>NC_045635.1:5388684-5693246 GCF_009829155.1 Mustela erminea | reverse complement strand
ATTCTTGAGATATGTATAAAATGGTGTTTTGATTAAAGCACAGGACCTGTGGGCAGAGGGGCTGCTGTTCCAAGAGTGTGGGGGGTGACTGATTCAATACTTGGAAGTTGGAGTTAAGGAAAAAGGGACGTGTTTTGTGTGTGTGTGTGTGTGTTTGTTTGTTGTTTTATTATTAGCATATAATGTATTATTTGCTTCAGGGGGACAGGTCTGTGAATCATCAGTCTTACACAGTTCACAATGCGCACCGTAGCACATCCCCTCCCAGTGTCCATAACCCAGCCACCCTGTTCCTCCCCCGACTTCCCACAACCCATGGTTTGTTTAGTGAGATTCAGGGTCTTTTATGGTTTGTCTCCCTCCCTGGTCCCATCTTGTTTCATTTTTCCCTTCCTGCCTACCATGACCCCCCGCCCTGCCTCTCAAATTCCTCATATCAGGGAGATCAGATGATAATAGTCTTTCTCCGATTGACTTATTTCGCTCAGCATAATACCCTCTAGTTCCATCCGTGTCGTTGCAAATGGCAAGATTTCATTTCTTTTGATGGCTCCATAGTATTCCATTGTGTATATATACCACATCTTCTTTATCTATTCATCTGTCGATGGACATCTAGGCTCTTTCCATAGTTTGGCTCTTGTGGACATTGCTGCTCTAAACATTCAGGTGCACGTGCCCCTTTGGATCACTACATTTGTATCTTTAGGGTAAATATCCAGTAGTGCGATTGCTGGGTCGTAGGGTATCTCTATTTTCTACTTTTTGAGGAACTTCCGTACTGTTTCCCAGAGTGGCTGCACCAGCTTGCATTCTCACCAACAGTGTAGGAGGGTTCCCCTTTCTCCGCATCCTCGTCAACATTCGTCGTTTCCTGGCTTGTTAATTTTAGCCATTCTGACTGGTGTGAGGTGGTATCTCACTGTGGTTTTGATTTGTATTTCCCTGATGCCAAAGGATGTGGAGCACTTTTTCATGTGTCCGTTGGCCATCTGGATGTCTTCTTTGCAGAAATGTCTGTTCATGTGTTCTACCCATTTCTTGATTGGATTATTTGTTCTTTGGGTGTTGAGTTTGATAAGTTCTTTATAGATTTTGGGTACTAGCCATTTATCTGATATGTCATTTGCGAATATCTTCTCCCATTCTGTCAGCTGTCTTTAGGTTTTGTTGACTGTTTCCTTTGCTGTGCAAAAACTTTTGATCTTGATGAAGTCCCAGTAGTTCATTTTTGCCCTTTCTTCCCTTACCGTTGGTGATGTTTCTAGGGAGAAGTTGCTGCAGCTTAGGTTGAAGAGGTTGCTGCCTGTGTTGTTCTCCTTAAGGATATTGATGGATTCCTATCTCACATGGAGGTCTTCCATCCATTTGAGTCTATTTTTGTGTGTGGTGTAAGGAAATGGTCTAGTTTCATTCTTCTGCATGTGGCTGTCCAGTTTTCCCAAAATTATTTGTTGAAGAGACTGTCTTTTTTCCACTGGACATTCTTTTTTGCTTTGTCAAAGAATCCTTGACCATAGAGTTGAGGGTCCATTTCTGGACTCTCTATTCTGTTCCATTGATCTATGTGTCTGTTTATGTGCCAGTACCATACTGTCTTGATGATGACAGCTTTGTAATAGAGCTTGAAGTCTGGAGTGGTGATGCTGCCAACTTTGGTTTTCTTTTTCAACATTTCCTCTGGCCACTTGGGGTCTTTTCTGGTTCCATATAAATTTTTGGATTATTTGTTCCATTTCTGTGAAAAAAGCTGATGGTATTTTGGTAAGGGTTGTATCAAATGTGTAGATTGCTTTATGTAGCATAGACATTTTCACAATATTTGTTCTCCCAATCCATGAGCATGAAATGTTTTCCATTTCTTTGTGTCTTCCTCAACTTCTTTTGAATACTTTATAGTTATTCTGAGTATAGATTCTTTGCCTCTTTGTCTAGGTTTATTCCTGGGTATTTTATGGTTTGGGGTGCAATTATAAATGGAATTGACTCCTTAATTTCACTTTCTTCTGTCTTGCTGTTGCTGTATAGAAAATGCAACTGGCTTTTGTGCATTGATTTTATATCCTGACACTTTACTGAATTCCTGTATGAGTTCTAGCAGTTTTGGAGTGGAGTCTTTTGGGTTTTCCACATAAAGTATCATATCATCTGCAAAGAATGAGAATTTGACTTCTTCTTTGTCAATTTGGATGCCTTTTATTTCTTTTTGTTGTCTGATTGCTGAGGCTAGTACTTCTAGTACAATGTTGAATAGCAGTGGTGATAATGGACATCCCTGCCATGTTCCTGACCTTAGGGGAAAAGCTCTCAGTTTTTCCCCATTGAGAATGATATTTGCTGTGGGTTTTTCATAGATGGCTTTGATGATAGTAAGGTGTGTACCTTCTCTACCTACAGTTTGAATAGTTTTGATCAAGAAAGGGTGCTCTACTTTGTCAAATGCTTTTTCAGCACCTATTGAGAGTATCATATCATTCTTGTTCTTTCTTTTATTAATGTGTTGTATCACCACAGTGATTGATTTGTGGATGGTGAACCAACCTTGCAGCCCAGGAATAAATCCCACTTGGTGGTGGTGAATAATCCTTTTAATGTACTGTTGAATCCTATTGGCTAGTATTTTGGTGAGAATTTTCACATCCATGTTCATCAATGATATTGGTCTGTAATTCTCCTTTTTGATGGGGTCTTTGTTTGGTTTTGGGATCAAGGTAGTGCTGGCCTCATGAAATGAGTTTGGAAGTTTTCCTTTCATTTCTATTTTTTGGAACAGTTTCAGGAGAATAGGAATTAGTTCTTCTTTAAATGTTTGGTAGAATTCCCTGGGAAGCTGTCTGGCCTGGGGTTCTTGTTTGTTGGGAGATTTTTGATGACTCCTTCAGTCTGCTTACTGGCTGTGGGTCTGTTCAGGTTTTCTGTTTCTTCCTGGTTCAGTTTTGGTAGTTTTATGTCTCTAGAAGTACATCCATTTCTTCCTGGTTGTCAGATTTGCTGGTGTATAGTTGCTCATAATATGTTTTTACAATGTTCGTATTTCTTTGGCGTTGGTTGTGATCTCTCCTTTTTTATTCATGATTCCGTTAATTTGGGTCCTTTCTCTTTTCTTTTTGATAAGTCTGGCCAGGGGTTTATCAATCTTACTAATTCTTCAAAGAACTAGCTCCTAGTTTCGTTGATTTGTTCTACTGTTCTTTTGGTTTCTATTTCATTGATTTCTGCTCTGATCTTTATTATTTCTCTTCTCCTGCTGGGTTTAGGCTTTCTTTTCTGTTCTTTTTTCAGCCCCTTTTGGTGTAGGATTAGGTTGTGTACTTGAGACCTCACTTGTTTCTTGAGAAAGGCTTGTATTGCTATATACTTTCCTCTCAGGGACCACTTTGCTGTGTCCCAAAGATTTTGAACAGTTGTGTTTTCATTCTCATTTGTTTCCATGAATATTTTTAAGTTCTTCTTTAATTTCCTGCTTGGCCCATTCATTCTTTGTTCTCAGCTTGCTTTCTGCTCCCTCATCACCGTGAGGAGATTTCTCACATAGAGTACAGTGAGAAAAGTACCTGTCTCCCCCCCCCCCACCCCGCCCCAACCACCCCACTCTCATCTGCTTACTGTTTGGAATAATTTGAGAAGACTATGCATTAACTTTTCCTTAAACATTTGGTAGAATTCTTCTGTGAAGCCGTCTGGTCCTGAACTTTGGTTTGTTGGGAATTTTTTAATGACTGATTCAGTTTCATTACTGCTAATCAGTTTGTTCAAAATTCTTATTTCTTCCTGATTCAGATTTGGGAGGTTATGTGTTTCTAGGACTCTATCTGTTTCTTCTAGGTTGTTTAATTTGTTGACATAATTTTTCATAATACTATTTTATAATCCTTTGTATTTCTGTAGTGTTGTTTTTACCTCCTCTTTCATTTCTGATTTTGCTTTTTTGAGTCCTCTCCTCTTTTTAATTTGATGAATTTGCCAAATGGCTTTTCACTTTTGTTGATCTTTTCAGGGCTGTAGCTCCTGGTTTTATTGATGTGTTCTATTGGGTTTTTAGTTTCTATTTCTGTGCTCTGATCTTTATTATTTCCTTTCTTCTCTCGGTTTTGGGTTTTGTTTGTTCTACTTTTCTAGCTTGTTTAGTTTGTTTGAGATTTTTCTTGCTTCTTGAGGTGGGCCTGTATTGCTCTTAAGTTTTTTCTTAGAACAGCTTTTACTGCATCCCAAAGATTTTTGGACCTTGTGTTTCCATTTTCCTCTGTCAGTGTTTATTTTTATTTCTTCTTTGATTTCTTGGATGACCCCTTTATTGTTTAGTAGCATGTTATTTTACCTCCATGTATTTGTGCTCTTTTCAGATTTTTTTCTTGTGGTTGATTAGTAGTTTCATAGCATTGTGGTCAGAAATGATGCCTAGCATGACTTCAAACTTTTTGAAGTTGTTGAGGTTTGTTTTGTAGCCTAGTATGTGATCTTTCCTTCAGAATGTCCCATGTACACTTGAAAAGAATGTGTATTCTGCTGTTTTAGGATGGAATGTTCTGAATATACCTGTTAGATCCATCTGGTCCAATGTGTCATTCAAAGCCACTGTTCCCTTGTTTTTTTGTTTGGATGATCTATCCAGTGATGTAAGTAGGGTATTAAAGTTCCCTGCTGTTATTGTATTACCATCAATTACTTCCTTTTTGTTGTTACTAACTGCTCTATGTATTTGGGTGTATTGGGGCATAAATATTTACATTTGTTATATCCTTCTATTGTTATAGAAGAATTGTTAAATTTTAAGATTTTATTTATTTATTTATTTGACAGAGAAAGAGAGCAGGGAGAAGAGCAGAGGGAGAGGGAGAAGCCGGCTTCCTGCACAGCCAGGAGCTTGATGCGATGTGGGGCTGGATCCCAGAATCCTGGGATCATGACCTGAGCTGCAGGCAGATGCTTAACTGACTGAGCCACCCAGGCACCCCTATTACAGGCTTTGTTTTAAAGTCTTTTTGTCTGATGTAAGTATTGCTATCCTGGCTTTCTTTTCACATTCATTTGCATGCTACGTGTTTCTCCAACCCCTCACTTCCAATCTGCAGTTGTCTTTAGGTCTGAAATGAGTCTCTTGCAAGCAGCAAAAAGATGGGTTTTGCTTTTTTATGCAATTTGTCACCCTGTGTCTTTTGGAGTGTTTAGTCCACTTACATTCAAAGTAATTTTTGACAGGAAGTGCTCCTGCTATTTTGTCATTTGTTTTATGGTTGCTTTTGTGGTTCTTTGTTCCTTTCTTGCTCTCCTCTCATGGTTCGTTGGCTTTCTTTGTACGATACACAAATGCCTTCCAGAGAATCCATATTTAGTTGAATTAATTTAATTGACTGTTTAGGATGTTGATTTGATTGAAGTGTCCATTTTCCTCTGCCTTTTGGGGAAAAGGTTGTGGGTTGTTGTTGTTTTTTTTTAATCCTTTGTTCTTATTTTGTTGCCATAGATTTGTGTGGTTCCACTTTTCTTTGTATTATCATGCATGTAGTGGGGAATTTCATCATTTTACGTTACCTCTTTGGAGAATTATGTGGCTAGAGGAAGGGAGACCGGGGTGCAGGGGACACTGGGGCTTTTGAGTTGCTTCCTCAGAACCTTCCCTTCTAACACTTTTCCCTAAAGCATGGCTCCATGTACAGAGAAAGCAGAAAGTTGCTCTCATTCTTGCCTGCAAACTCCTGTGTCACAGGTAATTTCGTATCTGTCTTCAGCTGACCAAGGGCTACCATAGCAGAGCTGTGGTCATCCTTACTCTGTGCCACCATCCTTCCCTCCTTTCTCTGAGCAGCTGCTTCCTGCGCAGATGGGATGCCTGCATATTTTCTCATTTTATCTTGTTTATCGCTACTCGTTTTTCTTGTTTCCTTGTTTATCGCTACATCCCCTGCTACTCTATGTTGTATGATGTGTCTTTATGAACAATCTGAACAGTGTATTCACACAAAATCATCAATGTTGCGAGGTAGAGGTCAGAGCAATGAGAGGTAAATGCACATTTGAAGGAGCCATCTGAACTCAAATATTTAAGTGGTCTCATTCTTAAGTTCTGCCACACCGTTAGACTCCACTAACTATTCCTTGATACTCACTCACACAAGAAGAAAAAGTGAAAGGGGGAAATAATCTTTCCCTAATAGGAGTTACGGACAGACTTTCTCTGGTGGCTGCAGTGAACAGAATAAAAATCCACTCTTCTCATTGACCTTCCACTTCTGGTCCCAAGTTGACATCTTACCATTTCACATCTTACTCTTTCTCTCTGTGAAGGATATGGCTCCCAGCATGGACATAAGAATTCTAAGACCTCTCTGTAGGAGGAGTTTGGCTAGCAAAAAGATATTTCAAGTGAAAATGGGGAAAACAGGAGAAAATGAAGGTAGCATTTGCAGGTAGAAGTGGTAGAAACATTCAGCAATGTGGCTTTATAGGAACTATAGATGTAGGAAGATGCAGGAGCACTGTGACAGTTTTGAGTCATATTTGGCTTGATTCTGGTCTAACAGAGAAACACATTAGAAATAATTTCTCCCCTTATGTTTAAATGATAGGAGGGATGCATGAGTGGAAAGCAGCTCAGAAATCCAGAAGTATCCCTAGTGTTACGAAGCCTCCTCCGAGTGTCACCATTGTGGGGCTTGCTAGTACACAGTGAACTTGACTTACTGGGATCTTCTCTTTATCCACAGTGCTAAAAAAAATTAAAAAAAAAAAAGGCATTGAGATACAGTAAAATGTCCCAAAACAAGGTAATTGGAGAGAGATGAGGAAATGCCAAAGGTCTAGAAAACCTACACATTTGTAAGTAGTCTGTGGGTAATTGTACATTGCCACCATCTGTGATAATACTTACAGAGCTGTAAGCAGTATCAACATGTAATTATTATTCGTGGTTGTATTGTTTTTACATCTTTGCTGTTTAAAGTCAGTGAGTGGTTCTAAAATGCATACTTGCTTGTAGAGATTTGATCCATGTCACAAAAGCTTCAGGAATGTATAATTGTAGCTCTCAACCAATTACACTTACACTGAGCACTGGTCAGCAGATGGTCAGTTGGAATTTTCTGGAGCCCCTGTGTCCAGGATCCAAGTCCTTTTCCTGTCATCTGAACCCATTGCTCCACTCCCACCTTTGCCCCTGCCGTTACCAGGCTTTTTCCTGGAGTCTCTGAAGCCTCACCTGTAAGGTCACTTTCCTTCAGAAACAGAGCAGGGAAGACTGGGGAGGAAAAAGGAAGGAAAAGAAGAGGGGGTTGAAGCAATTTTCAGGTCAGTGATGAAAGGAGTTAACGCTGAGCCTTGGTCCTCCATCTTTCCAACAATGAACTCGACGACGAAAGAAAGTCAACCTACAAGCTAGGGGTAGGGACATGTCCTGCGTGACCACTGATGAAAATGAGCTGAGACAACCCATCACATGTTCAAAATGTTGAGATTCTCCACAGCTTCTTTTAATTTAAAAAATTCATGCGCATTTTCTCCTCTATGTCATCGTATTTCCACTGGAAAAATGATACTTCATGTTACTTTTCACCAGGAAATTTGTTGCCTATCTCTTGGTTATTGGCTAAAATATTATTATACTGAGTTTATGGCTCATGAAAGACTGGCTGAAATGACGAGAGGTTATCACTCGCGATCAGGTATAGCATAAGGGCCGTTCTTTTTCTGGGTCTTCGTGTGACAGTATTTCCAGAAAGAAAGATCATGTTTGGGGTCACGATATTTCCGGAAAGAAAGATTGCATGAATTTGATATGCAAATAACATTGATTTAATGCTTTCCCACTGTTGGGGTAATCTTTGAGGAAAGAAGTACAGATTTTCTTAAACTGCCTGGAGGATGCTGTGTGATATTTTTAGGTCACTTTGGAGAAGTTTTGGGCGAGTGTATTTGCTGAGAAACAAGTCACTTACACTGTCCACTGAAAGGGCCAACAGGCAAGCGCCTCTTACAGACATACTCTTTAAAATCTTTTTCAGTAGAGATTGATGGACTTTTTTTTTTTTTTTTTTTTTTTTTTACCGACAGGATTGTTTCTTTAAAGACTAAACCTGAAATGACTCAGAGCAAATGTTGAAAAATGCATGTCAGACTACCTTATTTGTTACCACAAATGGCTGAAAGTAGAACGGAGCTTGAAGGGTATTGATTTCTTCCATATAAATCTCCATTTGATTGGTTCCCATAATCTTAGGATCTTAATGGTCTTCATTTGGATTTCAAATTTTGTTACTATTTCAGTTACCAGATCTTTCCCTCTTCACTTGTCTTAAGTGTTTTTTAATTGAAGATCATGTCATGATAATATATCTCCGATTTCCCATCATCTTTGCTATAATTCCACAACTTCTGGGTTATTCATGGTCATTTTTGTGTGACTTTAGCTCTTGGGGTTTTATTATTTCTTTAATATAACTTCTGTTTTAATTCTTGGTCATTTAATAATATGCATATATAAATATAAATAATAATATAGTAGTATAACAGACTAACATAATTTCTGTCTTAACTCTTGGTCATTTAATAACATATATTATTATGTACATAAAATTTACCTCTTACATATAACATTATATATAACACATATCATATATATCATGTTTTATTATATATGATATATAATAAATATATAGTATATAAATTATATATAAACATATAAAGTAAATATCATATATAATTATATATGATATGTATATATGTATCATATATATCACTTTTTAAGAATTTCTTTGTCTCTTTTTTTGTTTGTTTGTTTAAGTGGATACCATGCCCAGAGTGGAGCCCCAGCATGGGGCTTGAACTCATGACCCTGAGACCAAGACTAAAGCCAAAATCAAGAGTCAGATGCTCATCCAACTGAGCTATCAAGGTCCCCCGTGAATTTCTCTTCCTTAACCTTCTCTTTAATGACTGTGTCTTCTGTTCTGTCTCATCCACTCACTTCATTTCTTATTACCAATAGCTATACGCCCTCAAAAATCACGATTTCATATGTCCTTCTGTCTTATCACCACCTTCCATCCTGCCAGCCTATACCTCCTATGATATACCCAATATTACTTTGACTTCACTGGGAATTCCAAACCATTAGTTTTACCGTCTTTATTCTCCTTCAACTCTCTGAGGACTTCTCTGCTCTCCACAAGCGCCGTAAAGTCCCTGTCTGTCATTACGCCTGTGTATATTCTCTGTTTCTTTCTACTTGCTCGGCCAAATGACAGTACTGAGGATGTTAAAACTTCTGCCTGCTCCGCCTCCGCCCTTTCTGTCCACATGCAGCTGAACAAGGGTGGGGGAAAAGCAGTGTCTGGTCTCCAGAATCCGTGACCTCAAGGAATCACCCTAACACTGTCAAGATACCCTACTGTGATACTTTTTTAAAGATTTATTTATTTATTTGAGAAAGTGTGCAAGCGAGTCCACAGAGGGAGAGACGCATACTCACCGCTGAGCCGGGAGCCCAACACAGGATTTGACCCCAGGACCCTGAGATCCTGACCTGAGTCAAAGGTGGTTTCCTAACCAACTGAGCCACCCAGGTGCTCCTCATATTAGGATTTTTTTTTTTAAAGATTTGTTTAAAGAATTTTATTTATTTCTTTTAGAGAGAGAAAGAGAGAGAATAAGAGAGCAAAGATGGGGGAGGGTGAGAGGAAGAAGCAGACTCCGCTGGGAGTCTGATGTGGGACTCGATCCTGGGAATCCAGGATCACGACATGAGCCGAAGGCAGTCGCTTAACCAACTGAGCCACCCAGGCGTCCCTCATATTAGGATTCTTAAGACTATTTTATGGTTCCGAATCCTACTTAGCTGTTTCTTGCTTTCTGTCTCTGCGTTTCAGAACTCTGACAATTCTTCCATTTTCATGCCTAGATCTTGCTTCTGACTTTGCTGACAAAATGAAAGCAGTTGGAAAATAAGCCCACATTCCCCAGTTACATCTACACACATGCCAGGCTCTATCTGCACTGCCCCAACTCTACTCCACACCTTCCCTCATACTCCAGCTGAAGTGATCCATAAGATAATCACATTTTACGCAATTCCTTCCTTCATCCCAAGATGCCGTGCTCTCTCACTGACTGCTGTGCAGTGCCCCAGCGGTTTCTTTCTCTCTCCCTACTGGATAAGACTTGTAACAAAATTTCCTGCTATTTCTCCCATCTAAAAATAAAATCCTCATGTGCAGTTCTGTCGTCTCATTTCCATTTTCAACTTTTCATCTCTAATAAAGAGATATTATTGCATTCAGATACAGTCTGTGTATAGACATTGTCTCTTACAACCTTGTTAAATTCATGTTTTATTTCTGTTAACTTTTAAAAGGACTACTTGGGATTTTCCATATATATTATTATGTCATTTGTGATGAGAGAGAAACCTTTAATGCTTTCTTTAAAAATCTGTGTGCTTTTTATTTTTATTTACTTGCCTTAGTGTACTGGTTAGGAATTTAAAGCACAATGTTTAGTAGAAGCAGTAAGAGAAGACTTCCTTGTTTTTTTCCCAATTTGGGGGAGAAAGAGAATCTTTCAGCATTAAGTGATGTCCTTTCTAAAGTTTAGGAAGCTCCTTATTATTTCTAGTTTCCTGAGACGTTTTTAAAAATCATAAATCAATTTGAATTCTGTCAGATGCTTTTTTTTGCCTCTTTTAAGATGATTATATAGTAAAAAACAGATTGATATTATGATTTTGGGATGTTAATCTTTTATAATTGGTATTATTTCTTTCAAAACTCTTGTAGAATTCACAAGTGAAGCCATTTGAGTTGGAATGAAGCCATTTGGAATCTTTGATCAGGTTTTTTTTTTTTAACTATCAATGCAATTTTTAAAATTTATTTATTTGTTTGAGGGAGAGTGAGCTAGCAGAGGTGTGGGCAGAGGATAAAAGAAACTTAAGCAGGCTTCACAGTGAGATCATGACATGAGCTGAAACCAAGAGTCTGATGCTTAACCAGCTGCCGTGCCTAGGTGCCCTATGAATTCAATTTTTTAAAATACATATACTTGGTTTTCTATTTCTTCTTAAAGAATCTTGATAATTTATGTCTTTCAAAGAATTTGTCCATTTTATTGACATGGTTGAGTTTATGGCTATAAATTGTTTATAAATTTTTTAAATTATCTTTTTAACTTCTACAGGCTCTCTGGTGATTTTTCCCCTTTACTTCTTGATATTGGCAATTTGTATCTCTCTCTTCTTTCTATCTTTCATGATTTTTCTAGTTAGAAAGCTATCAACTTGTTTTTAAAGGGTAAGCTTTTAGTTTTATTTTCTGTTTTGTATTTTACTGATTTCTGCCATTGTCTATGTACTTTCTTTCTGTTAATATGAGTTTATTTTTGCTTCTCATTTTCCTGTAGGGAAAGCTTTGAGATCAGAGATAGGTAAACTACAGCCCATAGGCCAAGTATGGCCCAATGCTTGTTTCTGTAAATAAAGTTTTATTGGAATCCAGTCATGGTCGTTCCTCTTTAGTATTGTCTGCAGTTGCTTTTGCGCTATGATGGCAGAGTTGAGTAGTTGCGGCGGTGACCATATGGCCCTCAGAGCCTAAAATAATTACTATCTGGCCTTCTGAGGATAACATTTACCAACTCCTGGATTAGGTCATCGATCAGTGACCTTTTTTGTTTCTGCATGTCAGCATGTGAGGTCATGATGGACCTTTAAGCACTGCTCCAAGAGCTTCCTGTGAATTTTGGTATGCTGTGTTTTCCAGCGAGTTGTCTGCTATCCACCTGTTAGCTGTGTTTGTGTCGCTCTCTGAGTTCATCCCACGGTGGACAGAAAACATACTCCGAGCTACTTCCTTCTTGCTGAATCCCATGAGACTTGTCTTACAGCCCAGCCTGTGATGAATCTTGATGGACATGTTCTTCTAGTTTGCACGTTGTCTTTCCATCATGTGCACTCGCTTAGACCTCCCCATTTTCTGTTTCTTCCCACTTGCACCCCACCAGCCCCCTCACCCCCAGCCTTCGGCTCTTCCGTGAGAACTGACAGTCCGCCGAGTCTCTGGAAGATACAAGGCTTCCTCTCTGCGCTTTCCTCGCTTCTAGAGACCCTATTAATTTCCAGCTGCTTTTCTGGTTTGGGGCTCGGGATTTGGACCCCTCAGACTTTCTGTTGTCCAGCCTGCGCACGTTTGTGCCCTCATTTAAGGAAATGGCATATTTTAACTTGGCATATTTTTGCTCCTTGTTGCTGTGACCTTTTACCCAGATCTCCGTGTCCTTTCGTAGTGGAGCTGTCTGCCAGTGCTAGACAGGTTATGTTCAGAGTTTGGATTTGAATCCTAAAGCTCTCATGCTCCTAAGGTTTCCTGTTTGATTTCCAGCTCACCTCCTGCCCCTTTAGCCAGTGAGGACGTGCAGGTGCTTGCACTGTTCTCTGCACTCTGGGCCATGTGGGCAGTACTCCCAGGCCAAGAAGCTGCCCTCCAGCAATGCTGACGTACTCTTACAGCGTACTCTTATAGGTTAACCTCCACTCCAGGTTCTGTCTCCTGTGAGGAGCTTTCCTGTGTATTTTTTTTTTAATTTTATTTATTTGACAGAGATATCACAAGTAGAGAGGCAGGCCCCGAAAGAGAGGGAAGCAGGCTCCCCATTGAGCAGAGAGCCCGATGCAGGGCTCGATCCCAGGACCCTGAGACCATGACCTGACCCGAAGGCAGAGGCTTTAACCCACTGAGCCACTCAGGCTCTCCACCTTTCCAGTGTATTTTTATAACTTTAACCAAGTGTGTGGGCTCACTTCCCTCTTCTGACGTTACCAACAGCCTAGTCCTGCATGAGTGATTTTTAAGTAAACTATTGAATGAAAACACACAGAAAAGTACATATATTGTGATTGTACAGCTCAGCGAATTTTTCTGGAATTAACACTTGTCTGTAACCACTACTCACATAAAAAGTAGGAAATAAAAAATTTTCAGCACTTCAGATGCGTTCCCACCTTAAGATTTTTTGGTGACTAACCGCTTCCCCAAAGGTGAGCACTCTCTTAACTTCAAATGCTAAAGCTTGCCCTCCTTTTGAATTTCATATAAATGGGATGTTACGTATGAACCCTTTTTCTCTCTGGCTTCTTTTGCTCAAAGTTCTATTTGTGGAATGCAGCCATGCTATTCTGTGTAGATGGCATTTATATATTTCCATTACTCTATTGCATGACCTTGGTGAATATAACAATTTACTTTCTCTTCTTTCTACTGTTGATGGGCAGTGATTGGGCTGCCCATCTACCGACGATTTGTTTCCGATTTGGGGCAGTTACAAAGATTGCTGCCTTTGTTTGCCTTCTGGTGTTCGTGTCCTATAATTCTATGGCACACGGTCCCAGGCTTGTATATGTTCAGCTTTGAGACACATTATTGGACAGATTTCCAAAGTGCTTGTGCTCTGTGTACTCTCACCAGCCACGGAAGGAATGTTCTACATGATCAGTTTAAAATCTCATTGGCCGGGCGCCTGGGTGGCTCAGTGGGTTAAGCCGCTGCCTTCGGCTCAGGTCATGATCTCAGGGTCCTGGGATCGAGTCCCGCATCGGGCTCTCTGCTCAGCAGGGAGCCTGCTTCCCTCTCTCTCTCTCTCTGCCTGCCTCTCCATCTACTTGTGATTTCTCTCTGTCAAATAAATAAATAAAATCTTTAAAAAAAAAAAAAAAAAAAAAAAAAAATCTCATTGGCCAAAGACAGAAGCTTAACTGACTGAGCCCCCCCAGGTACCCCTAAACCTACATTTTCATAAGCACTTAAGGGCAACCAGCCATTTGTGTTGACCTCTACTGCCTACCATCTGTTACCTACTTCTGTTTTGGACAGAAGACTTATGAATGGGTTCCCTGGGTATCAATCCATGACTCTCAGAATCTCTCTAGATTACAGACTATTCTAAATTTACCTCATTATTTTGTTATATGTTATTTAAAATTTACAATTTAAACTTCCTATTTTAATCCTGGTAGACCATAACAACGCAAATTTGTATGCCTCCAGATAGTGTGTGGGCAAGGGCACACCTAACACCCAGGAGTTTGGATGTTTATTTATGTAGATTTCTCCATAAGGAGTTTTTTCCTTTTTACTCAACTGTCTTTGTCATCATAATTGTAGCAAGACTCTAAAATAATTTATAGCAACAGCTAATTCACGTACAGATGTATAATGACAGAATCCTCTTCTAGTGGACGGAATTCCAAGGTGGCCCTGAGATTTCTGCCCCTTGGTGCGTATCCACGGCTTGTCTGACCTTCCCACCTAGAGGGTGGGTGGGACGTGTGACTAGGATGGGAGCTCAGTCCTGCGATCGGGCCACTGGGCAGGGGCTCTTAAATCAGAGGCTGATTGTTCCTGTGGGCATGACCTCGTCGAGTGAACCCTTGAAAGGGACTGAGGTTTTCCTGACCTCAGAGATACTAGATGTATGAGAGGCAGAGTGGAGGGGGCCACCAAGCTTCGAAGAGGAAACGGAGCTTCTCTGTAGGCATGGCTGCCTGACGCCTTGTGAAACCAGTCAATAGGTGTTACCTCGGTTGCTAGGTCTATGGTAAGTTGTTCAGTAGGATAGAGCACCAACACAGCTAGCTCTTAGGAAGAAATACTGAGCCATAAGGTGAGAAGCAGTTTTATGCAAATACAAGGTAGGATTCTACTGATACTCCCTCAGAATCCCATATGCTAGCCAGAAGGTCACTGAAATGACCTTCTTACCCTACCTTAGGGATACACTTTGCCCCTGTTGACCTAAAGTCAGCTATCAGTTTTCATGTACAACAGACAGACTCTCCTAGCACACACATTCAAATTTTCCTTACTAAAGCTTAGGGCAAATCGGATGCTTCAGACAGATCTCTGCTTATTCCGTGGCTTTTCCCAGCCTCTGGAGCCCACGTCCCGGGCTGTGTCATTGCTCACATTAATTAGTTTCGCTGTAAGGAGAAATGGCGGGCCTCATGGCGTCACTGGCAAACCAGTTCCAAGAATGAGGATTAAGAGCAGAAATTGAAAAACGGCGAAGGCCCTCCAGGGAGCACTGGTGAAATAAAATAGTACTTGTTTGTGTAAATCCCGGTAGATTTTTTAAATGCATCTACCCATTTTTCAATCAGCCTGTATAGTGCTTAAACTCCATGATCATGCTTATGCCAAAAAAAGAAAAAAAAAAGAAAAAAAGAAAAAAAGCAGAGTTAATGCTGTGGAAACACCCTACGGATACATGGCAAAGTACAAATATATCACTCTGTTCTGAGGATGTGAATTTTGATACATTTTTGTTTAGTTTCTTTGAAGCCCAACTCTGGAACTTTTTCCTCCATAAAACATACATGTAGAAAGAGATCAAAGTAAAAACACCCATGGGAATGAGGTCTGTTGCCACTACCGGGGAGGAATTCTAAGCCCAATGGAGACCATAGGTTGTTTTGTTTCTTTAATTGGTCAGGCCGTATTTTATAAATTGAATTAGCTCACTGCCCCCCTCCCCTTTTCATGAAAAACATGATTTTCAGCTTCCTCTGAAAATCTGGAAAATCTGATGACACGGGGGCTGTAAGCATGGTGGCCGTGATTTGTGGCCACAGAGGGTGTCCCAGTCCTGGCCAGCTGCCTCCTTTCCCCAGAATTTCCGTGGGCCCCACGGCTATGCACAAAGCTTCTTCACTCTGTCCTTGGGTAGATGCTGTTTCTTTCCTCCACACACTCCATCTGCTCTACGGACGTGCGAGAATGTGACTTCAGGTCAGGCATTTTTAGGAGTCAGTAAGCCAGTCTTTGTCTGTGGGTGCAAAGGGCGAATCGAGGAAAACCAGTGTTCCATGCGACCTCTGCGATTCTTCTCCTGGATGTCCATGATACTTGCTTTCCTCCTGGGTCCGTAATAATCATCATCAGAGCGCTTGGTACACCTAGTCGACCCTCATTATTCATGGATTCTGTACTTGCAGATTCGTCTCTTGCTAAAATTCGGTTTTAATACCCAAATCAGTACTCGCATGGCCTTCACGGTCCTTGGTGGGCGTGTGCAGAGCAGTGATCGGTTTCAGTTGCCTGGCGTGTGTCCCCACGTGAGCTGGAACAGGGCTGCGCTGTGCCTTCTCGTTTTAGTTCTCCTACGATACCCAAGTGTCCTTTTCGTTGTCCCTGGTGCACGGTTGTGCTCGCATTTCAAACGGTCCCCAAGCATCATGCTCCAAACGCTGAAACACTGTGATGTTCCTTAGGGAGAAAACCCGCATGTTAGAGAAGCGTCCTGAGTTCAGGCCTGTTGGCCTTCGGTTCAATATCATGCATGTTGTCCGCCCAGGAGCAATGGCTCGGTGTTTGCTGCCGCGTTACGGAGGGCGGCTCTGGGCAGGGAGGACAAGCAGCTGCCTCGCGGGCGTTGACAAGCGGCGCCTCCGTCCGCGGCCATGTCAGTCCCACTCGCTCAGACCACAGGTTCTGCTGTCATTCTTGACTTCTGTGTCCCTCCTACACACTCTACGTATCATCGTGGCGGAGTGCTGTGGGTTCTACCTTTAAAATCCGGTATGCCCAGCATCCAGCCACCATCCCCACGCCCCCCACGTCCCCATTCCCTCACCTGGATGACTGCAGCAGCCTCTTAACGGCCCCCTGGCCTCTGCCTTGGGTCCTGTGCTGTGTGTGACACAGCGGCCGGGGACCTTCCTCCTCAACGATCATACAGTCCCTCCGCTCAAAGTCGTCCGTCCAAGTAACAATCAGTCCTCGCTGCCCTCCGCCCGGACGTGTGGAATCTTCCTTCGTCCTCCCTTATTCCTTCCCTGCTTCCTTCCCTCTCTTCCTGCTCCGGCCGCGGGGGTCCTTGCTGCTCCCCAGACGCACCCCCAGGACGGCGGGACGTGACCGTGCGGACAACCTTGTCCCCGGCCGGACTGAGTGAACTAGCTCTCTGAGAAGTGTGTGCTGTTTGAGGAGACAGGACGTGACCGAGTTCTGTTTTGTGCGCGCGGCCCACCGCAGCACCTCCCGTGTGTGGGGAAGGCAGCGTGAGTAGCTCATCCCACTTCCCGCTCCCGAGTGGCGTTTCCGGAGAGCTGGACGACGTGCGTGCAGGACCGCAGAATAATCACCTTCCTGTCTGATGCCCGTCAGCACGCTGCAGGGTTTTAGGTGGCCAAGGTGGCATTTCTCCTTCATCCCCAAATTTCTCCACTTCCGCTGAACCCTCGTGACACGTTAGACACTAAGTGGGGTACCGGATGTGGGTTTCCTTTATTCCGTCCTAGTCCCAGTGTGCTGGGTATGAACTGTTCTTACCCTCTTGTCACGTACGACGCAATGAGGCTTAGGGCCTGGCCACACTCTCGGAACCGTGGCGCGCCCCTTCTCTGGGCTTGGAGCCATCCTCTCCGCTGATGAGAGTGTAACGATTTATTTTGACGTGACTAAAGCACAGATAATAAAATAGTGGGATAAAAGTTTTGCAGACTCTCATGGTTTTTGCTTGTTAATCAGTGTGCCATACAATGAATGTATGTCCTTTCTAGGAAGCTTTATACTTGTAAATTACTTCACATAGCTTAATTCAGCATGATCACCGTCGTCATTTCCGTAAACACTAGGCAACATCTCCATGGTTGAGAAATGAATTCCACATTATGCCTTTTTTTCTCCTAAAAAGCTCACATTTCACATGTTGCATATTCTCCAGAAATGTAAGCAAAATTTATGTCCTGTTTTTATTTCTCAGGTAAGTAGATGCTTTGAATTAGTAAAAGAATGTTACTGGGCACCTGGGTGGCTCAGTCAGCTAAACATCTGCCTGTGGCTCAGTTCACCCTCTCGGCATCCCAGGATCAAGCCCCACTCCCTGCTCAGCAGAGAGCCTGCTTCTTCCTCTCTCTCTCCTCCTACCCACCATTCGTGCTCTCTCTCACTCAAATTAAAAAATAAAATCTTTTAAAAAATAGTAACAGAACATGATTGAAAGCCTGAGAGCACAATTATTTTATTGGGTTGATTCAGGAGAATGCAAACCCCTTCTTAAACTTTTTTCAGTTCTTAAACTTTTTTCTCAAATTATTTCACCCACATTTTAGGTACGTATGTCATGTTCCTGTTAAGAAAAGAGCCTCATTCATGAGAGGGAATGTCCTCTAAGATTTCATTTGTTCCCCCTTGCTCTGTTATCCCCTTTACTTCTTTGGGTCATAACATCAGGACTTGTTTTAGACAAGAACCTTACCCAGAATAAACTTACACTTGCAAATAATCAACAAACTAAGTAATTTTAGTGGAAGTTCTTCTTCAGATAGAAATGTGCTGCCATAAACCCTCAAATGAGACTGTTTCCATGACTTTGTAGCATAGGAGACCATCCCCAAAACCTAGTAACTTAACACAACGGCATTAGTTATTCTCATGATTCTGTACATTGACTGGGCTTTGAAAAGTAGTTCTTGTGCTTTATGTGATACTGGCTAGGGCTGCAGTCATCTTGGGTCTTGACTGTGCTGTGCTATCCAAGATGGCGCCCTCAAATGGGGGCCAGTTGGTGCTGCTGACCAGGAGCTCAGCTGGGGCCGTCTGTCAGAGTACCTTCAATCTCTTCCATAAAGCCTTTTCATGTAGCTTGGGCTTCTAATAGCACGGTGGCTGGGTTCCAAGGCACCAGAAGCTCATGGTCTGGGTTTGGAACCTCTATTTTATTATTATTAGTTAACTTATTTTTTAGAACAGTTTTATGTTCATAGCAAAATTGAGTGGAAAGTATAGAGTTCCCACAAAGCCTCCCCATCTCGGCACTTACAACCTCCCCCTCTATTAACAATTCCCACCGGAGCGGTGCATTTGTTATGGTAGGTGAGCCTACACGGACAAGTCCTTATCACCCAAAGTCCGTAGTTTCTATTAGCGTTCACCCTTGTTTTTGTGCATTCCGTGGATTGTAGAAAATAGCAACGTTTGGGGGGAGTTCTTTTGGCCAAAGCCAGTTCCAAGACCAGACAAAAATGAAGGCAAAGGCAGTAAGCTGCCCCTGGTGGTGCATGGAGCAGGTGCCCATCCAGGAAGATGAGGCATGCTGGGACTCCCTTCGGATCCTAGCTCCCATACAGATGGGCTGTAGGTGCAATCTGTGTTCTAGAAGTTGTCCGCCTTTCTCAAACATAAGTGTGTACATGCATTACCCAAGGATCTTGCCAAGATCCTGGTCTGTGTAGTAGATACAAGACAACCTACTAAATGGGCCTGAGATTCCATATCTGTAACAAGCTTCTGGGTGTTGCCAGTGCTCTTGGCCCAGGAAACACACTTTGAATGAGGAGGTAACAGAAGAATTTTGAGCATGTTGAGCATGAGCAATTTTGTTGCATGACAAGCCTAACTCTCCCCTGACTTACTTAACAGCTTTGTTCCTCTGATTTGTTGGTCCTTGAAACCTGTATCTAATAGATGAGCAAGAGCATCAAATCCAAACTCAAGGTCATTCTCAACAGGAGATGTTGCTGATCACCCAGTTCTCCATTCATGGTCTTATTTTATTGTAACCCCCTTATTGACTGCATTACCCGTTTGGCACATAACTACAAAGCCCTTGCATTTTCATTTTTCCCTACATTTCTGTCTCTAGCCGATAAGCTTTTGGTGGACAGGGACTGTGACACACTTAGTTGGATTATGGTTCCACCAGATTCAGACATGCAACCTCAACAATAATCATTCCTACCATAGTGAGGATGCTCAGTATGTTCCAGATCTTGCTAACTTGTTTTTTGTTGTTGTTTTTGTTTTTTGCATGACAACACCGGTCGTAGACCATTATTATTTTCACATCACCTGGAAGCCGAACTCTAGAGAAATTGGCCCCTGGTAATAGGAATAAGTGGACTGGAAGGCCGGTTACGTCTGACTCGTTGACCAATATCCTCCCACCATGCTTTTTGGTTTTTGAACATTTCTGTAGCAACTTTGTTGACTCACAATTGACTTTCAGTTTTTTCTTTAGGAGATGGTTTATTGGGTAAACTTCAAGAGTAGTTAGGTTCGTGTAGGGGTAATTAGGTGCCTGTAGAATCATATCTAGCCTCTGGGGGATGGTTCATCCGTCTTTTGCCATCCCTTCAACCAGTGAGGGTCTTTTTACCTCAAAGGATCTCATAGTTTTATGACTCAGGAGTGAAAGCTGAAGGGAAGTAATGTGTCTTTCATTTCTAATATGCCCAAATTTACATTATGAAAATAATACTATCTTAACTAGGGTGGTAATGTCATCAAAGGGAATCTGATCCCTGTGTCATGATCTTTGGTTTTCTCATGACAGTGGTTTCCTAATAACGCGTATTTTATCTGCTACCTTCTTCACCAATTAGTGTCAGTTTCTTGGTGAAAATATTCCCCGATTAGCCTCTCACAGGAACCAGAGAATACCATAACAAGACAAGTAAACTCTGCTTGAAGGTCCATTTCATATAAAATAAATAGTGTTGCCTCTAAAAAGCAGTTTTAGCAGGGCTATTTCCTGGAAGGAAAGGGAGAATTGTTTTCTAAATAAGGAAGAAAAATAGCTCCAATTTTCAACTCGTTGTTTGATGGATTATTGCTTCTCTTGTTATCTGTTCTGTCAATTTCTGCACGGTCTCATGATTGTCCTTGAGATGAAGAAAGGAAGAATGGCCAGCGTTAAAACTTAAAATGAAAATCTATTCCGTTTAAATTTAGATGCTCTGTCGAATTATTTTCCATGCATCCATTTTCACTCTTAGGACAAAAACACATACACCCTGAAGAACAATTGCCAAGTTGTTAGGTTGGCACTTGCACTCATGAGTCATTGACTTTGATGTATTATGGAAGGTTTTTATATACAAATGTGACTAATGATATTTAAAGCCTGTTTATCACTAGATTGCAGATTTTCCACTCAGTGCCGCTGCCCACAGAGTTATTGAGTGTTTTATCCCCACCTCCTGCTTCATTTTGGATTTCTGTGCCATTGCTAAATGTCACCCAAAATCTTATTTTATTTTCCAGACCAGTTTTATTAGGCTTCAGTGAGCACGTGACAGAATCGATAGGAAGCTAATTATCAGTAATGAGAGAGATTTCCCGCCTTAGAGAATGAGGAAGGGGAACATAAATTGCTTTTAAAGACCCTTTCCAATAAACTGTATTGAACACTTTAGGCGAAAGCAGGGAGGGGAGGGACAGCTTGTCGCGACGGGCGTGTTTCCTTCTTCCGTGGGAGGACGGAGGCAATTCCCCGTGAGGACTGCAGGAATGGGAGTATGTGGAAGCCACTTTAGTTTCCAGTGAACATCAAAGACCCCAAGATTTCCCACTTAACTGCACAGGAAAACCTTAAGTGGCCAGATTTTCCTTACATGATGACAAAAGTCGTGGGGAGAGGCACGGGTGGAAAAAAACAACTCCTTGTGTAACAGTAGCTTTGACGGAGAAGGGCAGCTTTTAGAAAACTTCCTCATTCTCTGCTATCTGTTTTGGACCCAAATTATTACTGGCTTATTTTTAGAACCACTCCATAATTCTACATTTTCCGCCTTTCTAAAACGAGTGTGTGTCCTTTGCTTTTGAAGTCTTAGGTGTTTATGCAAGCTGCTATCTAATTTTCTTTCTTACCCATACTTGAGAATAACTCATGGTTATTTCTCAAAGAGATGGAAAAAAAAAAATTGTCCAGAGAAGAGTATTCTCTCCACCCAGACACACCTTGTCTGGGCTTGTGTTTCTGAAAAGAAGTGGGATGGATACCTCACTATAATCAAACGTCCTGGGAAAGCAGACATTTGAACTTTTTTTCTGTTATAACTCAGAATCCCATGTTCTGTCTCACTGTGCCTAGCTCAGATTCTTTTCAGCCTCAAATCGTGATGGTTCTTTTTTGCCCTTTTAACCTTCCTGTCTGGTGGCTCGAGAGAAGTGTGGCTTCTTTGTGACAGGACCATAACCATCTGTGAGCATTTGCTTGGTGTCATTAGAGAGGAAGCGGATGGTGTATGTGTCAGCTGTGGTGCACATAAGCTCTCTAGTTATAAAAATGCCGAATCCTCAGGAACGTGTTGCTACGGACCCCTACACAAGTCAGAAGAAAACAGGCACGCTGAGTGAGAATAGCCAGGTTCGTGCTTTCAGTCTGCCTGGTTGGTGTACGAGGGGTTGTGTCTCTTTTAGCAAGCAGAGAGGTAGAGCAGGGGGTGACAGACTCTTTCTCTACAGGGACAGATACTAAATAGGCTTCATGGGCCATGTGGTCTCCATCTGCCCTTTCAGTTAAAATAATGACTTGTTTTTACTCTAAAGGATACGTTATTATTATGAAAACAATAAAGCAATGTAGAAAAGAACACATTTCTAAGAAACTCACTCTAAATCCCACCACCCAGAAATCATTCTGGTCAGCATTTGCTGATTTTAGGCAACTGTCTTCAGAAACAGATTGAAAGATAAATTGCTAAATGATAGATAGGGAAAAGCACATTTAAAATTTTACACATGTTATTTTTAATAACAAGGATTATATTGGGGCACCTCGATAACTCAGTTAAGTGTCTGCCTTCAGCTCAGGTCATGATCCCAGGGTGCTGGGATGGAGGCCGGCATCAGACTCCCTGCTCAGTGGGGAGTCTGCTTCTCCCTCTCCCTCTGCTGCTCCCCTGCTTATGCTCTCTCTCTCTCAAATAAATAAATAAAATGTTTAAAAAATTAAAAAATAAAAAATAAGGATTATATTGTTTTATCTAAATTTAACTAAAACCAGTAAGTGGAGATTAAAGTGAAGAAATCATTAAATGTTAGATGAATTTTTTTTTCAAAAAGTTGTCATTTCCATATATGCAATGCACAAATTATGATGGAGGAACATAAAACATAAAAAGTTTTGTTTAATGATGTTTTTTAACTACGTGCTTCAGCTGCAGCCATTATCTCTTCTCTTCTTGTTAAAAGGATTTCTACAGGGTGGTTATATACTCGCCTTTGGCTCAGGTCATGATCCCAGGGTCCTGGGATCGACCCCACATCAGGCTCTTTGCTTGGTGGGGAACCTGTTTCCTCCTCTCTTTCTGCCTCCTTGTGATCTCTGTCTGTCAAATAAATAAATAAAATCTTTAAAAATAAATAAATAAATAAATAATAAAAGGGTTATTACAATACAACTTCCTCTTTGTAACTTTCCTAATAACCCTTGACTTTCTGTTGCATTATTTTAACATTTTTCGTATATGACCATCATTTCATTCCTGGATCTAAAATTATTGAATTCTTAACCTCAGTTGTTTGTTTCGTTTTGTTTTTTTGTTTTTTAACCATCTTTTCTCCTTTCCTGAGTTATTTATTTTGATGTATCTTTTATTGCCTGGAATTTCGTCATCCAGGAATGTTGTGAAGACCAGCACCTGGGTGTTATATTCTTTCAGCCTTTTTCAATGCTGCAGAATGTCTGTATGTTGCTTTTAGAGTTGAAGGACAGCTTGGCTGAGCACACAGTTGGGGGAGGACACTTTCTTACTCTCCGCATTTTGTAGCCATTGCCCTGTCATCTTCCCACACTCCATGCTGCTGTCCGGAAGTCTAAGATCAAATTGAGTCTTCACCGTTTCACAGACCTCCACTTATTTTTCTGCCCACATTTCCACGTGAGTCTTGGTGTTTGAAGTTGATGAATTTCGCCATGTCTTCATGCTGATAATTCCACAGCAAATTTCTTGGGAGACAGTGTCCTCTTTATCAACAGGTTCAAGTGTTTATTCCAGAACGGAATGTCTTTTCTTACTGGTTTTCAGTGCATTTTCTCCTCTCTTCTCTCCTGTAGGACTATCGGTTATGCTACCATGGACTCCCTTTGTGTTGTGTTCGTCTAGTCATCTTCATAATTATTTTTATATCATTGTTCTCTCCCTTTCTGCTCTATTTCTTGACTCAACTTTAGAGCTTGTGCTTTTGAATTGGCTCTCCGGGATAGTCAGTATAATTGCTGTTTTCCCTTACATTCTGTGTTCGTTCCATGTCTTTACTAAACTTCACTTAGGAAATCTCCTTGCGTTGTCTCATAATTTAAAGAATAATCTCGTTTCTATTCTCTGTAATTTATTTGAGACTCTAGAGAACTCTTTGGTTAAAATGTGTGTTTTTCTCTTTTTTTTTTGGATGAATTTTCTGGTCCTACACGTACTTCTCTTTTTTGTCAAGCCGCACCCACCACACATACACAGAAGAGCGACATACAGCCCTTTCCCACAGCTAGGTCTTGTTGAGAGGGACCCGCTGTTTGTGTGGAAACTGTGAGAAGACACCGAGGGCAGGGAGGAACACGGGGACACTGCAGAAGCTGCGAACAGCCTCCCCCTTGCCTGTGTTGTCTCCAGCACATTCTCCCCAAAGCGGTCACTTCTGTGCCCCCTCACTGTGTTTTCCATTTCAAAAATCAGGTTTCTTGAGTTCCCAGCAAAGGCCTCAGAAATGGAGTTGCGTTGTCATGGGTTACTTGTTATCTCCTTCCCTTTCCTAGGAACATCATGTCCCACAGGCTTCCTGGGGAGAAGGCTGCACTGTGCACTGTAGAGATTGCGTGTCCACGGGGATGGGCTAGATCAGGGAGGGGCTTAGTTAAGGAGGGCACTTCTGACGAGTACTGGGTGCTGTATGGAAGTGATGAATCACTCAGTTCTACTCCTGAAACCAGTATTACCCTATATGTTAACTAACTAGAATTTAAATGAAAACTTAAAAAACAGTTGGGACGCTTGGGTGGCTCAGTCGTTAAGCATCTGCCTTCAGCTCAGGTCATGATCCCAGGGTCCTAGGATTGAGCCCTGGGCTCCCTGCTCAGCAGGAAGGCTGCTTCTCCTTCTCCCACTGCCCCTGCTTGTGTTCCCTCTCTCTCTCTCTCTGTGTCAGATAAATAAATAATTTAACAACAACAATAACAATAACAAATAACAAAAAAAAAATTTTTCTCTTAAACCACAAGAGAAAAAAATTGCCTGTAAAGATGACACCTCCTCTCTCCCCCGCTTTGCCTGCTGAGTCCAGTCACTAGACTGGGATTTCTGCCCGTCAGCACTACTGACATTGGGGCCAGTCGCTCTTTGTTGAAGCGGAGGTGTCTGGGGGCATTGTAAGATGTTTACCAGCACCCCTGGTCTCACCCACTAACTGGATGCTGATAGCAACTCCCCACTTGTGACAGCTCAAGAATGTCTCCAATCATTGCTATCGGTGTCCCCTGGGCAGAGAACCATCGCCGGAAGGAACATTTCCTTCTCCTCTAGCCCCGTCCTCGAACTTGGATCTCAGTCCATTCCTTGGAGACCTTTGGGGGGACTTCCCAAGTTGCTGACAGTAAACTGGAGGGATCCACACCCTCTCCGACGCACAGTGTCAAACTCTGCCTCCGCCCATCCTTCACAGTACTTGTCGCGTTTGCTCTGTCATTCATGCTTCCTACCAGTTGCTGACTATTTCAAGTTATTGATCCGTTCAAGTGTGCCGATTGGGGTGGGGCTCCCAGGTGGGCAATATAAGGAAATGGTCTTACTGGACCTGTTCAACCCAGAATTCTCTCTTTTCTCCCTTCAAAACACAACCTTGAAGTGCTTCCTTTAGTTTCTCTTGTGCAGAGGCGCAGAATAGGATATTTGGTTTCAGATTACGATTTTTGCCACTCTGCAGTTTTGAGCCACAAATGAGAATAAATGGAGTTCAAAATGCGTTTGATAAATTGTATTTCGAAACATTGGTTATGCGTCTGGATAATGGAGTGATCCATTTTGGTTTGGACAATACAACAATGCAGCAGTATAGAATCAGAACAGAAAATTACCCTATTTGATAAGGTACAACATAGTTTTTAAAAAGTTTACAAACCCCTCTGTTAACCCTAATGACCCTGACTCCTGCAGATGTACAGGGCTTTATCACAGCGTCACGTTGATGGCAGATCTGAATCTGAGTGACGGAGGGTGACGTTCTGTAGATGGAAGAGTTGTCCTTTCACTTAAGATGCCCTTGTACTATGTACTGCAAGCAGCGTTTAAGTACCCGTATGGTTTTCTTTTATTTTTTAAAGATTTTATTTATTTGAGAGAGAGAGAGAAAGCATGAGCAGGGGCAAGGGCGGAGAGAGATGGAGAAGCAGACTCCCGAGCAGGGAACCCGATGCGGGACTCGATCCCAGGACTGTGACCTGAGCTGAAGGCAGACTCGGAACCAGCGGAGCTACCCAGGTGCCCCATGACTTTAGATTCCACAAGGAATAGCCTTTATTCTCAGGGGTCTTAGCAGGGTGTCATATCCTATAGATACCCTGTAAAAGATTATAATTTTCAATTCCCTGGAGTGAAAGATGAACTTTAAATATGGAAAATGTATTCCTACACTTTGCCTGAATCTCTGATTGTATTTTAGCCCTAAATGTTATAATGAAGTTTGCTATTATTTTTAACTATGCAAACTTCTTGTCCTGTTTGCATAGAAAGTCTAAATTATGTATTCCCGGGGTACCTGTGACGTCACACGATTGATTCTGTGCTGATGCATTGATCGGGAGTACCTTGACATCACTGTGAAGTTGCGGCAGATACCATAAATATCTCAGTTGGATCAAGGAACAGGAATTCAGAGTCATTTGGTGTCATTCCATTGGCTTGAATCACTTTCTGTGTGTGTGGACAGAGCTGTACTCAAAAGATTCAGGGTGACCAATTCATCAATGAAGAGCTGATTGCTTTGCATTTTGGGAGATCTTAGATGTGCTGTTGGGCATTGAATAACTTCTGAAGGTAAATTCAACTTGGTCCTTCTACTTCTCTTCTTTAACAGCTGAAGCCATACTTGGTGGGCTTCATACCCATCGTGACACAAAAATACAGTGAAAGTGTGAGCACGTGTGAGGGCAGCTTTTTGTTCCAGCCACGTTTCTTAACATAATAAAGTAAAAATATTAAGCAGGCCACTTTTATATAATTTCATAATTCTGATTTTATAGGTAACAAATTAAATTTGGATATCAAATAATAATACAAATCCAAGTTTGTGGTTTATATCTGGATACTTTTTCATTTCTAACGTCTTCTTCTATTGTTGTGATTGTTCTTGCTTCAAAGTTTTATTTAAATTCTAGTTAGGTAACATACTAACTTGTTTGTAGTCCTGGTTTCAGGAGTAGAATTTCGTGGTTCAACACTTAATCTAATGTCTTCTTGATAACTGTACGAAAAGCCATTTAAAGAACCGCTCAGATTTGACATTGGCCCTAATGCCTTCCTTGGTCAGTTGAGGTGTAGACACATTTTTATTTATTATCGAACTATATGTTTTCTATGTCTGTCTAGCTGATAAAGAGAGGACGCAAACATACATCAGTACACATGGGTTTGTAAATTCGTGTGTCTGTGTGTGTGTGTGTGCCCTCTCCTATTTTAATACAATGTCTAGTAATTTAATAGATGTGAATGAATGAAAGTATAAATAAAGAGCTGTGAAGTGCATTTTATCAACCACAAGCCTGCGTAGCTTCTAATTTTGTTCCAGTCTATTTCTGGAGAAGGCACTGAAGTTTATTTTATTTTTTAAGATTTATTTATTTATTCAACAGAGAGAAAAACCACGAGCAGGGGGAGGGGCAGAAGGAGAGGGGGACAAGCAGACTCGCACTGAGCAGGGAGCCCCGAGGGGGCTCAGTTCTAGGACCCTGAGATCGTGACCGGAGCCAAAATCAAGAGTCGGACGTTCAAGCAGCTGAGCCACGCAGGTGCCCCGAGGCACTGGATTTTAGTAGGGCTGACTCTACCAATAGGCACATAAAATCACACATTACACAACATATCCCACAGTTTAAAACAATTATAGAAGTGCTATGTTCGGTCAGAGAGGAACAAATTGGTTGACCTCAGTTAAGAAAAGCCAGATGAGACAAGTAAATCAGGTAGAAGTTGAACTAAACAGGTAGTGAATTTTGGCATAAGTAAATGCTTTAAAATACTTTAATAAACATTTTCCCTTGCTTAATTGCCTGGGTGGCTCATTCGGTAAAGTGTCTGCCTTTGGCTCAGGTCATGCTCTCAGGGTCCTGGGAGCAAGCCCTGCGTCAGGCTCCCTGTTCAGCGGGGAGCCTGCTTCTCCCTCTCCCTCTGCTGCTCCCCTGTCTCTAACAAATGAACATAATCTTTTTTGAAAAAATAAAATCTCCCCCTATTTCGAGGCTAATTACAATATAAAAATGTATCACTTCTCAACCTTGAGGATAATTCTGGATCTTTCTCTTCCTTGATCTCGATTTTTACATATTATAGTCAAACTGACTTTTAAGTGACATGCGTGTGTGGTTCTATCTTTACCTACACCTGTAAAGTACACCATATTAAGTATACCAATAGGGTTTGAAGCCTGTTGCTCAGAGTCTGAATTTTGTTTGCGTTTGGGTGTGTACGCATCAGAATGTCCATGAGAAAACGTGCGCACAAGGATTTGCGTGAATGAGTTTGTGCGGAAGAACCCATGAGAACGTTTCAGTGTCTGTTGCCTTCAGCCGCAGCTGCTTGGGGTCCTGTCAGTGGGGCCGCAGCCGAGGAAACTCCCAGTCTGGCAATGGGGACTCCTGAGAAGTGGGCTCTTATCATCAGCCCCCACAGAGACAGGCTGGGGGGCAAGTATGTCTTTGGTTGAGATGCTGGGAGGCTTCTTCTAGGGCTTGCAGACAGAAGTGAGGAGACCACAGGTGCTGGAGAGAGAGAGAGAGAGACAAAGGGCGGCCTGCAGATGAAGGAACCAGGGTGTCGCTGCTGACTCTGGCCCCGTACGTGTTTGCTTCGGTGTTCGGTTTGCTTAATGACCGGAAGGGCAGACGGTGGAAACAGGCAGTATTTCATGGTTGAATGAGGATTCTGGGGCACGGCTCACTCAGTTGGCCACAGTCTCAGCAGTTAGGCTGTGTTCTTTGCTTCTTATTGTTGTTGTTACCGTATATGTGTTTTATTTTAACTGCCTAAACTCCTACTTAGAAGATATCCCCACATTTTCTGTTCTGTGTACCCTCAGCATTTTTCCGTTAATCAACCGGTGTGTTACAGCCAACTCTTTACTGGTTCAATTCTTTTGCTAAACTCTGAGCTTTTTGTGGGAGCTCTGCTGTATTCTATTTGTGCATTTCTAGGGCATTCCATAATACCTGGCATCCTGGAGACTGCAAATCCTTTGCTACATCTCTTATTGACAAGTCAGGTGTTAGTCTTTGGCCAAGAAATATAGCAGAAGTGGCCGTGTGCCACTCTCCATGTCCAGGCCTAAAGACAGTGGCAGCTTCTACTTTCTATCACCTGAAATACTTGTTTTTGGAACCTGGTTGCCATGTTCCGAGAAAGGCCACGCAGCTCCACGGAAAGGCCCCTGTGGAGATGAACGGAGGCTCCCAGCTGAGTTCCGAGTCCACAGACGGCAGCAGCTGACCGTCCAGGGAGCGTATCCTCCAGTCTCTGCTGAAGCTTCCCCCCACTGGGACTACTGGGAAGGGAGGTGCACCATCACCACCTAACCTGACCCCAGAAATCAGTGTGGTTGTTTTAAGCCACTCGATGTATGGGGACGGTTGTCACACAGTAATAAAATACGGTAACACTTCTCAATAAATATCTCCTGGGCGAGGGACTAGGGAAGTGGGCATCGTTGAAAGTCTGGAATTGGGACAGCAGTATGAGTTTGAATTACTTGAAGCAGTGAAACGAACACTTAGACAATGGAGACACGACGCTAAAACATTGTTACCGAAAGGAAAAGACTGAGGCCACAGAGAGACACTGGTGAAATGTAAAACAAGAAACAGGAAAGGAGAAGACGGGCCGGAACAAGACGTACCGGTCATGCAGCTGATGGGCGAACCGTTCTGTAACAGCTGCGAAAGGGGCTTTCGCAAACTCATCTGACATCCCTACATTTGACTCTTTAACACACCGGTCGGCACTGAGCGTGTCCGCTTGGACATGGATTGTTTCGATAAAGACAGGACGGTAGTGTAAATACATTCTCAATTCCTTACAGCTTTCTTCTTCACATTTCCTTTCCGCTGGCTTACTTTGTCGTAAGAGTACGGTATACGATACACGCAACATACAAAATGCGTGTTGATTGACTGGTTTACTTTATTGGGAAGGCTTCTAGTCAGAAGTCGGCTGGTGGTAGTCAAGTGTGAGGAGAATCAGAAATTCTCAAGAAATTAAAAATAGAACTTCCCTATGACCCTGCAATGGCACTCCTGGGTATTTACCCCAAAGATACAGATGTAGTGAAAAGAAGGGCCATCTGTACCCCAATGTTTATAGCAGCAATGACCACGGTTGCCAAACTGTGGAAAGAACCAAGATGCCCTTCAACAGATGATGGATAAGGAAGATGTGGTCCATATACACTATGGAGTATGATGCCTCCATCAGAAAGGATGAATCCCCAACTTTTGTAGCAACATGGACAGGACTGGAGGAGATCATGCTGAGTGAAATAAGTCAAGCAGAGAGAGTCAAGTATCATATGGTTTCACTTATTTGTGGAGCTTAACAAATAGCATGGAGGACATGGGGAGTTAGGAGAAGGGAGTTGGGGGAAATTGGAAGGGGAGGTGAACCATGAGAGACTGTGGACTCAGAAAAACATTCTGAGGGGTTTCAAGTAGTGGGAGGGGTAGGAGGTCGGGGTACCAGGTGGTGGGTATTATAGAGGGCACGGATTGCATGGAGCACTGGGTACGGTGCAAAAAATAATGAATACTGTTATGCTGAAAATTAAAAATAAATTAAAAAAAAAAGAAAAGAGAAAAGAAAGTTCTCTGTGATTGTTTGTTTGGCTGTGTGGGGCATTGGCATCCCTAACCCTCCGTGTTGTTCATGGGTCATTGTATATTCTGAGAACACAGAACAGTGCTGGACACACAGTAGGTATAAAATTCAAGGAATTTTACACTTTCCTACTAGGAATGCCCTATGACCCGAATCTGTGCAAAAGTTGTAGGGAATTCTGTCTTGATTGCTCAGAGACTGCAAAACTGCCTCAGAAATGAAGTAATAGACACACTTGTGCTGGACCGCCTTCATAGTGGGCTTCCCTTTATAGTCATGGTGCTGATAAGCAAGAGACAGGTAAGTAGCAGGAGTGGCAAAGGCATAATTCAGCAGGATAATCGGGTGCTGATTCATCAAGAGGACAACTAGAAGTGCAAGAGGCGATCATCGCATTTTGTGTTGGTTATGTAATAAGCGTTGTATTTTCATCATCTAAAGGCAGGAGCAGCTGTTGCAGTTGGGATGGAGACAACATTGGAGACCGTGGAATGCATCCATCTCTGTTTATAACACTGCAGTGTGTGGGTTTGGATTCGGTGGTGCCAGCATCCAGATTGTTCCCTAGCAAACAATAGTAACTTGGGGTATGACTCAGGAAACTGACACATGGTGTACAACCCAATCAGTCAAGGACTTCCTTTGAAAATGCAGTCTTAGTTCCTATTTGCTCAAACATACCTCTTCAACTTTAAGACTTGGGGGTATAGCACTATTTTGCATGTCCAGAAACCAACAGGTCAGAGGAAGAGGACAGAAATGAACAAGATCTAGGATGTACACATACATCCTTATTCGTAAACACACGTATTTGGATATAGTTCCCGAAATGTGGCCTCGGAGCCCATTTTTACCCGTTTCCCCTTGCTGGCGTTGCACTCAGAGCTGAAGCGGATTTTTGTTCATCGGTTGAGAAATTTGTGACTGTTTACATCCCATACAACCAAGTTGTTTACTCTCTGACGGCCTGAAGATTTCAGATATCATAGAAATATTACACGGGAACGACGTTGTCTGTCTTGCTTTTTTGAGAGACGAGTCTTAAAACAAGCGTCGACACACTTTTTCCGTAAAGGACTCTTTCCGTAAAAGACTCTATCATAACTACTCACCGTTGCCGAGTAGATCAAAGCAGCCAGACGTAAATCTGCTTTTTGTTGTGTTATGGTAAACTTTATTTATCAAGGTAGGCACAGGCTGGTCCTGGGTGAGTTAATACGTTGACCTCAGTTCATTTGGACTATCATGTGAAGGATTACCGAGGCGATCCCAAGAGCAGATTTCGACAGGGGAGGAAGGCAGAACACAACCGAAAAAGAGAGGAAGGTCTCCTAAGGTTGAAAAGTAATGCAGAAAGCAGAAGTAAAAGTCTTGGCTCTCTCAAAGTGTTAGTCCAGGGACTTCAAATTAGTCACAGCATCATGGAAAATCTGAGTGCATTAGCACTATTTAAACCAATATTCCGATAATATTGAAAGAAACCATTTCTTTGGTTTACATTGTCTTGAATATTTGACAAATTAAATATTTTAAAGAGCCAGAAGGAACATAAATAACTTGTGTTAAGCACTATCTTGTTTTTTAATATTGACACTTTTTCTAAACTTTTTGATTCCTGAAATATCTGGGCCCCATTTCATATTCCATGTGGAACTTGAATTTACAAGAACAGACTCCACTTCCATTGATTTTAATGGGTGAAGGACCTCAGCACGGGAAATGAGATTTGTTTAGTCACACACACGTGCATGCACACACACACACACACACACACACACACACACCCCTCACACACAGATAGGGTAGTGAATATTTCATGGATAATTCTTTTTCATCTGATTATAATAATTGATAGCTTCTAATCTGTAATCTGTCGGAGAAACTACAGCTAAATTGATGTCTATCTTTGTCTCCTATGACTCTTGTAACAAGCTGCCACAAGCCATGTGGCTAAAACAACAGAAATTTGTTGTCAGGGTTCGGGAGGCCAGAAGTCCAAGCTCAAGGTGTCGGCAGAGCTGTGTCTTCTGGGGGCTGCTAGGGACAGTCGGTTTCATGCTTCTCTTCCAGTTTCTTCATGTCTCAGCTACGCCTTGGCTCGTGGATGGTATTGTTCCTGCGTCATCTGCCTTCTTGGTATGTCTGTCTCTGGGTCCACATGTCTTCTTTGATAAGGATACGAGTCATAGTGGAATAAGGCCCACCCTCTTGGCATCATCGTAACTCAGTCATATGAAAGACCCTGTTTCCAAGTAAGGTTATATTCACAGGTGCTGGGGGATAGGACTGGGGCATCTTTTCAGGGGGTACAATTCAACCCATCACAAACTCTGCTGGGGAAACTTTGCTTCATCTTTAAAATTTTATTCTGTATCACAGGAATGGTTGTAAAAACAAGAGAAAATTTATGGTCAATTATGATTCTGGTGCTAAATCAGCCTCAGCATTCGTCTTAGCAATTAAAATTACAATTTTGAAAAAGCTGAGATCTTTATATTGAATACTTGCCATTTATGTTTTGAGTGTTCTTTTCAAGTAAAAATTATATCCAACATTCAGAGAAATGTGCATATTTTAGAGTTAGTCCCTTTCTAGTTTAATTGTCTCTGCATGGAAAACACCTTAAAATATTTTATTGAGACTAAAAAATGAACAGCTCACTTGTTTGCCTCTTGGGGTAGAAAACAAATGGTTAAAAACCTGCAAAGAGCCACCAAAGCACCATGTTCCTTCTTTTTTATTGACGTATAATTGACGTACAGCATTATATTAATTTCAGGTGTACCTAATGATTCCACATTTGTATACATTGTGAGATGATTACCGTAGGTCTAGTACCATCTGTCCCCACACCAAGTGACAAGAGTTTTTTCTTGTGATGAGAACTTTTAAGATTTTATGGCAACTTTCAGATGTGTCATAGAGTATTACTGGCTCTAGTCGCCATGCTGCACATTACATCCCCAGGACTTACTTAGTTTATCCCTAAGTTTGTGCCTGTTGACGTCTTTCACTCATTTCCCTCGTCCCACCTCGGGCAACCACAATTCTGATCTCTGTATCAATGAGTTTCATTTGTTTTGTGTGTTCATTTGTTTGGCTTTTTAGATTCCACACATACATGAAATCACACGGTACTTGTCTTTATTTGTCTTTCTGTCAGACTTATTTCACTTAGCGTAGTACCTTCAAGGTCTGTCCATACTGTCAAAAGATTTTATTCTTTTTGATGGCTGTGTAGTACTCCAGTGTGTCTGTATATCTCTTAATGGATTCTTAGGTTGCTTCCGTATCTTGACTATTGTAAATAACAGTACAGTGAACACAGGACTGCTTATATCTTTTAAAATTAGTGCTTCATATTCTTTGGGTAAATACCTAGACCTGGAATTTCCAGATCATATGGAATTTCTATTTTTAATTTTTTGAGGAACCTCCATGCTGTTCCCCAGAGTGGCTGCACTACTTTGCATTCCCACCAACCATACAAAAGGGTTCCCCTTTCTCCACATCCTCTCCAGCATTTGTTGTTTCTTGCCTTGTTAATTTTTGCCACCAACAGTGCAAGAGGGTTCCCCTCTCTCCGCATCCTCACCAACACCTGTCGCTTCTTGTCCCTTTGATAACAGCCATTCTGACAGGTGTCGGATGATATCTTGTGGTTTTAATCTGTGTTTCCCTGATGATGAGTGATGCTGAGCACCTTTTTGTGTGTCTGTTGGCCATCTGGATGTCTTCTTTGGAAAAAAGCACCACGTTCTTATATTCTGACCCCTAAGTCAGATCACACTGGCTGTCAAATGATCTGAAATATGGCCTGGGAAATTTGAAACTGAGATTGTCCCTGAATGTGAAGAAGGAGTGTATCCCAATCTCAAGTCTCCAACTTCTTTCTCTAGCTACATCCCCCAAGTGCTGACGGATTTTAAAAGCAAGTGTATTCATTTCCTTAATATCCAGTAATATCACACCCATACCACCATAATCAAATACCTCCACTGAGATACACATGATACAGGGCAGTGTTTTGGGCAAGGAGTATATTGGAAATTTTGATCAATTACTCTTATAAGCCCGGTTCAAGCAGAAAATCAGACTGTCATTTTAGTCGGACCTGTGTTGTCTGACCATTTCCTTTCTGTAACTTAATGAATAAAGTCTGTGTAACGGAGTCATGCTTGAAGAAGCAAGGAAGTCCCTGGAGGAGATTCAAGTTAGGATACATTTTTTTTTTCCAAACATCTTGGCAATCCTTCACATATAAGCAGACCCTCCAGTGTGCAAGAGACAGTAGGCTATGCAGGAAGTATTACGTGTAGATAGAAGGGATGTCAAAGCAGAGGGACGCATATAACTGTAATTCTTTTCCATTTCGGGGTCCCAGAGGACTCATACAACCCAAGACTCCATTTTTTATTTGTTAATAATTCTTTTTAGAGAGAGAGTGTGTGAGCAGGAGTGGGATCAGAGTGAGGAGGAGAGAGAGCCCAGCACAGAGCCAGACACAGAGCTTGACTTCATGACCCTGAGATCATGACCTGAGCTAAAATCAAGAGTCATTCTCTCTGGACGGAGTCACCCAGGCACCCCCAGCCAAGACTTCCTGCTTCCAGCTTTGGATCGAATACAGTTGTATCAGCTAGTCATTACCATGATGTTACTACATAAGAAAATATTCTGAATCCCATTTTCATAAATTCACAGTTCATTAACTTCTCTCAACCTGGCATCAATCAAGTTGACTCAGGGTTAAGTGGTCTTAACTTACCGGGTTTGTCGTGGCGGAAGTTGTAAGTTGGATTCAGGTCTCCATTGCGCACCTCTGTTCTTCCTTGGAAGGGAAGCCAGCCTGGGCTACCTTCCTCTCATGGTAGTGACAGAACCTAGGAGGGGCGGGTGGACATCCATGTTACGTTTTCCGGCCTGGGCATGGAACTAGCAAACGATCACTTCTGCCTGGATTCTTCTGACCAAAGCAAGTAATATTTTAAAAAATTTTTATTTGACTGTAGTTGACATACCATGTTAGGTTAATTTCAGGGGTACAATGTAGTGATTTGACAAGTTTATCCATTACGCTACACTCACCACAGGTGTAACTAACCTCTGGCAAAGCCTGTGACTTTGGTGTGTGGGTGGAATCCTGTCACTGGAGATGCACATGTTCTACCCCAGGACCTGGGAATATGTTCCCTTCCATGGCGAAGGGGCTTTGTAGATGTGACTAAGTGCAGGGTCCTGAGTCGGGAGCTTTTCCTGGATTGTGTACGGGGGCAGGAAGATCAGGCCAACGGAAGGAGATGTGTCGGTGGAAAGAGCTGAAACAGCAGTGCCAATCCTGGAAAGGGGGCTTTGAATCAAGGAATGGGGGGGGGCACTACGATCTAGAAGGCAAGGAAGTGACTATCTCTTACAGCCTCCAGAACAGTACAACAAAATCGTGATTTTGATGCGGAAAGAAACATCTTTCAAGACTTCTGACTTCCAGACTGTAAGATAATAAATGTGTGTGATTTTAAACAGATAATTCGGGGTTGTTTGTTGCAGCAGTAATAGGAGACTCATGGAATTTCCAAGCTGAACATCAACGCCGCAGGAAAGGACACTCACCAATGATGGGAGAGACTACAAAGTCACAGGACACAGGACGGGGCTGCTGCGGGGCTGAAGGAACAGAATCCGGTCAACTCGGCCGTCCCTGGCTTGTCTAACTTTCTGCAGACACTGTGGAGTAATAGGAGGAACAGACAGTGTTTTAGAAGAAACATAAGAAAATCCTGGTTCTCCAGCTCTTTGGGAGAAGACAAACAGATAGAAACATGTCACACCATGGACCACTCTATCGATCGGAAAAGAAAAATGAACCCAGAGACTGAGCTGCACTGCGGGCAGTGCATTCTTGAGGCTTGAATCACCAACCCTGAATCTTAGGGAGCTCTCAGAGCAGCAGGGTAGAGTCCTAGAAGATGGCAAACCTGCTGGCATCGTAAATGCACTCATCACAGACACCCCGCAGATTTTAAATTTGGGCCGTTCTATGAAGACAGGATAACAGCAGGTTCTCAGGAAGCATATCAGTGGCAGAAATGTGGAGGGCTGCAGGGAAGACCCAAGGGTTTGCTACCAAGATGGCCCTTTAGGAAAGCTGACTGTACGCAGAGCTCAATGAATGGAATTCCTTGGTTTTGGCAAAGGTTGATGGATCTTGACAAAATCTATCTGTGCCCCGTTTGTGGATGGTTGTGAAGCTTCTCGATCGGGAAGGAGCCCTGTTTCTGTGTTGAGATAACTGCAGCTCCTTGGGAGCTCCTTGTAACCGGGACTCGGCCGTCCGTGTACTTCAGTAGCCGACAGGACTTGTGGAATACAAACTTTGATTGCTGGAAGATACAGTCATTGAGGATTGGGCCTGGGTATGTATTTTTACAAGCCCCTGTCTGGTAGCCCCCTGGAGGGCCAGAACAAGCTAATACCGACTTCATGGCTTAAGACAATAGACGTGTGCTGTCTCAGAGCTCTAGAGGTCAGAGCCCAGAATGGGTTACGCTAGCTCAAGTCAGGCTGGGGGGGGGGGGGGTGCTGCACTCCTTCCAGAAGCTCTAGGGCAGACTCTGGTTTTTGCTCGCTTGCCTTTCCAGTTTAGAACCCACCTGTGTTCTCTGGTTATGTGGCCCTTTCCTCCAGGACAGCGGCAAAGCCGGGGGCACGACCTGCCGTTTCTCTGTCTCACCTCTGCTTGCGCGCACACACCTGGCCCCGCGGCCCCTTCTTGTAAGGACCCTTCAGGTGATGGTACCGGGAAGAGCAAATAAGGGGTAATACTGGGCCCACTTCGATGATCCAGAATCATCATCTCAAGATCCTTAATCACACCCTCAGTGTCCATTCTGCTGTGTTAGTAACATGTCACACACAACAAGACGAGGACATGTTTTGAGGGGGGTTATTCTGCATATCCCACCCCAGAGTGCTTCCAGAGGTTCGACCCAGACATCGTCAAGTCCCTTGAAGAGCTGGAGTCTCAGCATCATTAAACTGACCAAGGAAGCCAGAGGTGGGTTTGACCTCAGTGGTTGGAGGAGTTACTGGAAACACTGTCAGGAGATGAAGTTAACAGAGTATTCTCAGAGAAGCTTCCCAGGTCCTCTTTGCTGGGGTGGAGCAGACTTCCTCAGGCTGGAAGAATCACTGCCTCTTCCTCTACATGTAGCTTCTCTGATGTCTGACGGCTACAGAGCTGGATTCCAGTGCACTCCCCATCATAAACCAGGCTGTGCCTGCCCGAGAGCCCCCACAGGACGTGAGAAACCAAGTCCGCAATGACATCCACTTGTGGTTTAACGTCTGTGAAATTCCTCAGTCTTTCTGGATCTTATTGTCCTGACATGTAAGTTAGGATGCTGTGCTCGATGATTCTAAGGTTTCTTACAGGGCATAAGACTTTTGTCCTTGTCAGTCTTCTCCAGAGAAACCGAACCGATAGGATGTGCGTATCTTCAGAAAGAGATTTACTGTAAGGAACTGGCTCACGGGATTGTGGAGAGTGGCGAGTCTCCAGACCTGCGGGTGTATCAGCAAGCCGGAGAGCTGAGGTGTAGTTCTCAGGAGAGGACAGGTGTCGTTCTCGACTGAGTCCCAAAGCCTGACACCCAGGAAGAGCTGATGTTTCCGGGTGAGTCCAAACGGAGGGAAAAGGTGATGTCCCAGTTTAAAGGCCATCGGGTGGGAAGAGTTCTCTCTTATTCAGGGGCGGGTCAGATGTTTTGTTCTCTACAAGCCTTCAACTGATTGGATGAAGCCTGCCCACACGGAGAGCGCTGTGCAGTAGCCAGTGTACCTGCTGCTCATCTCATCCCAAACCAGCTTCACAGAAACACCCGCCATGATGCTTGACCAAGTTCCTGGGGTGCCCAGGCATGTGCCCGCTTAAAATGAACCATCACGATTTTATCCCGAGGTTTTGAACTCATGTCTGCTTGAATCTTCCCGCTGGTCACCCGTCCATCAGCTTACAGGCCGGGACTCTGCAGGGATGAACCTTTTTGCCTAAGACTTTACTTGGAAAATACTGACGTCATGTTGAGTCCTGACCAGGGATGATATGGAAATGAACATCATGGAGGGGGATTCTTAAGACTTAAAGTTCGAGGCTCTGATTCATCTTGAATATCTTGACATTGTGTTGCTTGAATACTGAACGCATAAAATCGGACCATTGCAGGCGTTGGCAGGGGCGACATTTTTACTCTTTATTTCATGCTCAGTCTCTGCCCAAGTTGCCCTCACTACCTATGTCTTTACGCAGCTGCTCCGTCTGTCTTTGTCGGAATAAGCATGGCCTCCGTCTGCGTTGGTTGCGCACTCGGGATTCAGGTGCTCGTGGAACCCCACCTCCGCAGCGGCCGCTCCTGCGTGCTCTGCGGGCAGCGCCCGTGTGTTTAAGAGATGGATACACTCAAGTCAACACATCAAATGTAGACTCAAAAGAATGAAGGGGGCATGGAGGGCTGTAAAAGGAAGGCTAAAATACCAGAAAATCACCCACAAGCTGGCTGAAAGGGGAAAGAGAAAACAGTCTGCATGGAAGGGAGAAACGAGATATAGGCTGGCAGGTAAAGTAGAAAAGTAAAGAGAAAGAAAAATGGGGGGAAAGGTAAGCCACCATGAAATGAATGGAAATAGGGGAAATGGTCTGTTGTTTTCTGACGGTGTTTTCTGAAGCCCTAGCGTCAGGAGAAGAACGTCCTCTAGGGCTGATAGCCCTCCATGTCCTTCTGCCGGCCCGACTCTCCTCCGGACGTTGAAACACGATCAGCAGGACCTCACGGCAACGGAAGATCCTGACACACCTTCGTGTGGAGCAGTGGCTCTGACGTTCCCGCACGTGTAATCTTTTCAAAATAAGAGGTGCCGTGACGGAAATCCTCCTGTGCGATGCCAGCGTCGTCAAGCTTGTTCACGTGTATTTCATAAAAGTGATCAACTCGCCAAGTCAAAACAATGTGGAGGCAGGTCTGTACTTTGGTAATATATTCCTTGTGTGTGGGAAGTGAATTGGCCAGACATCTGTTGAACACCCCGGTGTGGAAGGTCCGGGGACCCTGCAGGTGAAAGGTGAGTGTCCTCAGGTGACCCGCGGCTTCGAGGACGGAGCTTCGAAGTCAGTACTTGGTAATGAAATCTGGTGATGACGGCACACTGCATTACGTTTATTAATCAGCTGGAATTAAGACGGCAATGCCCAAATGTCCCTGGTCACAACAATACAGGAAGACTGGACCGCTGAGCCTGGAGAGCGGATTAATTCCCTTCCCAGCGTTTTGGACAGTGTTGCTTGTTTTGCTGCCAAAAGAAGAGACAGAGGCATTTTAAGGACAAGGCATTAGTCCTTACCCCTTTTCCCCAAGAGTCACATCAGAGGAGCTTGAAGTGATCGGGTGCCTTTGAGCCACTGTTTTTTGATTGATATCATACACTGTAGGGAATGTCTAATTAGAATTCAAAGGCTATCTAGGGGCGCTAGGATAAATCTTTGCAGTCTCCTTTTTTATTCCACAGGGATTGTATGTCTCAGTCCTCTGTTTTCATACTCCCGCAGTTGCCCTGAAGTAGGAACATTCTCCAGACGAGGAAAAAAAAAAAACCCGACCAAACAACCCTCTTTTACTTTAAAAGCAATTTTTAAAAGCACTGTTTTCTCTACAAAATGTATCAAATGCTGTCTTTCTCACAATGATGATAGCTAATTGTATTTTGGTCTGTTCTGTGACATTTCTCATCACAGCTGGGTCTCCCTCGATTACTTTAATTACCCAGTGAATAAGGGAAGGTCATTTCATTTCAATCACATTTATTAATCACCCACATTTTGTCCTCATTAACATTTTTTCTATTTACATGAAGCTAGGCTCCTAAGTGACTCTCTCAGAGCTATTAAGATGTTAATGTCAAGTCTGGCTGCAGTAGAGTAAGTACTTCCTGAAGGCTCAGGAGGTTCTTTTCACTCCTAAATTTTGTTTGTTTTCATTTGGTGAGTATTAATGATGGAGGCCAGGACCAATTCTAGCTCCAGTCGTGCACAGATTACTGGTTACCAGTGGGAAATTAATCTTTTTTCCTTTTGCAGGAGATACTGCTGAGAGATGCAGTCCAAACAGGGTTTTTCTAGATGATTCTGTAGGTCCTCAGGACCTGGACCATCTGAACACCTTTCAAGGGTACAAACACTGTTTTTACGCATTAGGATCTACTGCGTCAACTTTAAAATACAATTTTTAGTTTTTTTAAATATGTGTATGTACCAAAAGGGTATCAGTTGAATCGAAATGACGTTTTAGGTGATCTACACACGTGCAGGCTTACCATGCATTTGCCTCACTGCCTGTTTCGGTTTAACGTCGTCTTCTTCATTTTTTCTTTTATAAAGACTTTATTTATTGGAGAAAGAAAGAGAGAAGAAGAGAGAGTAGAACAGCTGGGGCAGGAGCAGAGGGACAAGCAGGCCCCCTGCTGAGTAGGAAGCTCAATGCAGGGCTGGATCCCAGGACCCCTGAGATCATGACCTGAGCCGAAGGGAGACGCTTAACCCACTGAGCCATCTAAGCGCCCCTCAGTTCAAGTTGTGGATGACTTACATGTTTGGGGTCGGTTTTCCTAATTGAGGTCAACCGTTTTGTACCTCTCTTCAACTCTGCTTGAATTTAGCCCTTACACACTTGTTTTCAACTCTGGGATATGTCGTGTAATGTGTTGTCGTATGGGTATACTCAGTGCTTTTCAAATTCAGTGCCCTAGAAAGGGTCTTGAGCAAAACCCACAACTGATCATGCCTGTAGCTGATTAAAGGCCACCGGACAGTTCTTTATTTATGCACTTGTATTCATTCCCTTCAATGCGCGCGCGCACACACACACACACACACTCACACACCCCCAAGGGGCATTCGACAGAAATCCCAGTAAGTTTGGTTTGGTTTGGTTGCTATTTAGCAAACATGTATAAATTTATGAATAATAGTAGTCTTTCCAGAGTAACCAGAATGATCCTGAAGATTCTGAAAAATAAGAACAGAATGAGGGGTTCTTTTGTAATTCATAATCAAGATTTTTGCAAAGTGATGCAATGAGATTATGAAATAAAACATACAGATGTTGGGGCACCTGGGTGGTTCAGTGGGTTAAGCCTCTGCCTTCGGCTCAGGTCATGATCTCAGGGTCCTGGGATCAAGCCCCGCATCGGACTCTCTGCTCAGCGGGGAGCCTGCTTCCCCCTCTGTCTCTGCCTGCCTCTCTGCCTACTTGTGATCTCTCTCTCTCTCTCTCTCTCTGTCAAATAAATAAATAAATAAATAAATAAATAAAATCATTTAAGAATAAAAAAGAAAGACTACATAAGCTGATCCACACATATGCCTTTTCATGGATTCAGATTTCGAAAGTGTTCAGACAATTGGCTTTCGTTATAGGACAAATTCAAAAAACCTTAAGATCTCTGTCTCATAGCATAGATGGCAACAGATTATGCGTAAAGATGAAAGATAAAGATTTGAAAATACTTGTATGGAATCGGTATTATAATTTCAGGGAAAGAAGTAAAATTTCAAAACCATACCCAAGAAATAAATTTGTAAACAAAAGATTATAATTACGCTTTTATTAAAATTAAATTTTTTTCATGACCTAAGTCACCATAAATTTAAAAAGTTAAAAGTATACAGGAGAATAGACGAAGATCTCTGTTTCATTAAAGCTATACATGTATCTTTTTTTTCATCTATCTCTATCATGTATTTGGGCCAGACCTCAGGATTATTGTTTAGGATATAAAAACCCAACAAGTCAGTGGAATACAAGGCAAAGAGATCAAAGGACACATGATTAAAGGCTTTGAATGGAAAGTTCCCCAAAGGCTGTAAATTCCATAGTATTTGGGGAAATGTAAATTGAAATTAAGGTATATTTTCCCATCCATCAGATAATCTGACACTATTGTGTGGGCAAGGCCACTATGTGTGAACAGTTCACAAACATCTAGGAAAGCGGGAAATGCGTCTGTTCTATACTCCCACATCTCCTCCTATGAGACAGGCTGACAAGAAACTGACCTGTGTCCAAAAACACAGTCCAAGGGAGTACCTGAGAAGTGGATGGTATTTCAAAACAGACGGTCATCTTTGCCCTCATGGTGAATGGCTTACGCAACCACTGAAGGATTTGTCACGTTCTGAAATTATTTGCTAAAACACGTAATGAGAGGGTCAGCTTGAGACTGGGTCAGAACTCACAAAGGGGACAGATGTCATGCATCAAAGGAGGGGTGAACTCAGAGGCACATTTTCAGAGTAGGTGGTCAAGAGCCCATTCAAAGATTTTGAAATTTTTCTTCAATATCAGAGGTATGTATAAAAGGGTCAGGACATTTGTTTGAAAGGTCTAGATTTTTGTCTTATAGTATTTAAGGGGGATCCTGGAAAGTAAGAGTGGTTCATCACTCAAAGCATGACTTCACCAGCCGCCATGGGCCTTTCTGTCCTGTAGGCCACCTTCTCAGCTATCGTGTCTGTGCTGTCTGTCGTACAAGCTCATGCCGTCAAGAGACATCGCAGTGTTGACCATTTGCTGAACAATGACCTCCCAACGCGTATATATGTGAAGGGAAGGTGTTTGTGTAGAAAATATATTTACAAGTTAATTTCAGACGGTCTGTTTTGTGTCACCACTGAATCTTTGGTCGAGTCTCCCACCCTGGAGTAGAGGTTTAATGTGCTTGTGGAAGGAAATTCTCAAAAGGCGTTTCTCACCACCTCCAACCCCACAGATGTCACTGGTACAACTGATCAATCATAGCTCATTTCCGCTGAGTTGTTGGTGGCAACTTCTGATATCTACAATGTGTTGATTGTACCCACGGAGACTGTCCATCCTACGTTTCCTGAAATGGTGCAGGTTTATGGCTCCATAATTAGTAGCAACTTCACCTTTTACTAATAAGTGGCTCCAAGTTTGGACCATAAAATTACACTGTCATCTCTCAGGAATTAACAATGACAACAGCCACTAACATTCTTCCCTATTTTCTCTTTGTCGAGTGTTCTTGCTAGGCAATTAGCTTATTTTAATCTTTTATAATCTTGTTTTTTATTTATTTTTTTAATTTTTTATAAACATATAATATATTTTTATCCCCAGGGGTACAGGTCTTTGAATCACCAGGTTTACACACTTCACAGCACTCACCAAAGCCCATACCCTCCCCAATGTCCATAACCCCACCCCCCTTCTCCCAACCCCCCTCCCCCCAGATCCCATCTTGTTTCATTTATTCTTCTCCTACCCCCTTAAGCCCCCATGTTTCACCACCACTTCCTCATATCAGGGAGATCATATGATAGTTGTCTTTCTCCGCTTGACTTATTTCGTTAAGCATGATACCCTCTAGTTCCATCCATGTCATTGCAAATGGCAAGATTTCATTTCTTTTGATGGCTGCATAGTATTCCATTGTGTATATATACCACCTCTTCTTTATCCATTTGTCTGTAGATGGACATCTAGGTTCTTTCCATCGTTTGGCTATTGTGGACATTGCTGCTACAAACATTCGGGTGCACATGCCCCTTTGGATCACTACGTTTGTATCTTTAGGGTAAATACCCAGTAGAGCAATTGGTGGGTCATAGGGCAGTTCTATTTTCAACATTTTGAGGAACCTCCATGCTGTTTTCCAGAGTGGTTGCACCAGCTTGCATTCCCACCAACAGTGTAGGAGGGTTCCCCTTTCTCCGCATCCTCGCCAGCTTCTGTCATTTCCTGACTTGTTAATTTTAGCCATTCTGACTGGTGTGAGGTGAAATCTCATTGTGGTTTTTGATTTGTATTTCCCTGATGCCAAGTGATATGGAGCACTTTTTCATGTGTGTGTTGGCCATCTGGATGTCTTCTTTGCAGAAATGTCTGTTCATGTCCACAGAATGGGAGAAGATATTTGCAAACGACATACCAGATAAAGGACTAGTGTCCAAAATCTATAAAGAACTTAGCAAACTCAACACCCAAAGAACAAATAATCCAATCTTTTATAATCTTATTAAGTGCAGCTTCACAGATGAAGAAAGTGACACTTAGGCACAGTAGAGTACTTGTTGGAAATCACAGACCTACCCCACCTGTGTGAGGAAAGAAGTTGGTGACATGGGGCAGCAAATCAGGGCTTCATGCATTTTTCAAGTTGTGATAGTGATCTTCTTAAGAGTGGATGTTGTTTCAAGTTTCATTGTACTGTTCTCATCAGTGCACTCTCGGAGTGTCGGAATGAAATTTTAAAATGCACTTGGAAATCTACCACAGTCCCGGATCCTTCATGAGACATCGTAGAACCTGTAGCTGGGGTCCAGCAAGACCTTCAATCCTGAACAACAGACCCGTCTTGCACGCATCTGTCTGGTGTGCGTCCGTGCACTGGGTTCGGGTGTGTGTGTGGACCATGCTGTGCCTGCTGGGGAATTCAACAGTAACAAACGAGGTTCCCATGCTGTGCCCCGTGGTCATGTTGTGTGTTATTTAATCCCCAGATTAATGAAGGGCTGTTTACCGTTCAGATGCCGGGCAGTATGCATCCGGAAGAGGCCACGTGTGGGACTTCTTCAGCCTCATACGACGGGAGCCCAGAGGCTCTTCCTTCACTCAGTAGTACCGTCCGAGGCTCGGCCCTGGCTAGACCCGCCACCCCCACCCCCGGCTGGGTTTGGAACTCCTGAAGCATTTGACCTATGCCTGTCACTCTGCTCTGCTGGGTCATCTGCCTGCACTGAGAACTCTCTCTTCTTTGAACAAAGTAATCCTGGTTTTTAGTACTTAGATCTGTTTCCGTTAAGATTTGGCGTTCAACCAAAGCCATCCTTTGTGAATATAGTGCTTGTGCAATGAGATTACTATGTCCCGTAGCAGATGCTACCCGTGTAGGACTCCTGTTTCTTAAACCTTAACGGTTCACAGTGGCAGTCACTTCCAGAACGCCTGGGAGGTGGATATGCCTGTGTGTATGTGTGTGGGGGGTGGGGGGTCAGAGCACCTGGGAAGCCTCTTCCACAGATGACATATGCAAGTAGGCATAGATTCTGTGGCTTCGTTGCTACTCAGGTGCGATCACTCCAGAACTGGCACTTTGCACCAGTCTCTACAGTTTGCTGATGGGATTAAGCCCTACTTGCTTTCCATGAGAGCTGGCTTAATAGTGCCCCCTTCACCAGCTGCCCTCCTTTCCCAGTCTCACTTCCCCTCTACCCAAGTCGAGTATGAGCACCTCCTAGTGTACCACGTGGGGTTCAACCCTTGTCTCAGGATCGGTTTCTATGGGAACCGCATCAGAACAGGTCCGGCTCCGAAATCCTCCCAGACCCTCTGTTTGTTTCTTTGGTGGCACTTGTCTCAATTGTAACTGTGTAGCAGTTTGTGTATTTCATGCCTGTGTCCCTGACGGTGTGGTAAGGGTGACTTTGTCCTGGAAGAATTCCTTTGTTTGTGTCCAGTTAACATGACTTCGTGCCAAGTGAGATGCACGATAGGTGTTTATTTTAAAAAGTGAATGAATGAAGTTAGTGAAATCCACATTCGTGACTCCTAGTAGGCACAGCCACTGGGCTTACAGACCAGATGGGATCTGACAAAGCTACCGAGAGTTAGCAGGTGGTGAAGCAAAGCAGATGCCATTCCTAAGAGACAGAGAACAGGACACAGTAAGATATTTAGAATGGAGGCTTGAGGGAGAACAAGCAAATCAAACCACTTCCAGAGCCCTGTTTCTGAGAAGCATTAATAAATGCAACCTTTCCCCCGATTTCCCCCTGAAGATTTGCCATTGAATTTAAGGGTAATGCACGGAAACTAAGAGTGAGCCCATAGTTGGAAAACATACTGTGGGGGTTGCCCCTGTAGCCAGGGTAAAAATCCTGCTGTCATTGATTTTAAAACCCCTGGAAAGCTTAGGAAATTGTAGGAAAAATATGAACTCTGGTGTTTCATCTTTTTTTTTTAAAAAAAAATAAGATTTTATTTATTTATTTGTCAGAGAAAGAGACAGCTCAAGAAGGGGAAGCAGCAGGTAGAGGGAGAAGCAGGCTCCCTGCTGAGCAAGGAGCCTGGTATGGGACCTGATCCCAGGATCCCAATGGGGTCATGACCTGAGCCAAAGGCAGATTCTTAACCAACTGAGCCACCCAGTCGTCCCTGGTCTTTTGTCTTAAAGATACTTGGGTCCTGCAAACAAAAGGATAGACTCAGGTCTAAAGAATGACCTTAACAGACATTTTATTTAATGTTTGAGAGACTTTAAGTAGCTTCCCTCATCCATGGCTATTTTCTTAGCTAATTATTGTTACCATCATCATTATTATTAAAACTCCAATTTATTTTTTTCTACAGTTGCCTTTATTTTGTAAGTTTAGGTGGTTCCTAGTTTTTACTCTTATAAATAATATTCTGAGAAGAGTCTCTGAGTGTCTGATTATCTACGTTTTTCAGTTACTTCCTTAAAGAAAAAATTATCAAAAAAAGATTTACTACTTTCTCTTTAAGAGGTCAAGAGATCTTTTTATGTTTCTAAGATGGTTTCAGTATGAAAAAAATAAAAAGACTTACTACCTACTAGCACCTCTTTACTCCAATTCTAATCTAAACCTTATTTTTTTTAATTTTTAAAAATATTTTGTTTATTTATTTGACACAGAGAGAAAGATAGCAACAGCAGGAAATAAGCAGGGGGAGAGGGAGAGAGGGAGAAGCAGGCTTCCCGTGGAGAGGGGAGCCTAATGCGGGGCTCAGGCCCAGTGCCCTGGAATCATGACCTGAGCTGAAGGTAGACGCTTTCCTTTGTTGGCCGATGCAGCCCTTGGTCACCTTCACTTAGAATCTACGCAGAGTTCCAGATGCGTGTTCTCGGCCCACTTTGCATCCAATACATTGACCACATTCCAACTCTTGTCTATGTTTTGCGTCCGTTTCATCTCTCGTACAAGGCTTTCGTTTCACCTTGAGCCTCCAGCCTCCCCTGCTCTGGTAGTGGTGGTCGTCACTATCCTGTCTCCTCTCCACAGTGACACGGCACAGCTCAATGTCTGGGCTCCGGGCGCGGATCAGCACTAGCTCCGTTTTCTTCCTTGGAGCACACAAATCTGACGCCACACCCCTGTTCGGAATAGAAGACACGCTTCTATGCAGGCCATTAAGGAAAATAAAATTTTTTAAAGATTTTATTTACCTGACAGAGAAAGAGCAAGAGAGCACAAGCAGGGGGAGCAGCAGAGGGAGAGGGAGAAGCAGGCTCACCACTGAGCAGGGAGCCCGACACAGCACTTGATCCCAGGATCCCGGGATCATGACCTGAGCGGAAGGCAGACACTTAACTCACCAAGCCCCCCAGGTGCCCAAAGACAATACATTTTTGTTGGGTGATTCTCTTTTCTGCTCTTAGTTCACAATTTCATTTCCATCATCAGTTTCTGCTTTAATAGGGTATCCACTTTTAAAAATATAAACTGGGTCCCATTTAATTTTATGGGAATTGGGGGAACGTGGGACAGTAAAGTAATATATATGATGTGTAAGGGTCCACATGGCTAATATTTAAACGAAATGAGCCTTGAGATGGAATTTTACAGTATATACTAGAAATTTGAATGATCTATATTTTCTAGAATTTAAAATTGACACTGGCTTGAAATATAGTTGGAAAATTCCAGCTATATTTACTCTGACAATAAAAAGTATAAAGTAAATATATAGCCATAGATTATCTTTTATAAAGTGATGATCCCCTTAATCATCTATAATATATATACTCAGAAAATTCAAAATTTACTTTTGAAGTGAATACAGAATGAACCTTCTAGATCATTATGGAATCATTTAATAAGTCAAGGTAATTATAAAACTCTTTGCCCAGGTGCTATATAAACAAAGGTATCGTACTATGATAGCTGGTTGCTATAGCTACCTGATTTTTAATATGCTTTTGAATGACTTTTAAATATTCTTGCAAAGTTCATGCAAGAGACACGTTTCACACCTAATGAAAACATGACTAATTAGAGCTGGTAGAACCAGGACCACAAACTCTAATTTGGAGTGTATGTTGCACTTTAAAGTAAATATTTATTTCGTAGCCATGAAAACAAGACCGTGTTTGTCCGTGACGCGTCTAGGTGCTAAGCAAACCGGCGTGCTCATCTTGTCTTTCTTCAGCACTTACTTTATGTGGGTCGGGGGAAGAGTATGAGAATCCTTACCAAGTCCCCAGAGCTGGGTGTGTCCACTGACAGCCTTGAGCTCATCAAAACGTCGCAGTGTTCAATTTCCTTAACGATTCTCATTGGTAAGCGGAGAGAACCCAGGAGAACCAGCTCAGATGGTCCATGCCCTCATTGATGACCGTATCTTCCTCTGTGTACCTGTGTATACATCTACTTTTATGCCTACATCTGTTGCTGAAACTATCTTGTTTTATTTTTATTTTAAAATATTTTATTTATTTATTGTGAGAGACAGAGAGAGAGAAAGCACAAGTGAGGGCAGGGGTCGAGGGAGAGAAAGAATTTCAGAGAGCCTGTGTGCTGAGCGTGGAGCCCAACGCAGGGCCTGATCACATGGTCCTGAGATCATAGCCGGAGCCCGAATTGAGAGTCATGTCCTTAACTGACCGAGCCACCCAGGTGCCCCTAAAACTATCTTTTTCTAAAAATCTGGCTCAGTCAGTTAGTTGTCTGCCTTCAACTCAGGTCATGATCCTGGGGGTCCTGAGATCCAGCCCCGCGTCAGGCTTTCTGCTCTGCGGGGAGCCCGCTTCTCCCTCTGCCTGCCGCTCCCCCTGCTTGTGCTCTCTGGCTCTCTCTCTCTCTGACAAATAAATAAATAACATCTCTTAAAAAAAAAAAAATCCGTGTCTGTGGCTGTTACTGTAATCCCATATACAGTCCCTGTATACCTGCAGTGACACCAGCATCGGTTACGATGTGTGTATCTGCATGCACGCGCCTGCCCGTACTTCCGTCTGTCCCTCCTCCTGTACCTGTGCCGTGCACGTCTGCATCTGCACGTCCGTCTGCATGTGCACTTCTGGCTGCCTCTGTGCCTCAGCAGTACCTACCTCCGACTTGAAGCTCTGTAGCATCACCACGGCCTGCATGAACTCGGACTGCGGGCTGAGGACAGTGCGATAAAGCCGTGTTACCCTGCTTCATGCCTCCAGCCTCCTTGGACCCATGTGCCTGATCTTTCTCCCTCGGCACTTCCTGGCCTGCCGCCGTTGCCAGGGCCATTGCCTGCCAGCCCTGGGCATTCAGGGTCCATTTCCAGTCTTCCCCAGAGACAGCAGGAAACCTTCCTTCCCCACCATCAATCCCGCAATGATGTCTCCGGGGCCACGTCTCTGCTCACGGTGGCAGAGTTTCCTGGTGCTGTGCAGAAGTACCTACTCCTCTTTGTTCGGATTCCCTTTGAGAATAGGATTTAGGCTTTCTCCTTCCATATCCAAATGGCCCACGGAATATGCCTGTTCCTAACCGAACGTTCAGTCTTCCTGCAACACGACTTCTGCCTCTCCTGCCCCAGGAAAGGAAAACGGCTCAGGGCTGTTCATTCATTTCTTCCTCTGGAGCTCCCGGGAATACTGGCTTCAGAAAGAAATACTGTATTTTCCACTGCTCCCAGGAAAACATTAGGACCAAGGTTTTACCTAATTCCAGTGCATTGTGAGGATGTAGCCTGGATGCAGTCAGACCCGGCCTTTTGGAAATGAAATGTGTTGAGCCAGGCTCAGTTGGAAAAGATAGAAAGTGCCAGCTGCCCCCCTCCCTGCGGCTCCCTCCGGCTGTGTCCCCCGAGGTGGGGAGCGGACTCCCTGCCCTGGACCCTCAGCTCTGGTCCGTTCTTCCCTCCAGCTCTTCTGACGCTCTCTTTCTGACCTGTGCTGAACCGCCTGATACAAATCTTCGGATTTCTTCTCTGGCCTCTGCTGTACGCCAGTCTCTCCTGCCCGTGCCTGGGACATCAGCTCAGGCTCTGACCCCAGTTCTGATCACTGCTCCAAACGCCTTCCTCCTGTTTCCCTCTGCACACATTCCTCCAACTCAGTCCTTTGGTCTTTAGCTTGGCTTCCAAAGTCGCAGCGTGACCGTTTCTTCCTCATCGTCCTCCTGCCCCCAGGACATAGCCTGTTGCAGGGAGTGGGTGCGCTGAGGTGCATAGAACGCAGCTGGTCCTCCCATCAACTAGCCCGGACCCATCTCCCTGCCCAGGTTCACTCATTGCCTTCACACACTCTCCAGCCCGCGGATGGGCTCTGCCGGCCATCCCCTGGCCACATTCTGCGCCCGGCCTCCCTCTGCTTCGGTGCTTGTCTTTCCTGAGACCCGGAATCGTGTCCTTTCTGACAGTGTGGGAGGGCCAGCGTCAGGGCCACGGATGCCCCGAGCTGCTTCCCTTCCCCCATCAGGAGATTTCCACTGTTGTCCCTGCCTCGCCAGCCGTACCTCTCGGACAGTGCTCGCGCTCACTGCCTCTGTCTTTCATTGTTCACCTTGTGCGTCACCTCGCCTGTGACACAAGCAGCAGCCTCTCTTGGAAATGCCGATTCTCCTACCAAGTCCAAGACTCCGGGACTGGGGCCTGGCAAGCTATTTTCACAAGCCCTGCCTGTGATTCTGAAGCTCAACTCAATTTCGGAAAGTGCTGACCTAGACGATAACTATCTAAGGACAAAGACTTTATTTTCCCCTGACACAGCAATAGGTCATTGCAGGTGGAGTTTTGTAACAGGAGCTATAGTATTAAATTACTCTTTTTTCCCTTTTTGTGGTTTTTTTTTTTTTTTTTCCATTTTTGAGTCTATCCTTTCCCATAGCTCTCTCAAGCTGTTCTTTTTCCTTGCCAGGGATGACAATATAGGTGAAGGTTCTCTTACAGAAGACACGAAGGGAGAAGCATCAAGGTCATGTCTGGTTCCCAGTATCAGATGGGTTTTGACCCAATTAAGATTTAGCAACAAACGGGTCACCTTGTGAGGCAGACTGTAGTGCTGATGAAGAGCTGCTAAATTCAGGGGCTCCTGGGTGGCTCAGCCGGTTAAGCATCTGCCTTTGGCTCAGGGTATGAGCCCCACGTTGGGCTCCCTGCTCAACGGGGAGCCTGCTCTCTCTGGGCCTGCCGCTCCCCGTGCTTGTGCTTTCTCTCCCTCTCACTGTCAAAGAAATAAATAAATCTTAAAAAAAAAAAAAGAACTGCTAAATTCGTTATTTGTACATTTAGTATTTCAAGAGCTATGTTTGATGGGTCAGACCATAGAGCTCTTTGAAAGGGAAAAAGATCCACGGAGGAGAAGAAAGGAGGAAACCATGTATGATAGAAAGAATGAGGCTGTGAAAACCCGATGTATTAGTTTTCTGTTACCACGTTTGTTGGCTTAAAAGAATAAAAATGCACGATCTTGCTATTCTGGAGGTCAGAAGTCTGAAAAGGGCCTTATGGGGCTGAAATCAATGCCTGTGTTCCCATTGGAGGTTCTAAGGGAGAGATCTGTCTCCCTGCCTTCTCCAGCCCCTGCAGGCAACCCGCAGCCCTTTGCACTCGACCCTGTTCTCTCATCCTCACAGGTAGCAGGGTGGTCTCCAGTTTCCTCATTTCCTCTGTGACATTTGCGGTCACCCTCACACCTCCTCCCTTTGGCCCGCCCTTCCCCCACCGCCCTCGCACGGAGACCTTTGTGATCGCATCGCCTGCAGCCAGACCATCCACACCGTCTCCCCAGCTCAGGATCCTTACTTTCATCACGTTTGTAGTCCTTAACATCACATTCCCCAAGTCCTTGTTGCCACGGAAGGTGACATTGGGGCGGGTTGCAGGGACTGGTCCGTGGACATCTTCGGGAGGAGGCATTCTTTGCGTACCTGAGCACCTCCGCCACACTGCGCCGTGGGGCATGCGGTGGATTTGTGGTTGGTCACTGTGTGTGCACGTTCACACCTGTGGCTGATGCCCTTTGTCACGTGCGCTCCTTGAGCTCGAGGTCTGACTTGCATGTCCTCCTACATGGTGCTGCTTTCAGAGATGGAGGACAATACGTATATTCTAGGCTCTCCATCGCCTATGGCACGGAGGAGATAGGACTGTGGCATTAATGTGTCTGCCTGTTTCCCTCTCAATTGCTTTTTAATTTTTCCATTTGAGAAACCAGAAAGCACATACAGAATATATAGCACCATCCAAAACTGTGATGAGAATACAAAATCAAGTTAGTTCTTTGCCAACATTTCTCAGTCAGAGCTCTGGCTATTGAAAAAAGAAATGTCTTTGTGAGGGACAGGAGCGATCAGCCTGATAAGGTAACAGATTCTGGTTATGGAGGTGTGCGTCCTGGTAAGGGATCTCGCTGTTCCCAGCAGACCTGCCTGATGTAGTCTGACACTTCAGCCTCCGGAGCAGCTCTCGGGAAACCAGAGCTCCTCTCCACGCCAGCGAGTGGAGATGGGAGGCTTATGCTGAGACGCGCCAACGCCGGAGGCAGATGACTTTCAACTCCTCTCCAGTGTGAAAATCGGAAAATGGGAGACTGGAGATAATTCTGAGTTCCTTGGGAGCATCTTTCAGAAAACACTAACCTCAAAGGCATCTTTACCAGCCTAGAGACAATGGATTATGGAAACACCCTTCCACTGTGGTGTCAACAAAGCATTTTCGGGAAACTTGGTGTGGGTGCATTCACTATGCAAAATAGAATCTTTGAAAACATATTTTTCAGAAGTGTAAGACTTTCTGAAGTGGCCCAGTCTGCTTTAATTATCATGGGGGTGTTTGGGGGATATATTAATCTCTGGTTGATGTTGTGCTGTTGAAACTTGGGTGTTTGGGGTAGAGCTAGAGCATTCATGAGCAGAATGAGCAAGTAGATGTTCCAAGGAGCAGAGCAGGGGCGGAAGTCCTCTTGAACTGTGTGGACTGCAGGCAAGCCAGAGAACCCCACCAGGACCTGCATGAAGGCGAGAAGCCTTGTAGTGGGTTCATTTCTTATACCTCATGGGACACAGCTCTGTCCCTCTGCACTCTGTCTCTAAGCTGAGCGGAACTATCATAACCATTCTGTGGTAACCAGCGGACTCCCTGTGTGCACATCTGCCAGCTGGATTCATGTTGGCTTCTCGGAGGAGACGGGCACGAGGCAGGAGATCTACCTTGGGATATAGCTACTGCCAGGTTCTGGAACCGTCCTATCATGGCCACTGACATTGTGCAAGGACTAGCTGTTCAGCGGTGCTCCTGCCCCCAGCACTTCACCATTCTCCTCTGAATCTTTGCAAGTCATCACTTTCTTAAACCAGCCTCAGTATCTTTTTTTCCTTTCTGCTGAGATTTTCATAATTATTTTTCATCTCTTATGTTATCTGCTTTACAGAGTCTGTAGAAGATATTCTACTCTCTTACGTGGATTCTGTTCATTCCAATACATCTCTTTTTAAAAAGACAAAAAACAAACAAAAAAACTCTTCAGATGAAAGACGGAACTGTGTTCCCTATACGGGGCTGTTCCTGCACATGCTGATGGGCAATCCTCACGGAAATGGCTCCCAAGAGTAAGGGCTGCTGAGCAGGACCTAGTTCTTACTGAGAATGCTCTGCCCAGTACCCCGGATACAGTATAAAATGGTGGAGAAATGGCCCATTTCCTGTATCAGAGAGAGCTCATTCCCAAACCTGCTTCCATCACCTTGCCTGTGCAACGTTGAGCAGAGATGCTCCCAGAATTCCTTGTTGGTGAAATGGAGATAGGAGATAAGAGATGGAGAGATTCTGCGTAGTGTTACTGTGAAGATCAAAGAAGGGGAGTAGAAACATCATCTCCTCAAGCAATAACGGAACCATTCATTCACTTGTAATTGGAGAAGGATGAACTCATCTCATTTTAGATATCGTTTTAGATTGACATCAGAACCATGCCTTTGAATCAAACTCACTAATTGTGTTGTACACCATAGTCTTACCATCTTTAATCCACATACCTCATGAGTTCTTTCATTTCTTACAAAAAGTCAACCCTTGCATCTAGAGTAGGCACATCCTTTCTGCCAGGATGCCATCATATTTACCTTAGCAGAGTGCCTGGAAATTTCTTACCGTGTGCTCGGTAGAGATTGTCCAAATCTTTCCATTTCTCTCATCACTCTTGCTCAAACTTTGGACATGGCCAAATACTTCTGCTTCTGGAACGCATCCTGGAAAATATTTTTGCCTTTTTGAGTGCCAGCCAGCAACTCAAACCCATCATTCTGGGGAGATTTTAAAATCCCTGTAGGCTGAATAACATTGCTTATCTTGTGCTTCATTCTTAAGTCTAAGAACTCAGGGGTGTGTGTGTGTGTGTGTGTGTGTGTGTGTGTGTGTGTGTCCAGAAGAGTTCTCAGATGGGGCCGTGGATTTGTAAACATGCATATAGAGTTGATTAATCAACTTTTCCTGGTTTTAAAGACCAGGAATACTCAGTTCCAGGCATACTGGGACATTTGGTCAGCCTGTGTATTGAAAGCATATTTAAACACATTTCAGACTGTAAGGTCCACGATGCAGCAGAAACAGGAGGTGGAAAAAAAGGCAAAGAGTGTGAGGTTGGGTCCTCACTGTTCCAGTTCCATACCTTGTTGGGGGCGGGGGCACTTTTTTTAAGCATCCAGGGGATGGCATATTTTTGCAACATTCTAAAATAGAGCATATGTGCACATCATTAAATTTCATGAGTACGCTATTTGCATTTCCCAAATTCTCAGTTTTTATCAGGTTGACAGGTATGCAAATGCGGAAAAGACAGGGAAAAAGAAAGTCAGGTTGTTGATGAGTCTTCTTAGCGTTACAGTGAGTTAGACTAATGGTAAGTCATGTATAGGAAATGAGCTGTCTCCTAGCCGAATGTCACCCGGTTGAGCAGAATGGTGGCATGCATTTTGGGCGCTGCCGTATTAGGCATCCTTTGTGATTTTTATAGTTTCCATTTCTCTAGGAGGAGTTTCCTTGGGCTTTTTAATAATGAGCTACACAGTGACATCTAGTGTAGGAAGCAAAGAAAAATTTCAGAGAAAACACAAAGGTTGATCACTATTTGATGGAATGTCCAAGAGAATTTAGTCAATATTACTGAGAAATAACTCTTTTCGTCCTTAACTATAATTCTCTTCCTTTTTAAAATTAGCACAGTGAACAACCTAACGGATATATGTCAGTTAGGATGTCTAAGTCACAGCACAGGGAACAAAATGCTCAGTTAAGATGTCTGAATCACAGCAGGGGAAAGAAAAACCTGTCCCTATCGGTGCTATCAGGACTGAACCTATTACCGGTCTTCCTTGCCTTACAATGGGGTTACTTCTGATAAACCCCTTATAAGGTGAAATCCTAAGAAGAAAGTGCATTTAATACACCCAAGCTCCTGAACACCATAGCTTAGCCCAGTCTACCTTAAATGTCTTCAGGGACACCTGGCTGACTCAGTCTTTTGGGCATCTGACTGGTGATTTCAGCTCTGGTCATGATCTCAGGGTCATTAGATCAAACCCTGAATCAGGCTCTACACCGGGCATTGAGCCTGCTTGGAACTCTCTCTCTCTCCCCCTCTGCCTGCCACCCCCCCCCAACCCCGCCACCCCACTTGCTTGCTTTCTCTCAAAAAAAAAAAAAAAAAAAAGTGTCCAGAACATTGACATTTAACCTACAATTAGGCAAAATTGTGTCACACAAAGCCTATGGTGACCGTCTCATGGAACTTCTACTATGCTGTAAGTGACAAACAGAGTGGCTGGCTGGGGCCAGCATGCCTGTCATTGAATCCATTTGTATCTGTTGTATTTGTATCCATTTGTATCCGTTGTATTTGTATCCATTGTGTCCGTTGTATTTGTATCCATTGTGTCCGTTCTTAACCCTCGTGGTCACATGGCTGCTGGCAGCTGCAGCCCCTCCTGCTGCCCAGAGACATGAGACAGAATCAGACCGCATATTGCTAGCCCAGGAAAAGATCCAAATTCAAATTTCCAAGTACCATTTCTACTGAACGTGTGTCGCTTTCACACCATTGGGAAGTTGGAAAATACTAACTCGAACCATCATAAGTCGGGGACCATCTGTACGTAACTGAGACATTTTCTATCCTGGGGTTCCCTGTTAAGGAACAAATAAATATTCAGGGAGGTTGTCTTGTTAACCCACACATCTTGTGTGTTTCTGGTCACCCCGAAAAGCAGTGATTCACCGCTGAGCTCTTTTTGCAAAGGAGCAGCTTAATTTTTGCATGGTGCTCTATTTAGGTAGGGCTGGCCCAAGTCAGAAGCGCGGCACGGAGAGAATGAGGAGCTTGTGCAAGGGATACGTTGGGAAATATGGAGCAGAAGGTGGAAAATAGCAGACACCAAGCTAACTTGGCAATTTGATCCAGAGTCAGAATAACCCAGGATCATCTAGTGCCCGTCACCCCCGCAGCAGCATATTCTGATCAATATAACAAACAGAAACTGTTTAACAGGTACCTACATGCACTTGGCATTGCAAAGGCAACATAGTTTTTTCCACCTTTTCAAGAGTTTACTGAGTGAAGTGCAACAATTTTTTTTTTTTTTTTTTTGCCGCTTTTCTGTCCGACCTCTGTACTCTAACCCACTGGCCTTTCTCCTCCTGCCCAAACACATCAGACTTGTTTCCACTTCAGGGCCTTTGTACTTCCTGTCCCTTTGCATGGAGTATTGGTCTCCCTGATTTCCAATGCCTGGCATCAAGTCAGTATTCTATTCTTGGCTTTTCAGAAAATCCTTTGTAACCAACCTTTTGGATAAAGTAGATATCCTCCTTAAATATTAGCATACAAATTTTTTAAAAAGCTTATCCTTGGGGCACCAGGCTGGCTGAGTCCTTGGAACATACAATTTTTTTTTTAAAGACTTTATTTATTTCTTTGAGAGAGCAGGCACAAAGGGAAATTGTGAGAGAGACTCCCCGCTGTGCAGACAGCTGGATGCGGGTCTCAATGTGGGGCTCAATCCCAGGACCCCGAGATCACGACCTGAGCCGAAGGCAGAGGCTTAACCATCTGAGCGACCCAGGTGCCCCAAGAACATACAGTTGTTAATTTCAGGGTTGCAGATTTGAGCCCTATGTTGGCTGTAGAGATTTGAGCCCTAGGTTGGCTGTAGAGATTATTTTAAATAAAATCTTTAACAATTGTATGTATCCTTATTGAAATACTTTGTGTTTGCTCACTAAAAAAGAAAACAAAACAAAGCCCCCCAATGTTACAGCTCCACATCATTGAAACGCCTCCTTTCCTGCAAAGTGAAAAGGTTATTGAGAGGATCAGTTGGTTCATTTTAAGAGAGTGTGATGAAGGAGACAAGCTGGAAAAAGATGTGGACAATTTCCAAGCAGAATTCAGAGAGATGATATAGGGGCCAGAATTGGATTGGAAAATAAAACTTTCTCATCTCCAGTTTCCCCAAATTTAGATTCTCAAAATAAAACGTAGCCTGGGGATAAAGATCAAATCAAGACTGTTATTTCTGGGGCACCTGGGTGGCTCAGTGGGTTAAAGCCTCTGCCTTCAGCTCAGGTCATGATCCCAGGGTCCTGGGATCGAGCCCCATGTCAGGCTCTCTGCTCAGCGGGAAGCCTGTTTCCCCTCTCTCTCTCTCTGCCTGCCTCTCTGCCTACTTGTGATCTCTGTCTGTCAAATAAATAAATAAAATCTTAAAAAAAAAAGACTTATTTCTGCGAACCTTTGTTAAAATCACTGAAAGATTTAAAGTGGTGAAGAATGATTGGGTCTCTCAGCTAGACGGAAGAGCTGCTAAGAATCTTGACAGCTTTGGGCGCCTACTTGGCTCAGTGGTTAAAGCCTCTGCATTTGGTTCAGGTCATGATCCCAGGGTCCTGGGATCGAGCCTCACATCGGGCTTTCTGCTCAGCAGGGAGCCTGCCTCCTCCTCCTCCTCTTTCTCTCTGCCTGCCTCTCTGCCTACTTGTGATCTGTCTGTCAAATAAATAAAAAATCTTTAAAAAAAAAAAAAAGAATCTTGACAGCTTTGCTATTAATGATGGTGCTGACACAAACATTTTGCAACTGTGTCTCTTAGAGTACCTACATAGACATTTCTTCTCTAGACTATGCAGAAATTCAAATTTATGAGATAATACCAAATCATTTTCCAAATCGTGTTTACTCCCAACAACAATATATAAGACTTTCTATGACTCCACATCGTTGCCCATAGGCGATGTTAAATTTCTTTTTTTAACTTTCTGTAATTTATGGGACATGAAATCAAATGTCATTGTGAATGTAGGGGAAATTGATCCATTATATAGCTATAGATTTGGTATGTTCATAGGAGGAAGTGAGTTTAGAATCCTCCATCTTTATCTTGAAGCATTGTGACTTAAAACTACATTTTTTTTCTTCTGACTACTGCTGAAACTTGACACTTTTTCTTACATTCATTGACCATCTGTGTTTCAAGTACCTGCTCACATACATTACCTATTTAGGCTTTTGTTAATTGATATCTGTGTGTGTGTATATACATACATTTATACATATTTATTAGCCCTTTTAATACTCTTGTCCCTGGCCATGTTGCCTCTGCAAGGCAAAGAAACAGAAGAGAAAGAAAAGAGAAGAGGAAGGGAAGAGAAAAAAAAAACAAAAAACGAGTGTCTGTGTGATTATTAATCCTTACGTCATGGGCCACAGAGAATCTGCCAAACTTTTGATTAGAATGACATTGAATTTGTAGATCAATTTTAAGGAGAATTGACATCTCTGTGCTATTGACTTTTCTAGTAAAGGTCATGTTGCAGTCCCTAAACTCAGCTCTTCAAATGTTATATACTCTCTATAACTTTGTACAGAAAGAGTATATAATATTCCTCCATACATTGTTTAATAGATTACTAGACATTCTAACCTTGAAACAACCTTGATCTTCATGTATTACCTGTGTACAGACAGACAGACACACACACACACACACACACACTTTATTTAGGACTTTTGTATCGACGTTCATGAGTGGGATTGGCCAACATTTTTTTAATGAATAGCTTTATTGGGATGCCTGGCTGGCTCGGTTGGCTAACCATCTCAGGTCTTGATCCCAGGGTCCTGGAAAGAAGTCCAGCATTGGGTTCCTTGCTCAGTGGGGAGCTTGCTTCTCGCTCTGTCTCCTGATCCCCCTGCTTATTCTCTCTCTCTCTTTCCGAATAAATAAATAAATAAATAAATAAATAATATATTTTTAAAAAATAGCTTTATTGGGCCACCTGGTCGCTCAGTGGGTGAAGCCTCTGCCTCTGACTTAGGTCATGATCTCAGAGTCCTGGGATTGAGCCCCATATCGGGCTCTCTGCTCAGTGGGGAGCCTGCTTCCCCCTTGCCCCCTCTGCCTACTTGTGATCTATTTCTCTCTCTGTCAGATAAATAAATAAAATCTTAAAAAATAAGTTTGTTGACTTACAATCCACTTATCATATAATTTATCTGAAGTATACAACTTGATGGCTAATAATACATTCATAGAGTTGCTCAAGCATTACCATCATCAGCTTCAAACCATTCTCATCACCCCTAAAAGAAACTTGTTGGCCATTAGCCATCACTGCATTTCCCCAGCCCCTGGCAACCACCAGTCTAATTTCTGTCTCACTGGATTTGCCTGTTCTGGGTGTTTCAGTAAGTGGAATCATGCAGGCTTTTTTTTTTCTTTCTTTCTTTCATTATTTTTGTTTGCTTTAAGTACCTAGGTTACCTTACTTAGGGTATTTTCCTTATTTTTATACTAAAAGGTATTACATCATTACACAATTAACAGATTCAAATATCCGTTCTTTGAACGGAGAAAGCCATCTATATAATTGTTGTGCCTGCTATTTTTATGTGGGTAGATTTGTAAGAATTAATGCTTATGGAATCATTCTTATGTTCAAGTTAAGAGTGTCTCTTTATCTAAGCTGCTTTGTTAACCGATTTATGGGGGAAAACCATATGCTTTTGTCAATAAATGTAGGAAATAATCAGTATTAACCTAGGATCTTAAAATCTCTGAAAACCTAGGAAAATAATAGGATATTCTTAAGCTGATGAATAGCTTCAAAAATACCTGTAGTAAAAGCTATACTCAAGGAATCCTCCTTTTACATCTTGAAGGAAAACAAAAAGAGAAGCCTGAAGTCATTTCTGTACCACACTATGTTAGTAGTCCTAGACCACACAAAAGTAAAATTGCCATTATTTGCAAATGATATGGTTGTTTCTTTGAAAACACTGAAGAATCTAAGAAAATATCATAATGAATAAGATATTTTCACAGGTCTCCAAAAATAAGATCAATATATAGAATTCCCATCATTATGCACCAACAGCAAAGGTGGTCATTTCACGAACATGCACACAACACCCAAGAATTACCAAAAAATGGTAATGCAAGGATTTTCTGCATGTACTTCTGCAGTGCAGGTAGAGAATTAGAAACACAGGACACTTGATTAAAATTTTGGCTTGGGGTTTTTTAGGCTTCACCCATACTGCGTCTTTGAGTCTGAAAGCATGTAAATGAAGACTTATGTTTTGGGAATTTTTGTAGATAATTATCTGGTTTCCTTCATTCCCTCAAAAGCCAGGCCACCCTTCCTGGAGGATATGTTGTTCCATTGTTTTCCCCCGGAGGTTCCCGGTCTGTGCAGGAATGTCAGAGTCAATTCGGCGTCCAGCGTGGCCCGAATTCGTGGGTGCTGAGAACAGGGGCTCCAGGCTGGCGGGGATCGCTGGCTCCCAGGAAACTGGCTGCAGCTTTGCTCATGTCTCTCGGATCCCGTGTTCCTATCATTTCTGGCCTCTAGCTCTTGCCCTCGCTTTACTGTCACCGTAGCAATTATTCCAAAGAAACTGGTCAATGTGTTTATCTAGAATATATAGATGTTTTGTACCAACGATGCCTTCTGGAAATGGAAGTCTTGTTTTTTAGTTTAAGTTATACAAATTTGCGTTCTTTAATAGCAGGAAAAAATATTTAACAAATACATGTTTTTTTTTTTTAAACTAATATATGTTTAAAAGATTTTTGTTGAACAAATGGAGAAAGCGTAACTTTCATCTGAGTTAAGGTAATCATGGAACAATGGTGATGTCTTGTGTTGACAGGACATGTGCCATGTCCATCCTTGCAACATTATAGCCATAGACGCCTGTTCATTCACGTGTTCATGAGGAATCTAGCGTTGGTTGACAAGTGTGGTGAATCGAGGCTCAAGACAGCCGTGGTGACCCCTGTTCCCGGGGTTCCTGCTCTCATGGAATTCACGGTCTGCGAGTCCTGGTGAGGCCTGTGACGCGCATTTGACTCACAGAGGACGGCAGGGATGATGCGTCACTTCTGGGATTGCATCACGTAGGACTTGGACCTCCCTCCTGGGAGCTGAATTCTGCCAACAACCATGTGAGCTTAGAAGCAGATCCTTCCCCATCTGAGCCTCAGATGAGCCCCCCACCCCCTGTGCTCCTTGCCTGTGGCCTCATGAGAAGCCCTGAAAAGAGGACACAGCAGGAGTGTGCCTATACTCTGTGACCCACAGAAACTGTGAGCTTGTAACTGTGTGTTGCATGTTCAAGCTGCTACGTGTATGGTCCTGTGATGATATGTCCATAAGTAACCAGTACAGCAAGTGACCTGGTTATGGGAGGTGTTCAGAGCCCTTTGTGCGGGTGAAGGTGTATTTGAGGTGAGGTATTTGGGTAATGGGGTCTAAATGATGGTATTCTTGGGGATGCACCTGACTCCACAGTTCTAAGTGAGGGAGAGCTCCTGACCGCCGAAGCAGCATAGAGAATCCCCACCACAGCAGTCTTTATTAGCAATCCACAGAATCACAGGTCTTAAAGCGTCCCTCCGAGTTAATCTGTCTTATCTGCAGATTTGAGACAGAGTAATATCTCAAGCAGTCTTCTTTATCACTCCCTTCATGACTTACCAGTAAAGTCTGATAATGAGTTTCAGTCCTGGCCAGGCTACAGAGGGAAATTAATGGCGGCAATTAGGGAAGGTTAAGGGGGACGCAAGTTAATCTGGTTAAGAGCAAAGACTTATCGTGAAACCAGAAAATCCCTCTACCTCCCCTCCCTTTTTCGGTCCTGTTCTCTTTCTTTGACTTGACAAACATTTTTCGAGGTCCCTCTATGTGACAGGCTTTAAGCACTAAGTTAGAATAACAATTATGTCTTATAAGTCTTATTTAATAAGTGGCACATGGGTCTTACTTATTAACCTATATCTTAAAAGATCTCAATTTCAAGTCAGGGGTTAGAACAGACACATAATCAAATAATTGTTATAATCAGATAAATGCCAATAAAATCATAGGCCAAGTATTAGAGATAGCCAGAATTAAGCCGTATCCCTGTTTTCCTTTTCCTTTTCCTTTTCCTTTTTTTCCTTTTCTTTTTCTTAATACCAGGACTAAATAAGGGAAGGTAGTAGAGAAGAAGTACCCGTAAATACTTCAGTTAGGAGAGCTTCATGAGCGGCATTATGGGTTCAATTGTATCTCCCAAAAGACAGAGGCTGAAGTGCTAACTTCGGGCATCTGTGCCTGTGACCTTATTTAGAAACAGGGCTTTTGCAAAGACAGTCATGTTAAGATGAGATCATTACGGTGTGCCCTAACCCAATGGCTGGTATCCTCCATTGAAGAGGGCATTTTGGACCCAGACACACACGGGGAGGATGCCAGGTGACAAGAGAGCCAGAGATCAGACTACAGCGGCTGCGAGTCCGGGAAAGCCAGAGGCAGGGAAGCTGCTCAGAGAGAGGCCCAGGCAGAGACGTGCGCAGGCAGTCAGCACACTGAACAGACTCCCCAGCGGTGCAGAATGTGAGCCTTGGGGACTTACTGTGCCTCCTAGTTTATGTTCAACAGACACACACACACACACACACACACGCATGCACGCACCCCAAAAAGCAGCTGTTCCTTGACGAGGCAGTCTGAAGTGTTCTGGAAAGGTTGCTCCATAAGAATGAAGACTTGGTTCTGCACCACCAGCTTAGCTCTCTGCTGCTGGTTCTCAGGGGCTCTCCCGTGGGTCCTCTCAAGAACACACACGCTCTCTCACAGAGGGCGGAGTCTCCATGCCACAGCTCCTTCTGCCAGAGACCTGGGGGCGTCCTTGCTCTCTGCTCATCACCCCGAGCACCCACTGGCCTTCCTTCCTGTCCACTGGGTCTTCTCCGTAAGCCTCCAGGACACTCACCTCCCTTCATGTCCGCTCTGAGCTCTTTCCTGCTGGATTTTGCGTTTGGCCGTCCAGCCCATGTCCCCATAGCAACCAGACTTCATGTCAAATGCAGTGTGAGTTCTGCTGCACCCCATGCCCCCCTTCTGTTATGAATGTTAAGGACTTAACATTCTTACCACTGACCACCACCCCAACCCCCACTGCTCTTGCTATAGGGACCAGAACCCACAATGATGCCCGGGTCCAATTCTGGGCACTCCCCTGCCTCACCTTACCTCATTCTCCGCCTCACGGTTGATCTAATGCCCTCCCCCACCCTGCTCCGTGTCTGCTGATTTTCTGCCCGGGAAGCTTTGTTTTTGTTCCCCCCAAATTTCGCTTCTTTCTAGGCTATGCTAGGCCCCTTGGTCAGAGGCCCCCAGCATGTCGTGGAATTTCGCAGAGCATAACTCGTCAAAGATCCTTTGTGTTCGAGGTTCCCTGATGGACGTCTGTCATCTACATGGGATGCCAGCTCCCCGACAGCAGAATGCACACTTGTTTTGCTCTGCTCTTGTATCTGCCACCTTAAGAGCAGTTTTTGTTGAATCAATAAGGGAAGGCATGGCACTAAAGGCGATGTGTTTTGAATAGTAATTGGGTTCTCGATTCATGAACTTGTTTACAGCAGGATGATGTTCTTAATTCTGTTGTTGTTCCGTATTCTGCCTGGTGAGCACAGTGAGCATTAGGATAAAATGCTCTTTCCCCCCTTCTCCAGAGTTTGAAAGAAATGAAACAATAAACAATGCATGGTAAAATGTGAGTCTTCAAGGAACTAGACAAACAAAGACACTTGGAAATTCACTCGGCATGGAATCCATCAGTATGCATGGCAGGAGAATGTCAACCGGGAAGAGCTTGAGTTAGCTTCAGATAAATATCAAAAGTATGAAATCCATTAAAATAATTTAAAATTACAGAAGCCCATACCACTGTATGAACATGGCCACCAGCTCCATGGAAAATCTGTCAATAAAAGCAAAACTGATTCTAATTACGTCTCCTGTTTTGCCGTGCTGTTGCATTAGCTGTAATGATTCAATTTGCTGATCATCATTAATATTTATTGAACTCGTATGATGCTTAAAGCTGTATATTTCCTCAGTGATAAACTATTTCATGTGTCAGTTTAATAAAATGTTGTGTACAGCGCCATAGATGAGTACTGTTGAAGACCAGTCGGTGCAAGAAAACAATGTCTAGAGCTGTGCTGTCCAATATGGCAGCCACTCAAAGCCCATTTAAATTTAAATTTAATTTAATTTGAATTAAATTAAATTAAAAATTCAGTCCTTAAGATGCATTAGGCATATTTTAAGTGCTTAATAGCCACATGTGGCCAGTGGCTACCATACTGGACAGCACAGAGCATTTTGCATTAGTACAGAGAGTTCTTTAAGCGGGTGTTTGTCCAAGGAGCTTTCTTAACTGTATCCTGATCATACAAATCAGTAGTATACTTCGTTGTCTCATTTGAATAGTTAAACGCGTTAGCACACGTTTACTCAGCAAAGAAGAGTAGTCACAGTTCCCTAGGGCTCTTTGCCACATTAGATTCATCTAGTTGTGGTCAGCAAACCACACACATCAAATCCAACCTGTCCCCTGTTTTCTAGGAGAAGATTGAATTCAGGCACATGCTTCTTCATTCATTGATGTGTCATGTATGTCAGAGCTGAGTCACTGTGATAGAGACCATATAGCTTGGAAAGCAAAAAAACACATAGCGTCTGTCCCTTTGCAGAAAATGTTTGCCGACCCCTGGTCTGGATCATTGTGTCCCACAGAGTCTTGAGGGATTGACTCTCCACCATGGAAGGAACTAGGAGGGATCACAAGTAACAGAGACACTAGAGAAGGAATGATTTGTGTGGTTGAGGTTGTATTCCGCTACTTCAGACGGCTTTCGTCTAGGAGAATGAAGACAACAGGGCAGAATTTATGATGAGGAAATGTTATGGTCAGTGCATGGGAATAAGTTTTTAATAATTGGGCTATTTTCCGGATAACGGGACAGTTGCTCTGAAAGATTAGAGCCTCCTTACTACGAAGTGTGATGGTGAAGCAGAGTGAGTATCACATGGACGTTTCTAGAGCAGATTCCAGCCCATATGCACATGGATGCCATAATTTCCCAGGTGGACCTTTCTGCCTCACAAATCCCCTGAAGACCCTGATGAAAACCCCTTTCCAAGGAAAACACTCTTCCGCTGATATGCGAATGAAATGAGTTCAAGAAGCTCTGAGCCGCGTACCTCTTAACCCTCAAAGAATGCATGCAATTCTCAAATTCGATGAGATGAAAATATTTTCAATTATGTAAACCCTGAATCTAAAAAGAAGTCAAGACAAGTCATAATTAGCAGTCTACTGTTACATGGTGCAGATTTTGGACTCATACATAACGCATGTGAAATGCCTTCAAAACATGGTCTTCTCCAAGGCGTGTTCAACCAAAATGCTGACGGCATTATGTTTTCATTTTTATGGATAATTTAGTGTTAAACTTAAGATAAAAATTTAAATTTCTGGAAACAAGAAGATCTGTGAAATAATCACCTTTGTGCAGGTGTTTTCTTGCATTGAAGCCATTGATTTCCGTTTGGCGTTTTCCTGATGACCAACCTTACACTCCACTTCGAATCGTTTCTCTGTTTCTATCCACCTTCTAACCGAGATACTGTGTTGGATGGGACTCACTTTTCCTTTCAATGAAAAAAAAAAAACACTTTGATTTCCTATAGGACTGAGATTTAAACTTAGAAAGTTTAAGAAAGCCAAATCAAGTACTAAGAAAATTCACAAATGAAAAGTGTCTTAATATTGTTATGGGCATTTATTATATATCCAAATCATATTATATCATCAGAAATCATAATAACACCATTATGCTCTGCAATTAGATGCTTCAGTAGCAGCTTATCCTGTGTTTACTGTAATTACAGCATTTGACTAATTACAGCAATTATGCCACTTAGTGGCTGAATTCTTAGCTCTGAATTCCATTGATTGGGTGGACTTTCTCCATAATTCTGTGAGGTTTTGCGCCCTACATTGGGTGAATGTAGGTTCGAATTCTGTGTTGCTAGATTCTTCTGAATTTCCAGTGATGATTTTAGGGATTAGCGATGACGATGCCATTTTCATCTGTCTTACTGTATCAAAATGTCTAGAGGAGGGCAGACTGTTCTCTTGTGGCCCCAAGCATAAAAGCGCTGCTACTTGTTGGGTAGGTCCTTGTCCGCAGACCAGGGGCTCACGTCTGTGTCCTTCCTTGGTGGGGGTGGTAGGGGGAACTGTCGCGTTAAACAGACAGGCTCCTTCCGCAAAACAAGAAGTCACTTTGGTAACTTGATAAAAATAATCAAGTTATTTCTTGTTCCACCGATTCTTCCTCTTTCCAGCGATGGCTCGTTAAGCTACATGCACTACATAAGTGTTCTGTCTGTGTGGTATTGTGCAGCCGGAGTCCAGGCACTAACACGCCCTGTGTATAGAGGTTGAACTGCAAACGCAGTCCACGGGCGTGTTTTCATGTGCCTGGTTCACCCAAGCCGCTGTGCCTGCCGCGGAGGAAGGAAGAAAGAACTGGAGACACAGGCCCCATGTCCAGAGACTAATCTATCCAGCACTTTCCTCACGTCCACGAGGAAACCTTTGACTTCCAGAGAAAATCACATAATGAACAGTTTAAACTCCGTGATTGCTTTGGTGTTATCTCCCTGTTTGCCTTTGAGAAGGAGGGAGTGAATGCCTTGAGTTCAGCCCCCTCTTCTGACTCCTTCCTCAGTAACAGTTACATTGCTGACAGCAGAGGGAGGTGCAGGGAACCTGGCCTGGGTCTGCAACCTGAAAGCTGTTAGGCTTCGTAAAAGTCACTCAACGTCCAAACCGCAGCTTTGTCCTATAGGTAGGAAGGGGATTTACAGTAGCTCCCTCCTAAGACTTTTCCCATCACATTCATCTGCTGAAACAAGACAGCTTGCAATCGGAGGCTCTGGGCAGTGGCGTGTCTTTCAAAATCAGAATAGCAAGGTTGAGGTGATCACAGAAAACGACTTGGAACTTGAAAGTCGATCTAAGGAAAAGTATCAAATATTGACCGGTCATCCACATTTTATAAACAGCTTGAGAACAGAGCAGAATGTCACCCCACGTCGAGTTTAGTATCTGGTGTTTGGGTTGCAAGTGCGAGTTCCAAGTTGTGTTCCCTCATGAACTAGTCATGAAGCCACTGAGTATTCTAGAAAGACAGGAGACATAAACAAGAGTAGAATAGGACGCACACATACATCTTCTTTTTAATTTGATGGTGGGCTATGAATAATGAATAATAACTGACATAAAGGGGAATTCATAAAGTAGTGATTGTTAGAGCATATTCTGAATAAGACTTAACGATGCCTTCCGTGTGATCACGCTGTATTACTAATTCAAGATGGACAAAAAGTGTGGAGCTAGTTCGTGCATGTTCATCTGTGTCTTTTGGCCACCCTTGTCCTCTTAGGAGCTCATGTTTACTGTGTTGAGCTTTGGCTCCACTACTGTAAGCATCCTGAACCTTTTCCGGGGCAATGCAATGTGGCTTTAGAGAGGTATCTTTAGAATGTGATCATTCATTTTTTTTTAAAGATTTTATTTATTTATTTGACAGACAGAAATCACAAGTAGGCAGAGAAGCAGGCAGAGAGAGAGAGAGGAGGAAGCAGGCTCCCTGCTGAGCAGAGAGCCTGATGCGGGGCTCGATCCCAGGACCCTGGGATCATGACCTGAGCTGAAGGCAGAGGATTTAACCCACTGAGCCACCCAGGTGCCCCTGATCATTCATTTTTGACAAGTATTTAAAATAAGAATTCCCAAATGACACGAATGATTCAAACAGGCTGGGCTCTTCTATAAGCCACAGGATTCTGATCTAAAAAACCCCAAACAAACAATGAAGTAGTTTTCCCTCTAATATTTCAAGCAAAACTTACCTTCAGTGCACAGGAAGTCCCTGGCAAGGTGTTTGCACAACAAAACGGGGTTACGTTTTGCTTTGTTAATGTGTAGCCCAAAGCAAACTTCCCTTGGCGAGGCTAGTTCAGAGAGTGGCGTTTGGAAGGCATCGCTTAGCATTCGCTGTTCTACCATCGGGTTTTCCATTCTTTGTTTTTTTTTTTTTTTTTTCTGTTTTCGTTTTAGTGGGCCCCGCGCCTAGTGTGGAGCCCAGTGTAGAGCTTGAACTCGTGACCCTGAGAGGGAGACCTGAGCTGAGATCAAGAGTTGGATGCTTCGGTGACAGAGCCAACCAGGCACCCTGGCTTTCCGTTCTCTGGGTGGGAGCCCTCATTTACCTGCACGCTTCCTTTGAACCCTTCCTGCAGGGTCCTCAGCTGACTCTCCATCTGAGGGCTCGTGTTGTCAGAGTCCTTAAAAAAGACTCCCAGCACTGGACCGTCGTCTACGTGTGGCTTTTCAGGCACAGAGTGTCATTGTCTTTCTTCCAGCCACACGATCCGTTCCCACGGACGCAGCTCGAACGTGTGTCCTTTGCTCCGGCACGCCACATTATAGGTTCCTGGGGTGATCGCCGTCACCCTCCCCACGTACGTAGTCATCTTTGGTTTGGCGTCAACAGGACAGAATGTTTGGATGGGTAAATGACTCTTCATTACTTCGGAACACAACGAAGTGAATCATTTGATCTACCAAGTTGCATCTTTTCCCTCTCAGTAAACTATGGCTCGTTTGTTCCTTTGATTTGCGAGATAGGATACCAGGTGTTAAATCTAGTTAGCCCAGGGTTCCGTCGCTCATTTGTCCACCTATTAGCAAACAATGGGTAATTCACAGGCTTCCCTTTCAACAACAGGGTAAAAATAGTTTATGTTTTAGAAGGTTCTTGTAAGGGTTAAAAGTGTTATTAAATGGAAAGTGATTACAGCACGGAGGACCTCATAGTTATTTAAGGAAAGTTATCGTAATTCCTTCTTTTCAGTTATTCTGCTGACTTCATCAAGAAAATAATTTCGTTACACTGACTCTTTCTCTGTTCCTGCGTTTTTTGTACACACACCGGCCCTGGGCTCCTTCTCTCATTTAGCTTTTGCCTGAGACACATGAACTCTAGGGATTACGGAGCCCTGGCTTGGCCAGCAATTAGAAAATATTTTTGACACCCGTTTGGAAATCAGTTCCTTTAAAGAAACTTAAAGGGAAAGGAGATCTCCTGACATTCCTGGAAGCCTTCTGTGATGTTCTCAAGATGCTTTGTCCCTTATCTGGAATCTCATAAACGCCTTGTGTATTCTTCTGTAACTACGTGAGTTACAGTCACTGCACAGCGTTCGTTACAACCGCGGGGCTAGAATGCGTCTTTGGAACAGTGGACTTGACGGGAACCCCACGTGTTTCCCTATCATGGCCACTGGCTTCCCAGGAGCTCTACAAGTCCTGGCTCAGTGGAGGAACAGAACATGCGAGCTGGTTGGGTGTGTGGACAGTTCTGCTAGGATCTGTAGTCACACAGTCCCCAGCACACTTGAGTTATTTATTTAAAATCTCCTCAGGAATTAGTGTGGTGCTAAAGAACCCAGTTTTTTGAATAGGCCCTACATCCCCTTTTTGAAAGCTGGGGTCTTTGCCAGAAGTCTGACAGGGGTTTTACCTACTCTGTCCTCCCCAAAGTTCGTGGATGGGGTTTTTATGCTCATGTCTTCAAGTCTTCTGGGTAAGCTGGGATAGAGTGTGTCTGGGCATGGATATAATTTATCTTAAACAATCCAGTGCTCTCTTACGCTCACTCGCAGTGGACGATAGTTTCCTGTGAATCATGTTTTCCTACACATCCACTTGGAAGACGATTCATCCACACTTTCAAGACACAACACCACGGAACCGTAAAGCTTTCCGTCTGCTTCCTTCAACACGATTTCATCGGCCCCAAGGGCTCGATCTGTACCTCCTTTGCTCCATGTTCTGCTTCAGATCCAGCTTTCCAAATCATTTTGCTCTTAGAATTTTTTGCCAAACCTATTAAATGATTCCTAGGATTTACCATCTGGTGTATGACTCGGAATGAGAAGAAAAAAAAAAAAAAAGACCATCGTGAAAACATGCAACGGGATTATGATTCAGAGGGATAGGGCAAAAATGCCCTCTGTGTCTTCACCACGCCTAGTGACATACAATCCTTTCCCAGCTCTGTCTTCTGGAGGGAAGCTCTGCATTACTTCCGGAAGCAGTGAGCAGAAAGAAAGACCGTTCTCTATCAGACTTTTCCCAAAGGCAACTTGAACCCGCGGCATTACCCTTCAAACAGGCTTTTGACTGGTGTAATTTGCTGGAAAACGTATCTAGAAGCCAATTACTCTTTAGATCACTTGTAAGAACTTAATTTTGAGGGGGAAAGAAAAATCTAGAAATTTACATGTGAATGGGCTTGACTTCATTAGCATTTCACAGACAAGCCTCTTCTCAAGCCTGTGGAGTGAGGGAACTTTCCAGCTGAAGTGGAAATTCCACTCTCTGCCTTTGCAGTTTCGAGAGCGGCAATCTTCCTTATTGCCTCCGAATTCCACTCATTCTTTGGCTCCCACTCTCGAAAAGTCATACTTGGGGGGGTTTCCTAATGAGGTGAAGAAAACTGCCTTTGCTGCGTAGGAAATCTGTGCTCTACTCTGGAGGCAAACTGTAGAGGCAGCCCTCGGTTGGGTTCAGTGCCCTGTGTGAGGTCTGGGCTGGCTGATCTGTTCTACCCTGGGCAGCTCACAGAGAGCTGTGACTTGCTCATGCCTTTCTAGGCTGATAATAACCTGAATGCTGGGAAAGGGGCTGGGGGGCGGGGGGAGGGTCGATGAGTATATCGCATCACGAGCTCTCATATGTGGTGCCGTGTCTCCAGAGCTAGTGAATAAATATATACTGAACACATAGTAGTTGAAAAGCCATGTGCAAGGTATTTTAGATAGACTGAATCATGGGGGCATCACAAAGAGCCTCGTGTGTCATGACTACTATTGTACTTGGTGCACAGACACTGAAATACTTTCTATGCAAGATGAAGACAATCAAATACCAGGAGGACAATCAGCTCTTCCCATTCCAAGTCCTGCCTACCTGACCTGGCACCGTGCCTTTAGAGATTTTCAAATCTGTCTGTGAAGATGGAACCTGCTGTCCCCAAAGGTAAAAGATTCGTGAACCCATTATTGTGTACAAGGACAGCTGAGTGACAGAGACCACCGGGGCTGTGAGAAGTGTCGGGGCGGGGAAGCTGCAATGGGCAGCACTTACAGAATTTGGGGTGTGTCTCCTTGCTGCCTGGGCTTGGTGCTGGCATTCTCGCGGGGCACGGAGGAATCCGTGTACCTGGGGAGATTGCAAGGGAGTTTATTCTGGTGACAGATAAGTCTTGCAGTCACTCCCTCTGCTCAGACCACAAGTTCTTTTCATTCAGAAAAGTTTTCTCCTGTTCTAGAGCACACTTAAGAGTACAGACTGTTAAAACACAGTTTAATTTTGCATGCTTAGTGATGACTCACTGAAGAACGCTATTTGCAGGGTCATGTATTTATTGCCATTGCTCCTTGACCAGGAACTGCAAACTTAGCGGCTCGCGACACAAACTGCCATCTCCCAGCGTCTGTGAGTCCACGGAGCCCAGGCATGGCTTGGCTGTGTCCTCTGCTCAGGTCTTAGCAGGTGGAAATCATGGTGCTAGCCAGGCCGCATTTCTTTCTCATGCTCACGGTCCTCTGCTAAGCCTGGAGGTTGTTGGCAGAGTAGGTTTCCTTGTAGTGTGCGCCTGAGGTCTCTTGCTCCATCTGCCAGGGCCCATTTCAGGTCTTAGAAGCCAGCCACAGTTCCTTGCCACGTGCCCCCCTTTGAGAGTTCACAGCGTGGCTTCCGTTTCCTTCTTTGGCAGGTCAGTAACTGCCACGGCCTCTTGCCACTTCCTTTCTAAATCAGTTTTTTGAAGATTTTATTTTGACGTGATCTCTGTCCCTAACGTGGGGCTCAAACCAACCCCGAGATCAAGAATCACACGTTCCACTGGCTGAGCCGGCCAGACACCCCGGATCTCGTCACTCTTAAGGGCGCCACTGAGTCACTTAGGCCAGCACAAATAATAACGCTTTACATGAACTCCAAGTCACCTGTTTACAGACCTGGTCATTGCAGTGGCAGCCTTCATATTCATGGATCGGGACCGTGCTCGAAGGGAGGGGATTGTGCAGTGTGTCTACACCAGGGGTGGGAATCTCTACGTCCGTCTGATACTCCTGCCCACCACAGATGGAAACTAAGGGAGGAAAAAAAAAAAAGGATCTAGATCTCTAATGAGGAAGGCCAGTGGTTTGACCTTGCATGCATAGAAGTGGCCGGCTGGAGGACTATGAGAACACGGGGGGCTTTGCAGGACTGAAGGGACGTGTTTTCAAGCCCACCCCTGCCTTTTGTGGTGGATGACAGCAGTTATCAGTCCCGGGACTGGGGCTTCAGAGGTGCAAGGGTCCTTGCAGGGAAGATATGAAGCCGTGCATGAACAGAGAGAGTGCAGACTCAACAGTGGATTTCACACGGAACTTCTCAAATGTGTTAGAGAGCGTATTAGCCTCTTAGAGCTGCTGCAACACATTTCTCAACGTAGTGGCTTGAAAGAACACGAATTTAAGACTGTACAGTCCTGGGGTCAGAAGTCCGAAATGGTCTCATTGAACCAAAAGGTGTCAGTAGGGCTGCTCCCTCTGTTCTCAGGGAGAGCCTTTTGCGGCTTCCAGGCTGCATGTCTGAGCTCCTAGTCCTTCCTTCATCTCGGTGCATCTCCTCAACCTCTGCTTCCCCATCTTCTTCTCTCTTGGACGTTGGTCCTCCTGCTTCCCTCCTATGGTTGCCGTGGGACCGCCCAGATAACCCAGGAAACCTCCTTCACTCAACTTCAACTGATTCTGGGCTTTAATCCCATCCGTGTGACAGACCTTCGGTACAGCCCTCTGATTAGCTTTTCGTGGAGTCACTGGGAGTCATAGCCCAGCCAAGTTGGGACATGTGACACGGCTCATCATAGATGGAACTCGTGAGATGCAAATCTGAAAGCGTGGCTGAATTAAAGGGAAACAAAGGTACTTCATCTCTCTTCACTCTGGTAGCTCTTGTTACTGGGGAGGGGGCCCTGAAATCTTTTGAAGCTCAGCCGGTCTTCCTCCCAACAAGGACGAGAGCCCTGGTGGATGAGGGTGGGCATCTCTTGGGAGGAAAGAGGGTCCTGGGGTCCCAGTGAGGAGCATCACAGCCCTGGGTGTTCACCACACAGACCCAAAAATGGGGAGCAGAGAGCCGGGGAAACACAGAGGAGAGGAGGTTGAGGACGGATTTTGGTCTAACTTGTAATTCTGGTAAGACTTAGTCACCGCTGCTGGAACCTCAGTCTGCTGTGCGCTCACTCTTTCTGTTTATTTTGGTCCCGGCTTCCAATGAAGCATGGGACTGTCATCGGAAATTTAGTGCCTTAGCATTCAGCGTCTCATACATTTACTGCCTCGGAATCACAGGGAGAACCATGAGAATAATGATTTTTTTCCCCTTTAGTGAGCAATTAAATGTGATGAATATGTTATACACAATGGTGGGTGTTGGAATTAATAAGCTGAAATGTCAGTGCGTGACTATTTGTATACTTGACATCTAATAATTACATCATTTATCATTAAAAAAATCTGGCAATCTTAAATAGAGAGCATTTATAATTAATTTTCTTGCCCTGGAAAGTCCAATTCATCCCACAGTCAAAAAGAGTCAGTGTTAATTTCTTTTCCATCAGCCATGGGCCACAAGTTAATGTATTAAAATCAGAACATTTACAATAACAGACTAATTAAATTATTTCCTCTACTGTAGTAGAAAAATGCATGGTTCTTATGCTGTTCATCAGTCACCACAGTAAACCGCATTTAATTCTCCTTGAAAGTCAAGTTCTTCCCAGTGGCAATTTTAAACTGTCAAGTCGGTTGAGAAATCCAGTTTGCTAGAGTAATAAAGAATATTGACTTTTGCATATCATTATTGTTAATATACTTTAAATGAGACTGAGAAGGAACTCATTAAAACATTATTTTTCAGTAGATGAGTTTGAGTCATCAGCAGATGAATGAAGCCAGAAGAAATTATCTTAATTCTGTAGAGTGAGCACAGATTTGAAGTGTTTGTGCAGATACACTTTCTATAACAAATTTAATCCAGTAAACAAGATACATATTTTAAAAATGGAAACACAAGGCATCTCCTAACAGCTTTCCACTTGAGGGCAAGACGTGATTACCAAGAGCAATCGAAGAAATGTGAGTATATCAGTGTTGAATGCTCAAAAATGTGACAGAAGAAAATATTAAAAATTTTCTCTAGAAGTTGTTCTGAAAACAGAAGCAAGAAAAAAATGACAGAGGCATAAAAATCTGTGGATCAGAGATACTTATATGGGTTCTAAAAGCACAAGAAAAAAAGTATGTAAAAAGGCTGGGTTTTTTTTTGCGCAATAGAGCAATAATGAGAATGCCATGATGGCCCAAATCTATTTCAGTCTTCCAAAAAGGAAAGAGAAAATCAAGGTACAGTCTTTGTATGTCTTTGTATATCTCCAGGGTAAGAGCCAAAGGCTGTGAGGTTATCTCATCCATTTTTTGGTGGAAAGGGGAATCTCCCAGGGAATTTGGTGGCCACGCTAAAAACATTTCCTTAGCAAAAACCGGAGAGGCTCATCCAGGGAAGACAGCCGTCTTGGTATGGCCGGTTCTTACGCAATTTCCTGGAATATATTCGGTGGTCCACGTATGTCAGTGGAAGAATTGTAATTTCTTCCATGATTCACTATTTATTAACGTCATAGGGGAGGCCTGCCAGTTGTTCGTCTGAAATCCCCCTTATTTCACAACTGCTCCGCAAAGTTGGCGTCGTCAGGAAAGCGTTCCCGGCTGGGAGGGTTGCCTTCGGAAATGGTCGAGAGGGTCACACAAGCTGACACTTGGCAAGACAAGGGTTTGAATCCGTGAGTTTTTCTCTCCAGCTGCAGACTTGACCCTGCCCAGTCGCCAGCTCTGTGTGGTGCGTGGGAGGCACATCTCACTCCACTCAAGGGTTGTTTTCTCTTAGCACAAGAAGGCTGGGACATAGCTTACTCTGTGTGCAGACGATGGAGACTGTGTATAAATGCAGGAAGGAGGAAGAGAAAAGAAGAGAAAGGGACCGAAACGGAGAACTGGAAGAAGGTTGGAGGAGAATTAGAAGAAAAACTGGGATTCGAATTACCATGCGAAGCCAGAGGAAGAACAACATTAACTCAGGGTAAGAGAGACCAGGGAACAGTATCTTACTTTTGGTGATAATAACGGTCCTAAAGGGAACTCACAAAGGAGGGTATGCCATCTTTAACACCCTCAAGATCTTCAGTAAGACAGAGGACTTCCATACTCACTGAGTATCTCCTATATGCCAAAGACATTGCTCGAGCATCTCATTTAATCTTGACGATGAAAAATAATTTGCATTCCAGTGAGTTCAGTTCACCCATTTAACAATCAACAGAGCCACGTTCGAACCTCCTGAAGACACAGCGGAACTCCAAAGGCATGAGGTTCCTTTTGGGGCCAATCAGGAGTGAGTCTGGAGTTGGAGCCTGGGCTGTGGCCCTGGGTCTCTCTGTCGCCTCTGGGGTCATGGGTGGGGAGTGTGTCCTGAAGCATCACAAGGAAGGGCTGTCAGGTACAGTCTGTAGAGGACAGACCCCTCCACGTCCCCTGTTGCCAGTGTTGCCGCTGATAGCCACTACCTGGGGCTCTTCCTCGGAGGCTCTGAAGGGCCTAGGAACTTAGCTCCGCCCCCACCCTGGAGGTGACCTTCAGCCAGTGATTTCCAGCTGCAGCTGTGGGAGGGGACGACAGCGGGCTCCTGGGCTGAAACCCGCAGATCATCGCAGGCAGCACCACCTAACACGATGAGAGATTTATTTCTTCGGGTGCCATCGTCTGACAGATCGAGGGGACGGATAAGAAACAAGCTCGTATTTCAGGGGAAGGACGAGAAAAGAGAGAGAACAGACTCTAAATTTAAAGACGCTTCAGAGCCTCTGGAAGATAAACCACCTGATGTTCTTCTAGGAAGGCCTGCGTGACCAGACCCGCTCGTTATTGCCGAGGACAAACATTTGCTGGAATTCTACCATCTACGCTGCTCTGTGCTCTCTCAAAGAACCCAGATTCCGTTATTCAACACAAGTGAGGTGACTTCAGACTCGGCTGCCTTCTGAAACCGACAAAAAACAATATCCCTCTTTTAATCACATTTCTTGAAAAAAAAGGGGGGGGGCTTATGTTGAAGCAGCATCCGAACGTATCTTATTCAACAGGGGCCATGGGAAATGATTTCTTAAAACCATATTGCAGAATCTTCTACGTAACTCAGAGCTTTGCTAGTGGTGGAAGGTCAAGCCCCTCCGCTACTTCCTTTGCATTTTCCACCACACATACGTCGGAGGTGTACACACTCCAAACAGCGAGACCCCTGTCCACACACGCATGCATCATGAGCCAGAACCCATGCAGTGAGTAGCTCAAAAGCTTTCACTGATTTTTTGTCATCAGATGTGACTTAGGAGTATGAAATTTAATAATTTAGCCAATGTTGGGGTGCCTGGCTGGCTTATTCGGTAGAGCAGGGGACTCTTTATCTTGGGGTCATGAGTTCGAGCCCTGTATTGGGTGTAGAGATTACTTAAAAATCAAACTCTTAAAAAAAAAAAAAAAGAAAAGAAAAGAAAATTTGACCACCATTGTCTAGTCATCGCAGGGGAAAAGAAACAAAAACAAAAATAAAAAACAAAAAACAAACCAAAAAATCATTTACTCATTTTCAGAAGGCTTTTTTTTGCTGTAAATATTGTAGTAGTTGTTTGCTTTTTGCTAATTTTGATCTCTCTGTTTGGCAAATGTGAATAGAGAGTACAGAACTCAGTTGCGTTTATATATTCCTTAGAAAATCACACCAAAATAAATATTCACCAGTTTCTGGTCACAGTTGAGGTTTCAAACTCCAGTTGTGGCAAGTTTGATTTTGAAGAAGAAATCATTCCTGGCAACTCTTGCTAGAACGAGTAAATGAGTTATATATGACATTTCATGCCAGAAACCTAACCGGTCCATTTGAATACCAACAAAAAAGGTATTGTGTCGGCCTTAAATGATCGCAAGTCGTAACTTGGAGAACACCTTCGGATCCCAGAGGGGTCATTCCTTTCAAGAGAGCTGAAATTCTTCCGAATGTGTTAACTCTGTTTTAAGTCACAACTGTTCTTCCTGTGTTTGAAGAGTTTATTATGGAACGAACTGAGCAGTAATAAACCTTACTGGGCTCTGAGCCGTTATCAGCCGTGCACACAGAGGGAAGGAAACCAATATTAACATATTAACTGCCTTCTTAATTATGTCTGCATTTCGGAGAGGGGAGTATTTCTGGGGAGCAGCATGTGAATGGATGGTGAAACATGCCTTCAAGGGGATTAGGAGAGCGGACGTTTTTTTATAAACTCAGAAATTCCCTAAATACAACCACCAATGAAGATTGTATTTCCTTAATTCAAAGTTAAGGAAATATTTTAAATTTATCTTCCCCCCCATCTATAGTTTTGTTTGTTTCAGAAACCAGTATGCATCTTACCTTTTTCAGTGGGATGTAGTAGCGTTTCTTTTCCCTGAAAATCTCCCGTGTTAGACTTTTGCTGATTTACAACTGATGTTGTCTTGGAATTAAAGGAACACAAGGAATGTTGTATGCAGTGTTGAGAATCCTGTCTCAGTGGCCTGTCGCTGCTATAAGAAAATGATCACAGACTCAGCAGTTTAAAACAACACACGTTTATGATCTCACATTTATTATCTCCCAGTTCTGTAGGTGAGGTGTTGACATGAGGCTCACAAAATCCAGGTGTTGGGTAGGCCGTGTTCCTAATTGAGGAATTCACTTCCAGATTCCCATGAGCAAGTTCTTGGCAGCCCTTGTTGCCATGCTGTGCTCTGAGGTCCCCGCCCCCTTGTTGGCTGTCAGGTGGGGGCGATTCTCAGTCCTAGAGTTCGTGCTCGTTGCCTGGTTCTTGGTCCCTTCAGAGCGGGTAGTAGCAAGTTAAGCCCTTCTCATGCCTCATGTATCCTACTTCCTTTGTCTTCTACATCACTGTGATCCCGGCTGGGAAGGCTTAGGTCATTGGTTTGGACCCACCCAGATAACCCAAGATAAGCTCTGCGTCTCAGCATCCTTTATAAATCACATCTATAAAATCCCTTTCGATATGTAAAGGAACGTGTTCTCAGAATTCCAGGGCTTAGAATGTGGACCTCGGTGGGAGCCATTTTTCTGGCAGGAATGTGTCTTGTATGAATTAATTGTTTCTAAAGCCCCAGAGCAGAGCCAAAACAGCACCAGAAGGCCCCACACAGAACAGTGAACAGTGAGACAGCCAGTGTGTACACATGCAGGCCTTCAAAGAGGTTTTTGGTCTTGCGATGGAAAGAAATTAGGACAGTCTTAAGCACACAGGTAAACACACCTGTCTGTATGTCTGTACAGATCATTTCAGTGTATTGAAAAACTGGATACTAACGACGCAAAGAAACAAAACCTGGTCCCCATACACTTGGCGTTTTAGGGGGTGCCTGTTAATAATGGATGGCTAGCTCTCTTTCCTAGAGAAAATGCTTTACAGGCTTTCTCTCTCTAGCAAAGCCCTTGAGCTGGTGATTTCCTAACATCTACTTCACTGAACAGCAACAAAATCATAATTTTCTTGGGAAGATGGGGCCATATTTCTAGACAATTGCACATTCTTTTATTACCCTTTGATTGAAGAGCTAGCTTAAAAATGTAGCTCCTCTTGGGGTCAGCCGAGTAAAGTTCTCAAATCCAGTACTCCCTGCTACTTTTGGAGAGACTACCGGTATTTCCATTTTACAGAAAATACCACTCTTTCGATGGGCAAGAATCACTTTTTCCCTCAATATTGTTATGGACGGTGGTGCAGGTGGCCGTGCCATGAATTTAAAGGCCGTCCTGTGACTATCAGACCCGAGACAGTGGAAGACAATTCACCTGTTCAGTCAGGGTAGGGATTGACCTACAGAAGGAAAATCGCATTGTAGATTTCCCTATACTCAGCTGCCTGATTATGTACTAGAATTGGAAAGCATTTTTATCACCCAAATTTGCAAGCAGCATATGTTAGTTTACATAGGACACATTAGTCATGTGAGCCAGATAGATTACCTCCACAAGTAAAAGATTTCATACAAATGGCTACAACCCTTAAAGAAAATCTCTACCTATTTTAACTCGTTTAAATTCACTTTTTCACCTCTTAAGCACAATAAAGTTGCACACCAAGTCTCTGGTTCTGCCAGTGGTCATTTCAGAAGAGAGGCTGTGATTTCCACCTGAAGCCAGATTGGATTAAGGGACCAAAAGTAAGAAAACTGTGCCTTTCAGCCACTTCCCAGTCTTCAGAGAGTCAGCAAAAGGATTTTGCAGAAACAAAAATGACATTTATATTATGCACCTTAAAAAGTGCTATGGTAGACTTTCTTTTTCCTGTTTCAAGAAATTTTAACAGAGATTATTGCATTTCCATAGATAACATGACTTCTGGTCCAGTCACAAAATTGCATACCTAACAGGGTACCGTGATAAAAATATTCAGCATCTGCTTTTGGGAAATATGACTCCTGAATTCTTCAGATGAAAAAATAATGAATCAATCCTGGCCCGTGTTTTATTGCATTTTGAATATGTGATGCGTATCGTTCTGCATTTCAATCTCTCGTTTTTGTCTGCGCTTTCTCTCTGCCAGTGGTTGCAGATGCACTTTTAAGACTTTCCAAGGGCTGACTTGTCAGAAGGCTTGTTTCCCCTCATTTCCCCCACAGGCAGGACCGTCCTTCTGTGACAGCAGACCAGGGCTCAGGTTCTGGGTCCTGCTGTTCTCACTCTTCTTTGTCTGAATGTCCATGAAATTCGTTTTTGTAATTGGTGTTGAATGATGTCCTACACAGGCGCGTGATGAGACCTTTTAGGTATGGTGGTATCTTGAACAGGCTACAGTGTGGAGTTGACTTGTGGCCTACTAGTACTGTCCCCAAGGAGAGACCCATCAGCTAGGGGTGCTCCCACCCAGACTGTGGACCGCAGGGAAATCCCCGGTTTAGGGCAAAACCTTGGCAAATCGGCCACAGCCCATCAGTTGTCCTAACTGAGTCGCCCCGAAAGAAAAGTGAGCTGGAACCAGGGATGGTGGAACCAACCTAGCCCAGGGCGGGAGCTTGTAGAGAGGAAGGAGAGAGAGAAAGGGTGCTCGGCGGTTTGGCAATGATGAGGATGCTCTTTCCTGAACTCCATCATCGTGGGGGACTGATGCTCACTGCTACTGGATGTGAGGGGCTTGAAGGGCCGGAGCGTATCTCTAACACGTTTGCTGGCTCTGAGTCTGAAGCAAGCAGAGAAATCCACGTGAAGAAGGCCACTGAGGTCAGGGAGGTTGCTGGGGAGACTAGAACCCGGGGTTTAGCGTGCTTTTCCTACAGAGGCCCAGATAGTAAGTATTTTAAGCTTTGCGGCCGTACAGTCTCTGTCGTACCCACTCACCTCGGCCATCACGGCTTCCCAACAGCCCCAGGCAGCATCTCCACAAATGGGTGGTGTTAGTATGCCAACAAAACTCTATTGACAAAAACAAGCGGTGGGCCAGATCGGACTGTTGGGCTGTAGTTTGCCAAGCTGCCCTCGTGAACCAAAGACTGGTGTCTAAGGAAGATAAGTACTCGTGACGGCGCTGGTGAAAGCTTGGTGCACAATGGTCCCCTGGGATCTTACTTCTAAGGCGGAGATTGCCAGGCTCCACACCAGTTTCACAGGAAGTAGATCACACTGTGAAATGTCGATTTAGGGGATGGGTGGAGAAAATGCCTGTAAGAGAGACAGGAGAGGGAAGCCTTCTAGAAGCCAGGTTGAAGGGGTCACACAAAATGCCCCTAAGAAATCTAGTGTAATTAGCGTGACTCCTTATGCAGTTGAGATAGCAACAAGTTTCGGGTTTGTGGTGGGAGTGGAAATCTTCACATGGGGTTGTTGACAAATACATGGGCAATCAGGCTTGAGAATAGTGGCTCTAGGCAGCTACTTAATGTGGGGTAGCAAAGGTGGTTTTCAGTGGAACAAAAGTTGATCCCATGAAAAGTTTTAAGATAGGACAGACACCATCATGTATTTTAAAATTAATTTATTTGTAAAATTCCAATATAATTAATGTACAGTATTATAATAGTTACAGGTGTACAATATAGTGATTCAGCAAACTTATACATCACTCAGTGCTCGTCGTAATAAGTGTGCTCTGAAGCCCCATCACCCGTGTCTCCCATTCTCCCCCACACCTCCCCTCTGGTAACCATCAGTGTGTTCTCTGTAGTTAAGAGTCTGGTGTTTCATCTCCTTTTAAATGTGTTCGATTGTTTTGTTTGTTAAATTCCACGTACGAGAGAAATTGTTTGGTATTTGTCTTTCTCTGACCAACTTTTTTCACTTAGCATTGTACCCTCTCAATCCGTCTATGTTGTTGCAAGTGGCAAGATTTCATTCTTTTTTATAGCTGAGTAATATTCCATTGTCTTTATATACCACATCTTCTTTATCCATTCATCTGTCAAAAGACTCTTGTGTTGCTTCCATATTTTGGCTATCGTAAATAATACTGCTGTAAACACAGGGTCTCATATAGCTTTTTGAGTTAGTGTTTTCATATTCTTTGGGTAAATATCCTGTAAGAACTACTAGATCCTATGGTAATTCTATTTTTAATCATTTCAGGAACTTCCATACTGTTTTCCACAGCGGCTGCACCAGTTTGCATTCCCACCAACAGTGCACAAGGATTTCTTTTTCTGCACATCCAACACTCGTTTCTTGTGTTGTTGTTGTTTTTTTTTAATTTTTAATTTTTAAATTTCTTTTCAGTGTACCAGAATTCACTGTTTATGCACCACACCCAGTGCTCCATGCAATATGTGCCCTCCATCATACCCACCACTAGGCTCAGGTTTTTGTGTTTTTTATTTTAAAACTTCTGGCAGGTGTGAGGTGATATCCCATTGTGGTTTTAACTTGCATTTCTCTGCAGGTTAGTGATCTTAAACATCTTTTCATGTGTCTCTTGGCTATCTGTATGTCTTCTTTGGAGAAATGTCTGTTTATGTTTTCTGTCCATTTTTAGATTGGGTTATTTGGTTTTTGTTTGTTTGTTTGCTTATTTTTGGTTTGTATTTTGGTGTTGGAGTGTATAAGTTCTTTATATATGTGGATGTTAATCCCTTATCAGATATGTCATTTACAACTATCTTCTCCCATTCAGTAGGTTGTCTTTTAGTTTTGTTTCCTTTGCTGTGGAGGAGCTTTTTGTTTTGATGGAGTCCCACTAGTTTATTCTTGCTTTTGTTTCTCTTGCCTCAGGAGACATATCTAGAAAACTTGCTACAGCCAATGTCAAAGAAATTACTGCCTGTGTTGTCTCCTAGGATTTTTATGGCTTCAAGTCTCACATTTAGATCTTTAATCCATTTTGTTCATTTTTGTAAGAAAATGGTCTGTAGATTTTGCATGTAGCTGTCCAGTTTTCCCAGCACCATTTCTTGAAAAGACTGTCTTTTTCCCATTGCATATTCTTGCCTCTTTTGTCATAGATTAATTGACCATGTAATCATGGTTTTATTTCTGGGCTCTCTATTCTGCTCCATTGATCTATGTCTATTTTGTGCCAGTACCATACTGTTTTGATTACTACGACTTATAATATACTTGAAGTCTAGAATTGTGGTATCTGCAGTTTTGTTTTGTCTTTTTCAAGATTATTTTGGCTATTTGGGGTCTTTTGTGGTTCTGTATAGATTTTAGGATTTTTTTTCTAGTTCTGTGAAAAATGCTGTTGGTAATTTGTGGGCTTTTTTTTTTTTTTAAGATTTTATTTATTTATTTGACAGAGAGATAGAGAGAGAGAGAGAGAGCACAAACAGAGGGAACAGCAGAGGGAGAGAGGGAAATAGGCCCACCACTGAGCAGGGAGCCCGATGCAAGGATTGATCCCAGGACCCTGGGATCATGACCTCGGGTCAAAGGCAGATGCTCAACCAACCGAGCCTCCCAGGCTGGCTGAGATTTTGATAGGGATTGCATTCAGTGTTAAACTGCTTTGAGTACTATGGATATTGTAACAATATTTGTTTTCCCAATCCATAAGCATAGAATGAATATATTTCCATTTGTTTGTGTCATCTTCAGTTTCTTTCATCAGTGTTTTAATTTTCAGAGCATGGGTCTTTCACCTTCTTGGTTAACTTTATTCTTAGATATTTTATTATTTTTGGCACAATTGTAAATGGGATTGTTTTCTTAATTTCACTTTCTGCTGCTTCATTATTAGTGTATGGAAATGCAAGAGATTTATGTTTATTGGTTTTGTATCCTGTGACTTTACTAAATTCCTTTATCAATTCTAGTAGTTTTGTGGTGGAGTCTTCAGAGCTTTCTATATATAGTATCATGCCCTCTACAAGTAATGAAAGTTTTACTTCTTCCTTACCAAATTGGATGCCTTTTGTTTCTTTTTGTTGTCTGATTGCTATGGGTATGACTTCTAGTACTATATTGAATAAAAGTGGGGAGAGTGGACATCCTGTCTTTTTCCTGATCTTAGGAGAAAGCTTTTAGTTTTTCACTATTGAGTATGATGCTAACTGTGGATTTTTCGTAATTGGCCTTTATTATGTTGAAATCTGTTTCTTCTAAACCTAAATCTGTTTCTTCTAAAACCCTTGTTGAGGGTTTTTATCATGAATGGATGTTGTACTTTGTCAAATGATTTTTCTGCATTTATTGAAATGATCATATGGTTTTTTCCTTTCTCTTCTTGTTGTGATATATCATGTTGATTGATTTGTGAATATTGAACAACCCTTGCATCCCAGGAATAAATCCTACTTGATCATAGAGAATGGTTTTGTTAAGATATTATTGGATTCAATTTGCTAATATTTTGTTGAAGATTTTTGCATCTATTTTCATCAGAGATACTGACCATAATTCTCTTTTCTGGTAGTGTCTTTATTTGGTTTTGGTGTCAGGGTAGTGATGACTTCATAGAACGAATTTGGAAGCTTTCCTTTCTCTCCTATTTTTTTGGAATAGTTTGAGAAAAAGAGGTGTTAACGCTTTTTAAAATGTTTGGTAGATTTCACCTGTGAAGCCATCTGGACCCGGACTTTTGTTTGTTGGGAGTTTTCTGATTATCAGTGGAATTTCCTTGCTCATAATCAGTCTGTTCAAATTTCCTTTTTATCCCTGATCAGTTTTGGGAAGTTGTAAGTTTCTAGGAATTTATCTGTTTCTCCTAGGTTTTTCAATTTGTTGGCATAGAATTTTTCATAATATTCCATTATAATCCTTTATATTTCAGTTTTTTTGGTTATTATTTCTTCTCTTTCATTTCTGATTTTATTGATTTGAGCCCTGTCTCTCTCTCTTTCTTTTGTTAGGTCTAGCAAGAACCAATTTTGTGGGTCTTCTCACAGAATCAGCTCCTGGTTTCATTGATGTATTCTGTTTTTGTTTGTTTGTTTGTTTTTAGTTTCTATTTCATTTTTTTCTGCTCTAATCTGTATTATTTCCTACCTTCTACTCTTTCTGAGTTTTCTTTGTTCTGGTTATTGTTTGTGCCTTTAGATGGAAGATTAGGTTATTTATTTGTGACTTTTCTTGCTTCTTGAGGTAGATGGGTAATGCTATAAACTTTCCTCTTAAAACAGCTTTTGCTGCATCCCAAAGATTTGGGAGCATCATGTTTTCATTTTCATTATTCCTCATGTATATTTTAAATTGCTCTTTTATTTCTTGGTTGATCCATTCATTATTTAGTAGCATGTTTAGTGCTTGCAACCTCCATGTGTTTGTATTCTTTCTAGATGTTTTCTTCTGGTTGAGTTCTAGATTCATAGTGTTGTGTTCAGAAAAGATGGTATGACGTTGATCTTTTAAATTTATTTAGACTTATTTTATAGCTTCACATGTGATCTATTCTGGAGAATGTTCCATGTACACTTGTAAAAAAAAAAAAAAGTGTGTATTCCGCTGTTTAGGATGGAATTTTCTGAACGTATCTGTTAGATCTGTCTGGTCCAATCTATCATTCAAAGTACTGTTTTCTTACTGGTTTTCTGTTTGGGTGATCTACCAGTTGATGGAAGTGGTGTGTTGCAGCCCCCTACTGTTATTGTAGTACTATCTACTGCTTCCTTCATGTTCATTAGCTAATCGCTGCTTTATGTAGGTGAGTGCTCCAATGTTGGGTGCATATGTATTTACAGTTGTTTAATCTTCTTGTTGGATTGTCCTTTTTTCACCATATAGTATCCCTCTTTGTCTCTTATTACAGTCCTTGTTTTAAGGGCTATTTTGTACAATATAAGTGTGCTGCCTTGGGCTTTCTTTTCAACTGCCAGCTGCTGAAGTTTGAACCCATTCTAAAAACGCTCCATTTTTACTTCTCTCCCCACCCCCACCCATGTTTTAGGTATATGGTGTCATATACTACATCCTTTCATTTTTTTGTGAATCTCCAAACTGATTTTTATAGATATACCTAACTAGTGTTTTTGTGCTTCCAACTTTTTTTTACTCCTGCTTATGGTCTTTGGTTTCCACTCAAAAAATCCCCTTTAGCATTTCTTTTTTTTTTTTTTTAAAGATTTTATTTATTTACTTGACAGACAGAGATCATAAGTAGGCAGAGAGGCAGGCAGAGAGAGAGGAGGAAGCAGGCTCCCTGCTGAGCAGAGAGCCAGATGTGGGGCTCGATCCCAGGACCCTGGCATCATGACCTGAGCGGAAAGCAGAGGCTTTAACCCACTGAGCCACCCAGGCGCCCCACCCTTTAGCATTTCTTATAAGGCTGGTGTAGTGTGATGAATTCCTCTAACTTTTCTTTGTCCACAAAACTCTTTATCTCTCCTTCTATTCTGTAAGATAGCCTTGCTGGTAGAGTACTCTTAGTTGCAAGTTTTTTTTTTTTTTCCTTTCAGCACTTTGAATATATCATGCCATTCTGGCCTGTAAATTTTCTGCTAAAACATCAGCTGATAGCCTTATGGGGTTTCCCTTGTACATAAGTGTTTTCTTTTCTCCTGCTGCTTTAAAAATTCTCTCTTTGCCACTACTTTTTACTATTTTAATTACTCTATCTTGGTGTAGACCTCCTTGCGCTGATTTTGTTGGAGACTCTTTGTGGGTCTTGGATCTGGATTTCTGTTTCCTTCTTCAGATTCAGGAAGTTTTGTGCTATTATTTCTTCAGAAATGTTTTCTTCTTCTTTTTCCTTTCTCCTCTTCCTGGGATCCCTATCATGTGCATATTATTATGCTTGATAGTGTCATTGAGTCCCCTTAATCTATTTTCATTTTTTGTTATTCTTTTTTTCTTTCTCCTCTTCGGCTTGGTTGCTTTCCGTTACTCTCTCCCCCAGTTGCTAGCCATTCCTCTGCTTCCTCTAGTCTACTGTTTATTCTCCGTAATGCATTTTTAATTTCAGTTATTGAGTTCTTTGTTGCTGATTGGTTCTTTTTTATGTTTTCTATCTCATTCTTGAGGGTCTTACCCAAATCCTCCACTCTTTTCTCAAGTTTGATGAATATCCTATGACCATTACTTTAAATTCTCTGTCAGACATACTACTTGACTCTGTTTGGTTTAGATCTCTGGCTGTGGTTTTGTTCTGCCTTTCATTTGAGTCGTATGCCTCTGTGTCCTCATTTTGGCTAACTCTCTGTCTGTTTCTGTGTGTCAGGAAAGTCAGCTCTGTCTCCTGCTCCCGCCAGCAGTGGTCTTATATAAGAGGTCCTATAGTGCCTTGCAGTGCAGTGTCCCCTGCTCACCAGAATCGGGTGCTTTGGGGTATTTCTAACATGTGTTGCATTCTCCCTGCTATTGTGATTGAGCTGTGTTTGCCTTTGGTCCAGTCATGTTCAATGACTCTGTCGTGGGCGAGGTTTGGTCCTTGTGTTGTTAGTGGACCAGTCTGGGGGTGGGGGGTGCCTTAGGCTTGAGTTGAGTCAGACAAGGCATCTGGTAGAGATGTAGTAGCACCAAACTGCACGGCACTTTCTCTGTGTTTTCTCTTGAGAAGCTTTCATTAGTGGGCAGGGCCTGCAGTCAGAACAGCTCCGTGCCACAGCCCACTGCTCGGGCCTCAGTCAGACGGGCACGTGCAGTTGTCATCCCCTCTCCTTGGAGCAGGAGTCACCGAAGTGATCCTGGCACCTGTCCTGGCTGCTTGCACAATGCCAGGCTTGTGGCGCTGCTTTGGATGTACTCCTGCCAAGGGAGACACCACCGTATTTAAATGCTGATGACAAGACGCTGGTGGGCAGGGGTGTGGCTAATTCAGGAGAGCCATAGATCAGAGCTAGGGTGCCGAAGAGGCAGCTGTTGAGGACTAGGCTTCATGGCAGTAAGCGTGTTTATAAAAAGAGAATGAAAGCAATGTGTCCAGTGGTAGGTAGATTTGAGGCAAGAAGATAAAGCAATTCCAACTAGAGCTCCTGTTGTTTCCATAAGCAGTGTTAGGTCACCAGCTCAGGGTGAGAGGGGCGGTCCCCTGTGGCTGGTCGGCTTGAGGGGGATGAAGTTCCTTGTAGAAGGTGGGAGAAAGCAGCAAGGAGAAAAGTGGGGGGTTGTGGGCAGGGCTCTGCATGCAGACTCAAGTCCCGGGTCTTCAGAGGAACTTCTCTCATCCTCTCCCGGGTGATTTTCACTTTCCTTCACTCAGTCTAAAAGCATCTATAGTGGGCCTAGTGTGTCCTGAGCTAGGAGCTGCGGATATAAGATCATTAGAAACCATGCTTGCTCTCGGGGGATATAAAAAAAAGAGTATCATTGTGATGTCGGAAGGGAGAAACCAGAGCCGCACCCAGAGAGGCACACACGCTGGGGAGGCTGGGACGCTCGTGGACCGTTGGCGAGCACACCCTCCACAGCCAGCCGGGGGAGCCTTGCTGCCGTTCTCCAAATCTTCCCTCCTGTCTCCGTCTTTAGGTATTAAAAATTGTATCCGTCTCAAGATCCCTAACCCAAACTCTCGCGTGTCTTTGCTCTCATTAAGCACCTGGTGCGCTGCTTTTCAATAAAGCACTCTTTATCGCGAGGGAGACGGGGCAAGGAATGCCCAGGAGAACTGGATTCCAAGACGAGCAAAAACCAACAAAGAATAGCATCTAAGCCGGCGGCTTATACGTCATCATTCCTGTGTGACATTTTCTTACCAAAAATAAATGATCCTGAATCTATTATGATGACAAAAATGAGAACCGGCCTCAGAAAAACTAGAGGCAAAATCTATCCAGAAAATAATCACTTAATTCTCACATCCTCCCATCAAAGAACATTTAACACAACTACTCAAAACAGAATGTCAGATCAATTAAGTGAATTGATCACCCTTTCCAGCGCTGTTTCATGAATAATGGAGCTGCATCTTAAATCAAAAGATCGTTTTCTATTCCAGGCTCACAGGGTAAAACCATTATACATAATGGATCAAATTAATTGAATTATTACCTGTAACGTTACCAGTAATGGTTTGCACAGACTTAGCTATAATCATTGTCAGTGGGATTAATTGTACTAATTCTATGTTCATTTTCCAAAGAAGCTATAAAATATTGCTTGTTGGGATAGTCAGTAAATGCATAGAGAATTAAAACCATCTCTTTGGCAGATTGCTCCAAACTCTATCCTAAATAAATACTCAAAAATTCACATACAGTAGCAGGCGTTTATGCCCTTTACAAGTGGAAAAGAAGTGTCCAAAGTGATATTCTTACAAATCTTATACCTACATTATTCCCATCTTGAGGTTTTATTTCTTGTGATGATTGTCGGTGGAGACTAGGAATTTTTAAACTAAGAGAATTCCCATGAATTTGCAAAATGTTTTGCAACCTATTGTGCCAGCCAGAAGAATATTAGATTTTCCTTGACCATAAAGGTGAGAAAGGATGAGGAATACATTTAGTTTAGAAATGGACACTTCTTTCTGAAGTTTAAGTAGGCAGAACAAGAGAAGAGTGGAGAAAACATCCTTAACCTGCAATGTCAGTTACTGGCCCATGGCTGCAAAACCTTCACATTCTTAATACACCGCCTTAACAGAATCTGTAAGACCCAGTGTCCTTGTTTATTTTGAATGCGACAAGAATTATCAGGCATCGGCTGCATTCTTGGTCCCGTGATAGGTATAGCGGGCAGAGAGACAAAGTTCTTCCTTCATATTATAGCATGGATAATGGAGCATGTGTGAGGGAGAGTGGCTTGGGGGGGGGTTAGGGACCCACACATGGAGCTCTCTGGGCTCTGTTGTATCATGGCCACCAGTAATTGCTTCTCTGGCTGGGTATGCTTATTGCGGACAGTGACCTACTGCCCAGCCCCATCTGACTCATTCTCAATTCACCTCCCTTAGTAGTCATCTGTTTTTGTTGCAAACACTTGACGGTGTATCTGTATTTTTTTTTAAACCACTTCTTAATTTTATCTTCCTGCAAATTACCAATTTTCCTCTTGGTGTATTAACTTTATCTGCCCAGGTCTCTTCTAAAAATAGGATCCCACCTTCTTTCTGGAATTTCTCCCCAGGGCCACAGGGAAAGCCTATAATACACAGGATCTGAACCATTTCATTGCAGGAGGCCTGTGGCCCAACCCTGTCACGCTGGGTTGGCAGTATAATCCCAAAAGAGCCCATCAGCCGTCTCGGCTTTCCATCCGAAAGAGTAAGAAAATGGCAGGTTCAGAGTGCTGGAAATCTTTGATAGTTACCCGAGCTGCTCGTAAGAAATCTGCGTAGCCCAGGAGTGACAAGGACAGAATGGTTCAAGGTGTCCTAGAGAGAGCGGCCTTGCTACACTCTAAATAGTCTGCATTCTGCACCCCTAGCAGTTACTTTTTTCTGAAAGCCTGCCTCATTTTTATAACACTTGGCAACTCTGAAATTGTATTATGAGTTTCCTCCTTCTTTAGTGACCTTTTCCTCCTCCTTGAACGGAAGCCCTGAGACATCAAGGATCCTGTTCTGTTCTCTTTCTCCACTTAACCTTTACACCTAAAACTGTGTGTGATTCGTTATAAGAACTCGGGATCTTCTTAAGGAAGGAGAGAAGGAATTCTTGAACTAGCTCCATGATGTTTCCATACCTTATTCTCATAATAGTAAAAGTCGATTTACTTGAGTATATGGTAGCTTAAGTCTACCCTCATTCATTGCTGTGGGGAATGTCCAATAATACAGTCACTTTGGACAACTGCTAGTTTCTAATAAAAGTAATTCCATGGGACCCAGAAATTCCAGTGGGTATATAGCCAAAATAAAGGAGTGCTCATCTCTACAAAAAGATATATGAAAGATGTTCATCATAGCTTCATTAATAATAGCCTCACATTGGAAACGGCCCAATGTCCATCAATAGAGAATTTATGAACACCTTTTGGAATATTCTTACGGAAGAACAACACTCAGCCATGAGAACAAACTGCAGAGAAGCTTAACAATGCAGGTGACTCTCTAGGTCATTATGTGAAGCTTAAGTACCAGACACCAGAGTCACATACTGTGTGATTCCACTTACATGGCGTTCAGGAGTAGGCGGGTAGATGTCAGCACGGGTCAGCTCCTCGACGGGGAGGGCCGGGTTGAGCCGTAGCTGGGAGGGGCAGGAAGAAACTTTCCAAGTCATGAAACTCTAGAAAAATAAGATTTGCATTTTGCTGCATGAAAAGTTTTCCTTAATATATAAAATGTAGTAGAGGAGAAATGAAAATCTGTCATGTGTATTCTGGTTCTCCACATGCAAAAATCAGCTCTAGTCTTTTTTTTTTTTTTTTTAAACTGAGCTCAACAGAGAGAAACTTCAGCCATCGTTGGTTGTTTCTGAAGCCTCTCTATTCTCCGTTATGGGCAACACTTAAGACTGTGATTGTAGAATCAACTCACGGGGCTTTCTTAGCCTTATTGAGCCTCCGTCCTTTCTGAAGTCTCAAAATTTTCTCTGGAAAGTATTGAATCTTTAGCTATCACATGCCAGGTGATTTAAACACACAAGTTCCAACTCAGAACATCGCTGAATGTTGGAGTAGTTCATACCATTTTCTCTGTGTGCAGTTTCTAAGGAAACACTTGCCCTGGGTGACCCTGCTAAAGGGGGAAGAATGCCTTATTCTAGTGCCGGAGGCTTTACCCCCAGCTCCAGAGAGAGCACGTCCACTTTAAACCAGAGTCCGCAAAAAATGACATGCCTACACCACAGAATGGCTTGTAGGAATGATACTCTCAACGGAGACCCTGAGACCTGGGGGCACCAGGAGAAAGGGACTTTCCTTTGCAGTCTCATCTACAGGAGACATGCTCTACACTGTGGATTTTCCTTGGTCCAGTTTTGGCAGTCAAATATTGATGTACAAACTAGTCAAATGAAGGGAGACATCTAAAGTGAACGCATCAGCTGTTCAATAACCATTATTCCCGTGTGGATAAGAGTCCTCTTTCGTTACGATGGGTTATACTAACATTCTCTTTTTCCTCTTTTTAGAGGGAGAGACAGGGGCAGGGAGGAGCAGAGGGAGAGAGAGGGTTCTAAGTAGGTCCTGTTCTGTGCACAGCACAGAGCCCGACGCAAGGCTCCATCTCCCAACCCTGAGATCATGACCTGAGCCAAAACTCGGCCTGACGCTTTACTAACTGAGCCACCCAGGAGCCCCAACATTCTGTTTAATTATTTTAATTGTGGTAAAATATATATCAAATAAAATGCAGCTGATTCTTGAACAACATGGATTTGAACTATACAAGTCAATTTACGTGCAGATTTTTTTCAATAAATATGGGATAGTCTTGTAACTGTATTTTCTCTTCCTTATAGTTTCCTTAATAGCATTTTATTTGGCTTCCTTTTTTGATAAGAATACAGTATATAGTACATGCATAATACATATATCCACAAGGTATATCTTAATCAACTCTATGCTATTGGTAAGGCTTCTGGTCAGCAGTAGGCTATTGGTAGTTAAGTTTCTGGGGGGGGTCAAAAGTTGTACCCAGATTTTGGACTGTGCAGAAGATTGGTGCCCCGAACCCCTACATCATTCAAGATCACCTGTGTACCATTTTCACCATTTTGAAATGCACAGTTCATGCACTTAATTCTGTTTACTCTGTTGTTCACCTGTCACCATGTTTCTAAAACCTTCACATCACCCCACATAGAAACTGTGTACCGTTAAGCAATGGCTTCCCATTCCCCAGCCCCTAATAACCTCTAATCCACTTCCTGTCTCTATGGAGAGCAACAGCTCTTTTTAATGTGATTTATGGGAGTTACTGATTTCTTAGAAGTAAAGGTTCACTTTAAAAGCCTTGGTCCAGGAAGCTGAAATGAGGCTCTTATTGCCCCCCTCCCTGTCACCATAGACATTTTGACAAAGAACTGGATGACTCTGTCATAAAGCACTCACATTTCCAGGAGAGAAAAGAGCATCTTTTCTCATCTTAAAGCATTGTTCTTTTCCAGTAGAGAAACACTGCTCTGTCTTGTACGGTATGTGAGTGTGTGTGTGTGTGTGTGTGTGTACACGTGCGTGCATTACAGGTATATGTGGTACAAGGAATTGTCTGCGATTTAGAGATCTAGCAGATTCTTTGGTATCCAAAAATACAGGAGTGGAAAAACTATTTCTTTGCCAACTTCTAAAACTACAAATATGTGTGGACAATAACAGAGCCACCTCGTCTTTGGTACTAAGCTATAAATAAGCAGCGTTCCTCATTCCCGAGCAAGCGCGCAGCCAAAAGTCCTCATTCTCCTCATTTCGCACAGCGAGAGGGCAGGCGTCACCCTGCTGCATTCTGCCGTTCCTCTTCTAACAAATCATGTGGCATCTCACAGACAAACAAGATTTTTTTTTTTTAACCCTCCCTTCTTGCAAGTCCATAATCCATTTCCAATACTGAACGGTGCAACAATTTATCTCCTTCTACCTGAGACCGAATCCTCCTGTTAGAATCAAAGCCAAAAGCAATCATCTCGTGACCCAGGAGAATAGCCTCATTAAAGCAAATCTCTCTGCTTCAAGATTTCATGTTTAGACAGTTTGTGTTGCATATTAATGATGCTGTTTTGGATTTCCTGTTTTGCTCTCATCTCTGACTGGTATTTTCATCGCAGATTGACAATGGTACGATTTGGCTGTGCTGACGTGCCCCAGGGAGCACAGAGATTAATCTATTAAAAGACACTAACATAGGGTTGATGTCTGCTTGTTGTCAGAAATGCTCTCAGTGTGGGTTCTTTTTTCTCTCCTTGTTAATCACTGTCGTTTTCATCTTTTGATCGACCTACTCTTATCACAAGTGTTCTTTTGACTCAAGTAGGCAAGCCATCAACATTTCCTCATCCATTAGTTTGAATAGGAAAAGGTCCTTCTCATATTCCAAGACTGTTTCACACTCTTGTACCCTTGGCTAATGTAAAACTTTATACTATTATAATTGAATGTGACTAGTTATTACATCAAATCTCAATGATAATTTTAAACGTAAGATTCTTCCTTTTCCCCTAACCTGTGTCCTTCTTCCTAGTCACGTGTCAGGGGATCACCTCAAATGGGAAACTTCATTTGCTGGGTTTAGTAGTTAACAAAGCAATTGAATGTGCATTGAATTCAGGCCTCTAGACACCCGAGTTTATTCATCCTTTGCCAAACAATAGCCTTTCCTTTTAAGGACAAGAAGCATACTAAATATTTCTTGGCCTTCGCGCAGTGTGTGCACGGTTACTCTCTGTGGAAATAAGATGTGAGTATAAGGACGTACATAATCCCCAAATGGGAAACTTTGAATGACAGAAGCGAGTTTTGATGGACAAGATGTATATATTTTGCAGGCCTTCCAAATACGATCTAGTCTGTACTCCTTATGTTTTCAGAATACGGATTGGTTTCTAGAAATGCTGTATGCCGTGAAATTTTCATTCAGGCAGCTGTACTGTAAGGGGAGACGTTCTGGGGGAGAAGAGGGAATTAGTTCCCATGGGCAGTTGATGCTGCCTAGGACTGTTCTCCCGTAATGAAACATTGTTTGGAGCGCCAAGTAATAAGTGAGGCAAGGATGTCTCTTATTATGAGCACTAGCGCTGGGATCGACCTGGTTCGGGAAGAATTACATCACCTGAAACAAAAGTCGTACTGGTTCATTCAGAAAGAAAGACCGAAAATGAACCATGAGAGTATTGTCAAATAGGCTTTGCAGAGCCCTGAAACTATGACCCTTTCTTTCATGAAGGAAAGAGCTGTCCAAAGGTCCCTTTCTTTGACAACGTCAGAATTCAGAGCTCAGTGACGGCATGGGAGCCCGTGTGGATGAATGTCTTCTTTACGCTCTTCCTCTGCAATACTGTTACGTGAAGGCATGACAGGAATTCGGACGTAGAAGCCGGGTGGACCAGCCCAGCTTCTGACGGACTCCCGGAGCCCGGAACCTAGTCTCAGCGGCACGCACCGGCGAACCACTCGTCCAGCGCTAGTAGAGGCTTCGTTGAGTCGTACGCAGTCGAAGACCAAAATGAGTAACACTTCACAAGAGGTACATAAAATGAAGAGCAGGAATGGGCGCCGCTTGTCACGTCGCCTTTTTTACGTACCGTACCGACACAAGGGACCACGTGCCCTCCGTGTGCTAATCCTTGGTATAAAATGTGCCCAAGCAGTATTAACCAGGTTTGTGATTCCGGTGAAGGCTGAGTTGAGATAGGCGATCTGTAACCATTCAACCTAGTCTAGAAGCCACTGGACAACCAAGATACAAATAAATGTTAAACGATTCAGTACACACCTAGTGACCACTAAATCACGGGACCGCAAGTTCTTTAAAAGCAAGACGCGTCTCTTGTTCGACATTGTGTCCCGAGGACCTTGCATCCGGACACTGTAAGTTTATTATGGGAGCGTTGGTTGAGTGAATGACATGTTCTTGTTATGTATCTGATAGAGAAACACGTAATTGAATGCTATTCTCTAGGAACCCCCAAGGTGTGTGTGGTGTGGGGTGGGTCACCAGCCTCCTGTAGTTAATATCATATCTGTGCTGTGAAGGTTGGGGTTTGTAAATGGCAGACAACAGAACCAGGAGGAGGGCAGCAATTGGGCAATGGGGAGTCAAGAGAGTACATGATGCCAAATTAGGAATGAGTGTAAGGGTGAGTAGAAGTTCATCAATGACAGAAGGGAGAAAGGAGGCAGCTTTCCAGGCCGAGCGACCGCACGGAAACCTGAGTGTGAATGGCTCGCTCAGGGAGCCATGGTATGTCTGTCATAGCCCGACCCTAAGATTTGCAAAGGGGACTAGCTCTGTATCGAATAAAATTGCAGAATATAACCAGAATTTTAATTTTCTTAGGGCTTCATCCTTTTCATTCTGTAAGATTCCATTCTATCATATGTGGGGAGAACGCCGGTTTACGGAGCCTACCTAGGGGCTATGGATGTAATTCAGACAAGACATGACCAGTGTCTGTAGTAGAGTATGGGAATTACTTACATGATGAAGAAACTAATCAGGAAAACATTTTGTTAATAGAATTGACCAGGGGTTCCCCAGGTGGCTGGGTCGTTAAGGCTCAGCCGGGAGCCTGCTTCTCCCTCTGCTTCTGCCTGCTGCTCCTCCTGTGCTTGTGATCTCTGTCTTTCTCTTAAATAAATAAGCCAACCAACAAATAAATAAATAAAATCCTTAATCTTTTTTTTAAAGAAGGGTATATGAGTTTGTGTCTCCTATTGGCCATGTATAGAACCTGTGAATCACCATTTCTCCACATGGACCGTGATGGTGGGCTAATAATTCTTTGGCAGCTCTGCTCGCATAGGTCACAGCGAGAATTATGTATGTCCTCAGATACACCAGCCAGATTGTTTACACAGAAATGCATCACTTTCCAGTAGTAGAGAGGAAAACAGGAAGTTTAAAAAATATTAGAACAGTTCAGAAGAAATATCATGCTGAACTTAGCGTAAATGTTTCTCAGCTTAGGGGTGAATGGAATGTTCTAGAATTGTCTCTTAGGCCCCCATTCTCATCTAAAACCTTTACTAGCATTTTACTAATGATGCCACTATTCGTGCTGTGCCTAAGCTCATTAGACATGAAAGTATAACACTCCGTGCCTGCCTCAGAGAGTGTACAGTTTCGTAGGGAGATCTTACTTTAAGCCCGTAAGAGGGTTAAACAATATCATAGAAAATAAAAAAGCGTTCAGGACCCCAATAGTCCCATTTCCACGAGGCGTTCTATGATGATAATGATACAGGTTCCCAAGGCAGAGGACGGCCATGACAAAGGAGGGCAGATGGGACAGGATCTGGAGGGCAGGGAAGATTGGATTGTTCCAGCCAAGTGGGGGAAGTGTTCTAGGAGTTTCGGAAGATAAGAATACCATACCAAAGGAGAAAAACTCGACACCTTTTTTTCAACTTTACAGAGCTGTAATTGACCAATAAAATTGTAAGATACTTGAAGTCTACAGTGCCGTGGTCTGGTGCATGTATACATGCATTGTGAAAGCGTCACCTCCTCCCCAGTTGAGGAACAGGTCAGCTACCTCACACATTCCCTCCTCCTTCCGTTCCTCCCTCCCCTCCGGTCTTTTTTGTTTGTTTGTTTGTTTGTTTTTTGGTTAGCGGAGTTACTTTACTCTCTCAGCCGACTTCAATCACACAGCTGTAGTCACACAGCTCCGTATCAGCTTCCCAGACCTTCCTCATTTCACACCTGAAAGTTCGTACACGCGCACCCACCTCTTCCTGTTTCCATCTCTCTGCGCCTGGAAACCACCTTTCTACTCTCTGTTGCTGGGACTTCAACCTTCTCTTTCTTTGTCTTTTGAGAATCCACCTAGAAATGATATGCCTTCCTCTGTCTGGCTTCTCTCACTTAGCATAATGCCCTCAAGGTCCATCCATGTTGTCCCAAAAAGAAGGCAAGATTCCCTTCTTTTTTAAGGTTCCATGAACCAAGAGCTTTGGAAAAATGCAATCAAACCTTTGTTCCCTTGGATCTAAGGATTGAGTTTTTGTTTTTGTTTTGTTAAGATGATGTATTTATTTATTTGAGAGAGAGGGAGCTCACAAGAGCATGAGCAGGGGGAGGGGCAGAGGGTGAAGGAGAAGCAGACTCCCCGCTGAGCAGGGAGCCCAAGGACGGGGCGGGGCGGGGGGGGGCCTCCATCCCTGGACACTGGACATCCCTGGACACCTGAGCCAAAGGCAGACACTTAACTGACTGAGTCACCCAGGTGCCGCAGGATTGACTTCTTTTAAGATCTAGATTCTGGGAGTTGAAGAAAGAGTTAGGAGGAGAAGGAACACGGAGTTACGGGGTTAAGAGCACGAATCTTGGTGGACATGAGTTTAATGAAACTGTTCTTCTCCTCTGGGCCGGATTTCAGGTAGTGCTGAGAAGGAACATTTCAGAAGAGAGATGGGATGCAGAGGGAAGGAAAGTTGGGAGCACAGAGTGGCTAGGTGATCGCAAGGCTAGATTACCATGGACCTAAAACGAGCCATCCTGAGAAGGTAGTGTTCAAGGGTCAGGAAGAACAGAAATAATAATGCCAAGACAAGGGGCACCTGGGTGACTCAGTCCAGTTAGTGTCCACCTTCAGCTCAGGTCATGATTCCAGTGTCCTGGGATCGAACCGTATCAGGCTCCCGGCTCAGCAGGAAGCTTGCTTCTCCCTCTCCGTCCGTGTCCCCTCCCCCAACTTATGCTCTGTCTTTCAAACAAATAATACAATCTTTAAAAAAATAATAATGCAAAGAGAAAAGTATCCTTTTTACGGATTTGATAATTCTGCCTTGTGCTTACCATGGCCATCACCATGATTGCCGCTGAAATGGGTAAAGGTTCCCCCCACGGAAAGAACAGAAGGAAGGTACTGTGCCATATATTTATAGGTCTTTGCCAATTTGCGTGTGTGCACCTGTTGAGGAAATTACGGTAGAGTATCGCAGACATTTGCATGTGCGTGGCAACTAAGTCAATTATGAAAATACATCAGAGAACAGCTACCAGAGAGTTCAAAACGCTACTTCTCTCCCTCTCCACTTCCCCTCAAAAAGCTTTGTTGGTCATCTTTAGGGCACCAGCTATTTGTTTGGAAAACAAATAAAGGAGAAAAAAGTGTCACACGTTTATCCTGCCTTTCCTGTCTGGATTGTATTTCATAATAACAAGTCAATGATGGAAAGTTATTCTTTGCGGAGAATCACATGAATAAATAAAGAAAGGATAGTAGAATTAGAATGTCTTGCTTTGCCACCCCTCATGATATCATGAACATTGGCGGCTGCTGAAACCTTCAAGTGAGAGATCAGGGGGGCACTTCCTAGGTTTCGTCAGTGTCCCCTCCAGAAGGACAGGTCAGTCTTAGCAATATTCCATGTGGCTCCAGCTGGGATGCAGCCAGCTAGGAAAGATCCAGCTAGCACCCCCTAGGAAATATTCGTGCCAAAAAAAATTAACCATGAATCTAGTCGAGTTTCTAGAGCCAATCATCACTTTTATAAAAATACATGCCAGAAAGGAACATGTTAAAAATGACTGCAGTGTCAACTTTCACCACCTAGAATGGGGACACTTTGTAGGAAAAATAACTCCCGATTCTTAAAGAAATCAATGACACAGGAAGGGAGAGGCTGGAGGAGCTCCCACAGATGGAGAGAAATGCAGGACCAGTCTCAGGAATCCTGATTCAAACACATTAGCAACAAAAAGGTCATCTTTTTGCAGAAAGTCCAGGAAAAATGAACATGACTGGTATTATAGGATACCAAGGAATAGCCATTCATTTAGCTTGGTGTAATATTTGTATTGTGGTCACATTTTGTAAAGCCCTTATTGTTAGAGATCTACCGTGAAGAAGTTCCAGGTGAATGATGAAGTCTTGACCGACTGTTCCTTTTTGCCTGGGACTGAGTGGATTTCTGAGATACTGTGTTTTCAGCATCGACATCGGGACAGTCCAGAGCAAATAGGGACAGTGGGTCACCTGATGTCTGAGAGTTTTTTAAAAATGTTTCACCAAAGGAAAAATACCTGAGTGGGGTCTCGGAAAATGTGGACAGTAGACTGAACAGTGGATACCTAGGAGTTTATCATCCTAGTCTGTCTATTTTGGGCTGTTTGACAATTTCTATGATAATAAAAAATAATAATTAAGTGACTTCCACTTTTAATAATGTTTTAGAATTTGAAGGATGTATTTTCTCTTATTTTCTCATTGTCTGGGGAATCAAGGAGTCAAAATGAGAAGGAATCCGGGGACTTTGCAGGGACCGTGACGGCCACTCCAAGTTTGGGTTATGGTGAAAACTTTCGGCAGAGAAGCCTAACACTGGGGTGATTTCTTCCTAGCTGAGTCCAATGTATTCAAACCCACTAAACACATCACACAAAGGGCATCTTTACCTTCTAGATGACAGCAAGCTCGAGAACGAATTTATTTATTCATTAATTTTTTTTTAGATTTTATTTATTTATTAGAGAGAGAGACATAGTGACAGAGACAGCGAGCGAGCACACACAGGGAGGAGAGGGAGAAGCAGGCTTCCGCTGAGCAGGAGGCCCCTGACCTGGGGCTCGATCCCCAGGACTCTGGAGTCACGACCTGAGCCGAAGGCAGACACTTAACGGATTGAGCCACCCAAGCGCCCCGAGAAAGAATTTATTTTCAGAGGCTGTTATTTGTACCTGAGACTTGGTGTGAGCGCTCACAGGAGATACAGAGCTGCTGTGCTGATACAGCGTCTTTCCTGAAGGAGCGCTCCCAATGGCAAGTTAATTCTGCGGCGCTAACCTTGAAGAAGGCAGCAAGTGGGGATTTCTGAGAAACAATGAGTTCAAATAGCAGGTAAATGGCACAGGGCGAATTTGGAAAGGGAACAGAGAGCCCTGTCCCAGAGTCTACTGTTGGACGAGTGTTTCGATTATGCATCCTGAAAAAGAGGGCTCAGGGCAAGGGCACCTCTGTAATGTTAGAGAAGTAACATACAACGGTGGTAGGAGATGACAGTGAGCTCCAGGTCTCTTCACTTTCTCATTGGATAGAAGTTGACACATGCTTTTGAAAAATCTTTGAAGCTGACTTCCTTCAATAAAAAGAATGTGAGAAGAGCAAAAGGAAGCAAAGCCGTGAGGCCTGAAAATGGCAGAGGCAAGGCGGAGGAATTCTGGCCAAGAACCCACGGCCTGCTCCCCATGGGGGCCCGCATGGGAGGCCAGTCCTGCCCTGTGTTCACAGTCCTACCTCATCCGAGGGCCCTCTATACCGAGGCAGGCTTGTGGAAGGCCTCAGGCGGGACTCTCCAGGCCACTGATGGTTGCAGACCAATGTTCTTGGAATTTGGTCCTTCCAGCTTGGGTGGTAGCCGTGCGCGTTCAGATGCACTTGAAAGACACATATGTGTCCATCCCAAAGCCTCCACACTGACCCGGACACCACATCTACTTCAGGTGCAGGAAGCCACAAACCGTCAGGTCGGTACAAGGTGGCGGGGAGAGTAGTGACGTAAGCCTTTTATCTGAAGCTGCCCGTGGTGCCCCAGGACAGGAAGTGCTGGGATTCCAGATCCCTTATGGGAAGCAGCCAGTTTGCGGACCAGCGACTCCTTGAAAGTGCAGTGAATGGGATAAAATATGAGCCTTGATCCATGATGGCGTGTACGTGAGAGCAGCCGGGCTTTTGCTTCTGGGAGTTCTGCATTTAAGAGAAGACGTTGTATGTTGAAGGAGCTCCGGAAGCAGGCTTTGCCTTCCGAAGGCCAGTTTGGGGGGTTAAGTATCCACAGCACCATCACCAGGTGGTCTGGACAATTCCCAGACAAGCGCCAGCAACTGGGGAGAAGCTTGCATAGAGGAAACACTGACTTATCATCACCATCACCATCATCACCATCACCATCATCACCGTCACCGTCACCACCATCACCGTCACCATCACCATCATCATCATCACCATCATCGTACCACCATCATCATCATCACATCACCATCATCATCATCGTCACCATCATCACTGTCATCAACATCATCATCATTATCATCACATCACCATCACCATCACCACCATCACCACCATCATCATCATCGTCACCATCATCATCACCACCATCATCACCATCATCATTGTCACCACCATCACCATCATCATCATCATCATCACCATCATCATTGTCACCACCATCACCATCATCATCATCGTCACCATCGTCATCATCATCACCACCCCACCATCACCATCACCATCATCATCATCGTCACCATCATCATCACCACCGTCATCACCATCATCATTGTCACCACCATCACCATCATCATCATCGTCACCATCGTCATCATCATCACCACCACCACCATCATCATCATCGTCACCATCGTCATCATCATCACCACCACCACCATCATCATCACTAACCCTAACCCTAACCCATCACCATCATCAGGACTAGAAGAAATCCATGTGTGGAGGCTCTAGGCCAGAACTACAAATAAACGGGGAACTCAGAATGGAAGGCATCCAGCCCCAGCTCTATCCAAGCAAATGAGAGCAAGCTCAGAGCACGGTGAGAGGAGCAGATGTGCAGCCAGAGTAGGAGGAGAGCCAGGAAGAGGAGGGGGGGTGGCAGAGGGCTCTGGTACCCTTCCTCTCCGGCCGGCTGACTGCCTGGCCAGGCCAGGCGAGCTCCTGAGTTTCGGAGCAAGCATGACTTGCACAGGGGGAGCCTTCCACCCGCAGCAGGCTTCTCCAGTCTTCTCTGCTCAGCTGCACTTCATGTTTCCTGGAAGAAGGAGAAAATGTCCCCAAAGGCAGCAGGCAGGACTAGCGAGGGCCTGTGGGAACTGCGCAAAGACAGACGTTTGCTGAAATCCCAGATGCACCCTTTACTTGCTCTGCGCTGAGTCTCAAAACTCCCTCCTCAACCCCTCCGTTTCTGCACCGTAAAACGAGCATAATAGAGTAAAATTTCCAAGTTCTTTATGTTAACTGATTGAGAAAGTAAAGCGCAGACGTCTGTGTGCTAAAATATTCTCTTTTATTGAATAGTTAACGATAATATATAAAATCTAGTTTTGAAGGGAGATACGGCTATAAAATTGTCCCCCCCAAAAGGTATGATTTGCTGATATTCCATTTGAAGGGGCAGCAAAGTATAGAAAGAAAGGCTCCAAAGCTAGAAAATCCTAAATTTCCTTACGACCAGCCTCTTTGTGGAAGGATTCATACACCACATACCCATTTGAAAGAAGATCCTAATTAATCAGCGCTAACAGCTGAGTGATCATTGGTGGTTGTTACTGTTTTGTTTTGTTTTACTTTATTTTATTTTTTGGCTGTTGTTACTGTTTTAATGAGCCCCTCTATGTGATACCTGCTCTGTGAGAGACTTTCACTGGATCTTTTATTCTTGAGAACTAGGTAGGTGAAATTATGTCTGTTTTTAGAGAAGAATAGACTAAGTAAGGCACTGAGAGGTTTTTTTTTTTAATGTCTACGAAATTCACACAACTTGGTAAGAGCAGCGCATGAGGTCTGGCTAGCTTCACTGATACCTTTTCAGATAAACTCGGACATCCCCAGAGTGAATACAATTTTTTGTTCTGCACAATCAGTTATGGAATATGTGGTCCGCTCTTAAATAAATGCATGTGTAGTTCTCAGGAAATATATAAATGACTGCAAATCAGCATCTTTGTTTTAGTCCTCTGAGTCAGTCTATTGGGCTCAGGTAAAATTACATAGTTTGTTTTTTAAAGGGAAAAAGAAGCCATAATATGCTGCTACTCTGTGCTGGTTTGCAGATTTCACGTTTTATTTTTTTCTTCATTTTTTCCTTTTGACTCTGTCCATATAAGCGTAGGCAATCTACCTATACGATGCTGTGTTAATAAATAAGGAAGAAATTAAGAATTGTGCACTACTTTTAAAGTGGGGAAGATGAGTTACATATCTACAGTAGAAACAGAATTTCCTGATTTAAACATTGTTCCTGTTGTCCAGACTGATTTTCAAGTTCCCTACGCCCCGTTGGTCCCTATAGAAACACCGGTTTCCTTCTGTTTGGGGATATCTGGGAATTAAAGGATGGAGATAGTGCCATCTTGTGTTGCCTTCTTTAAAGGTTGCTCAACTGCCCTCAGGAAAAATCGAAATAAATCTTCCAATTTCCAGCCCTTGGGTTTCACTAAGCAGGGAAATCTCTTAATCTCGGGTAAATGCCTTCCTCCGCTCTTCAGAAGAAGGGGATTATAAATATGTCTTAAATTCATTTAATGCGTATTTAAATTAAGAAATCCAAGAAGTCTCTGCATGATCATTTCTCTTCATGCAGAAGAATCACTCTTTACGTCTGGCGGGCAGGAGTCTTTCAGCTCCATCCCATTGCATCAGAATATTATTTAGTTACTCCAGGAACGCGGGGTTCTTACATAAAACCTTTCAGTGCTGTGAATGACTCGTTTGTTTGGATTTGACAAGTCGTTGGGGGCTGGGAGAGCGGACAAGGCTTGAGGACCTGGAACGGGAAAGGATTTATCTCTGCCCGTCTGTCTGGAGCCCCATACAGCGCCAGGAAATTCGATCAGCCCTGTCCACGGGTGGTCTGCAGACATTTTTGCTGGAATATTCCTGAGAGAATCTTACCAGCCTGTACAATTTGTAGCGCACTTCGTTATGCATAAAATTTTACATCCTCTCTTAACTAGATGGAAGGGATGAAATTTCCAGCACGTTGTAGAAGTAAGCATCTGAGCACAAAACTGTGATGTATCACTCTTTTAAACATGTCTGATATAATCTAATTGCCACAAAAATTGGTTACCTACTATAATGGGCTAAAAACTGAAAAAGCTCTTCTTTAATGGGTAATTTTAAAAAAAGATTTTATTTATTTATTTGAGAGAGGGAGCACAAGCAGAGGGAGAGGGAGAAGCAGACGCCCTGCTGAGCAGGGAGCCCCATATGGGACTCCATCCCAGGACCCTGACCGGGATCATGACCTGAGCTGAAGGCAGACACTTAATTGAGCCACACAGACACCCCGAATAGGGAAATTTTACATCATTTGTTTCCTTCCTTGAATTTTAGTTTTTATTCACTTTCTTCAGAGAATTTTACCTTATCGTAATATTTGATGCTTGAAAATCTCTTACTGATAACTTAGTTTCCTTTCTGCCATAGTCAGTATACACACCCCCCCCCGCCCCCGGAATTCATATGTTGAGATGTTAACCCCCAAGGTGATGCTATTTAGAGATGGGGTTTGGGGAAGTGATTGGGTCACGAGGGTAAAGGTCTCATCATTAGGATTACTGGCTTTATAAAAGAAGCCCAGAGGGTAGCTGGGAGGCTCAGTCGGTGAAGCATCTGCCTTCAGCTCAGGTCATGATCTCAGGGTCCTGGGATCAAGCCGCATGTCGGGCTCTCTGCTTAGTGTAGAGTCTGATTCTCCCTCTCCCTCTCCGTCTGTGCTCTCTCTCTCTCTCTCTCTCTCTCAAGTAAAAAAAATCTTTTAAGTAAGTCAATAAATGAATACATAAATAAAAGTGGCCCAGCTAGGTGCCTCATCCCTCCACTGTGCGAGGACACGGCGAGGAGCCAGGCAGAGGTCCCTCGGCCGCCCATGCTGGCTCCTGAGCTGGGGCTCGCAGCCTCCAGACCTGTGAGAAATACAGTCCCACGGTTTCCAAGCTCTCCGGTCTCTGGTCGTTGGTTACAGCAGCCCCAACTGACTAAGACAATGATCCGAAACCAAACTGAAGATGATTTTAAGTATTACTTTAAAAGCATGTGACCATAAGATTCCAAGAGTTTTAAAAATCTCCTCTAGCTCGTGGGACGATTCCATTCATTATTGTTGTACAACTCATCCAAGCAACATAAAGGGACGCGGTTTAATTAACACATAATTCAACTGCAAGTATCAATAATTGTTAAATAAAATTTATTGAAATGAATCTTTTAATAAGTGGAGTTTCTGTTTTTCCTGACTTAAATGTATGGTATATCCACGTATAAGGGTTCTCAGCTTCCATCCTCCTGACCCTTGGGGCCAGCTAATTTATTGAAGGGGAGAGGGAGCTGCTCTCTGCTTTGGGGATTTTTTTTAGCGGCACCTCTGGCGTCTTCCACTAGATGTCAGTAGGACATCCCCAGTTGTGACATCGCAAACTGCCACGAGAGATTGCCAGATCTCCCCTGGGGAGGATGCCCCCTACCAAGGACCCCTGCTGCCTGTTCAATTATGTCATCCTTCGATTTTGTGAAAACAAACAGTTGGAAACACTGATTTTCAAAAGGATTTATTGCCCGTGACTATAATCATCCATTTTCTCAGATTCTCATCATTAAACCAAAAGTAGTAATAACAGGACTTGTAAAATAGTCATTAATTTTACCTGTGTTTTTCCTTAGAGGTGCTCTTTTCACCTCAATAAATACAGAATTGAGAACAGTCTGTATTGTTGAATTATAATAAATCTTTCCAAATGCTTCATTTTTTTTTTTTAATAAAAATGTGCCTTACATATGTACTTGTCAAAACCTTGGATCATGTATAAGGCTTCCTGAGCAAATGGAAATTTCCACCACATAACGTAATTAGCAAATCAGCCTTCTTTTCAAAGTAATCAACCATATCCAACTTCCCTTCTGTCAAAACAGTCCAACAAAATAGTTCAGTTCAAATAAATGAGTTAATATGTGTTTCCAAAAACATCATAAGGCCTACTAAGGAATAAATTATCATAGACATTTGTAAGACTGATTATTGAAAGCAGTAAAGAGCTAATATAATGAATTTATCCATTTTTGTTATAGGTTATATAAGCAAGAATAAACCTATATCCCGTTACTCATTATTTAATTTGCAGTAATGCAATGTGATGTCTTTTATAAAGTTGCTAGTTCTGATTAGGCAAGGCATATGATAAAGGACATAATATTCTTTTGGTAAATAGATGTGCTGGTGTTAGGCTTTTGGGAATAATTAATTAAGAACAATCTATAAAAATTCAGACATAACTCCATTAATTCCATTAGACATCATGGTGTTATTTTCCTCTTAATTTAATGAGAGAGAAAAGATACTGAAGTAAAAATGAATCATTCTAGCAACCTGTATGTTTTATGTCTTATTAATGAAAAGTAGAAATTTTAAGATGATATTAGCATTAATATTTTATAAGATGGAATATGGTGGGGTTGACTGTAGTTTAAGTAAATCCAGTATCCCTTGTTTCGGTGAAGTAGGTTTCCATAGTTATTAGATAGCACATCCAATCCCAAAGAAATCCCATAGAATTTTTTTTTTTTTTATTCTGCAGGTATTAATTCAAGGTAATGTGAAAATGTGGTAGACCGAGACACCTGTCTATTGCATTTAATAAAATTGGGATTACTAATGTGTATTGATTCAGGTGCTTGAAGCTGTTCTTTCCAAGTCAGGACACTATTGGACTGTGTGTTTGAGACTCTCTGCAAAGAATTATTTGAATCGTGATACATGGGAAAAATAACTTTTTCATCCAACATTTAAAAATTATCCTTTTGCTTTGCTACCAGACTTTCTGGAAGGGCCATTTCCAGTCTTACCTCTGCCCTAAATGGGGACCAAGCATGACCAGAGCCCAGACTGTAATGTTTCGCTTCCTCGTCAATGATCATTTTACGTTCACTTCCTGTTTCCAAAATGTGTTGAAATCTTCCCTGCTGCTGGCTTGTCCCCGCTCTGTTCACCCTGGTGGATGAAGGCCTTGATTTCGAGGCCCTCCTTGTGAGCTTTCAACGCAAGAGAGAGGTGTGTGTGCTTAAATGCATCGCGGATAGGCCAACCTCTTTATCTTGCCATCGGTCGAAAGGGAGATCTGATTTAACAAGCTGGCTGGTGTCGTTACTCACGTCATGACTAACGAAGTCTTTTCCCTGCACGTCCCATGGAGGGTTTGGGTTTTTAGAGCGTCACAAACCAAGGCTTCTCTGTTTCCGGCATATTCTGTTAGAGTGCACTGGCCGCACGTCGCATTTTTAGCAAATGCTTTTAGCTCCTCTGAGTAAAAATCGCATCAACCGTATGACGTGTGAACTCTTCTTGTGCCTTAGGTCAGGGGTCGGCAGACTAGAGCTGAAGGGTCTAATCCAGCTCGTCTCCTGGTTTTACCGTTTTATCAGGACGCAGTTGCACCTGTTCCTTTCTGTGCTGTGCGTGGCCGCTGCGGACCTGCAAAGGCAGCGTCCTGTAGGCGTGACGGAGACTCCGTGACCCCCAGGCTGAAGACATTGGCTGTCAGTCCCTCCCCCAAAACACACTTGCTGGTCCCTGCCTTGTACTTGTATGTGGTGCTGCTTGCTGGCCGGGCTAGTCTGCCCGCCTGCATTAATTCTCCGTAGGACATTTCTGATGCTCCCATTCCGGCTTTGGAGGCTGTTTCTGACTCGATTTCCCATGCTTTGCCCCAGCCCTATCCATTCCCATGTGTCTGACATATGCACGCGACTCTTTCCTTTTCCAGCTGATCAAAGATGTGCTTGGATCAAGGGGATTTTCCACCCACATCTTCCTCGAGTTCACAGCCAAAGCACTATTGACTTGTAGCCTATTTGTACTTTGTTCTTTATACGATTCCTGAATGGGAAGAAATATTCTTTCCTTGTCTTCTGATTTTTGGTCTTTTAAGGACATGTGCAATTTGTGCTTAGGGCTAACCTTGCCAGGTGCAGCACGTGAAAACACGGGTAGGCCTGCTGGGAGTTGAATTTCAGATAAACACCAGATAATTTTTTGGTACAAGTATGTTTTATGAACATATAATTCAAGTTTAATGAAGTGTCTTGTGTTTTATCTGGCAACCCCACTTGTGACTTAAATTGATAGCATAATGTTCATTACAGTTCAACAATGGTATTTCTAAAAATATACGCTCGAATATCCCCCAAAATAAAAAGTAGGAATAAGTAAGTGTATAGTACATACCTTTTATCCTAGAGTGCCCTGGGGATCCCCGGGTCCTGGGATCGAGCCCCACATCAGACTCCCTGCTCCGTGGGGAGCCTGCTGCTCCCTCTCCCACTCCCCCTGCTTGTGTTCCCTGCTGGGTCTCAGCCACCATGATTTGCAGACACATTTCTTCTGCCACAACTCGAGTTCACAGCTGCCTGAGTTTTCTCATCCCCTTCCGAAATCTGTTTGATGCAGTTTCTTATCAGGGCTCTCTCCAAGGCTTTGGGTTTCAACTTGAGGTTAGTGAAAGGCTTTTTAATATGCACCTTTTCTTTTTCGTTCATTAATGGCAGCCTCTCTGATGCTATCCCTCCTAAAAATCCTATATTCTATAAATCCCACCTTGGAATATTTTGCCGGGGGCTCTTCTTAGCAGCCCTACTTGACATTGACCTCTAGGACTATTCATTGGGTAAACATCTAATTAAACGTGGAAGTACAGAGGAAGTAAGCCTTGGTTGGTCCCTGGTGTTTACTTTACATTCCTTGAAAGCAGCCTTTGATGTTTCATGGAGGAATGAGTTTGTTACAGAAGGTCCTGGATGATCTAGCGATGGTTCAGAGCAGCTCTACAGGTTATGGTTTTCTATATTATCCTCAGAGTCAAAATAAAGGACTATGGGTATTTGTAACTTGCGATTCATGGAATCAGCTCAATAATGGAGGGCTGTGTGGGTTTCATTGAGGCTCTGTTTTGTTTCTATTGGAATAATTCTGTGACATAATAAAATACAACATAGGATGCTCTAGAGAGTGATTTTAGGGAACTTAGGCCAAGTGCTCTCCCAAGGGCTTGCATGCAGTTTTAATAATATTCAGCTAAACACATAATCAGATGTTTCTCATATATTTTCAAAAGCCCCATATGGTTTGAAATGCCTGCCAGATTTCTCTGTTTTGATAAACAGAATGACATTTATTTAAACAGTTATGAAAAATATCTTCATTCTCTGTACCCAGGAGAGTTCATGAAGTCACTGTTTTAGGCAATGAAATGCCGCATAGCCTGGGCCTATCCTGTTGGTGATTCTGATTTTATCTCTCAGACGTCATTCCGGAGACACCCAAAGTATACTAGTCTTTAAAAAGGCAAGGGTTTTAAGCCAAGGGTGGTTGATAGCAAGTGTCTGTGACCTCAGGGAACTGGTTCACACTGATTTTTTAAGAAGTCATTTGTTACTTGCTGCCCGTGAAACATGGTAGGCTCTAGAGAGGTGGTCAGTTTTACCGCACGGCATCCAAGATTTTTATCATAAATCCCAATTAATACAAGTCCAAACAGAGTGGCTGGGATGAACGGACTAGGAAAATGAGTTAACCTTTAGACATTGTTAGGTTGTGTTGACATATTTTCTACACTGGCTCTAGGGTCACTGCCCCTCCTTATTTGGAGAGCAAGGAACTTTAATGGAACTGAAAGACCCTGTCCTTGAAAAATGGGCTGTTTTTGTTTTGTTTGGCATTTTCCCTGTCAACCTTCTCCATCTCTGAGCTTTGCTTTGACAGCTCTGAAGTTTGGGTTCTGCACGGTAATATACACCAAGTAAGGAAATAATTAGGTTGCGTGATACGTTTTCATCCTGAAAACCACAGCTTTAAAAAAAATCCTATAGTTTTCCCCTGTCCTTGCCTGCTGACTGCCAGTTAGCCAGACCTGGGGAAAGGCGGTAGGGAAGGGCCCACACCAGCACCTACAGCTCTGTTTGCTGTGATGTCCCCCATTAGTTGTTGTCTGGTTTCTCGTGAAGTTCCGTGCTACAAAAAGCTATTTCGGAATGCTGTCAATAAGGTCCCCAAAAAAAAAAACCCTTTTAACATCAAACCAAGCACCAGAGACTTAGAATTGTGAGTTGTTGCCCACTGTTGAAGGAGATCTGTGTTTCCTCTACTCTCTGTGAAACATGGGCGAGAAACTCCAATGGTACCAGCATGTCCGGGATTTGGAAACTGGATTCATCCTGCTGGGGCCGAGGAGAGTCCAGGGAGCAAGCTCTGGTTGGCCCCTCCCAGAATGAATGTCCATGTTCGGTTACTGTGTGAGGAGTTCCCAGGATCGGCAGAGTGTGTCTTCTATTCTTTGTGGCTTTGCTTCTGTACACTCGGCTGCGTGCAACCTTCATTCGGGACTTGTCTTCTATGTTTTCCTTATCTTCATCTGTATCTTCCTCCAGCGATAACGCTTAAATCATGCTTCTGAGTCCTTAATGAGAAGCATCATCATAGTAATCGTACTTATTTTACCTTCTACCAATAGTCATTTAGGTTTATACAAGTCCATTCTCTACCTTTTTAAATATCTCTTCATGATTATGCTGGAACTTTCCTTTTCAGTCCTCAAAATATCTTTTCAAAAGTATCACGGTATGTCTTGAAACAAAGACCCTGCATTAAGTAGTTTTTGGCAATTACTAAAATTAATACTCATCTCATGAAGATGATTTCTGCATTCATGTGACGGAGGACGTTTCAAAAATAGACCTAACTGTATTTTCAAATAAGTACTGGCGAGGCCATCTGCTCACAGAGATTGAAGTTTTTTATTTTAAAACTACAGAATAAAATACCCTTTTTAAAATTTGAGATTGTCTAGGACATTCAAGGGAGAGGAGTGTGTGTCGATATTGGTTGCATTAAAGGAACCACAGACAGTGGAGCTAGGAATTCCCGACGAAAGATTTGATATCTGACTCAAATACTCTGCCTTTCACAAATCAGAGACCTACATCTGCATGAGGTGGGGTGAGCTTTCTGCTTTCCCCTGGAATGAACAACCAGCAAGGGCTTTCAGGTGATGCCTGTGAACCAGCCCCACCCCCCGCCCCAGTCTGACAGGTGCACCAATTGTTACTTGCACGGCCTTCTTTGGTTTTGGTTCCCTGGCTCCTGAAAAGCTGTGATGCTGTTGGGGAGAAAATCGTAAGTGAGCTTACATTTAAAAGCAAGAATGTTGGTTGTCTAGATTTTGTAGAATTAAGAAAAAATAATTTTCAGTCATTTCATAAAAAGAGAAGACTAGGTCTGTGGGAAAGGGAGGCTTTATTAGGCAAACACAGCTCTCAGAAACAAACGAAAAAGTAACAATGGGAAATAAAGAAAAGGGTAGGAAATCATTCCTGTAATCTCCACATACGAACACCCTATTTTTTATAAAAAGATTTATTTATTTAAAAGAGAGGGAGCATAGGGAGGAAGGGCAGAGGGACAGGGAGAGAGAGAGACCCAATCTTAAGCAGACTCCGTGCTAAGCTGGGGGCCTAACAAGGGCTCGATCTCCAGACACTGAGATGGTAACCCAAGCAGAAACCTAGAGTGGGACGTTTAACCGATTGCACCACCCGGGTTCCCTACAAACACCATATATTTTATACTAAAACATCTGACTACATGGCTGAGTTCAAAATACCTGAAGATGTTGCACAGAAAAATGTTTTGCAAATCTTAGGGAAATGAATAACCGAATAGAATTTTCTGCTCACAGTCATTTCTTACGTATCTTTGTAAAACATTTTTGTCTTGTAATGTGAATAACAGATCCCTTGTTCGTGTTGTCAAAGGCGCTTGACCTTTAAGAAATCTTCCCAACACTGTTGAGATTGTGCATGGGCTTTTACTATCCTTTACCAAAGACTGGTCTTACTTTGTGCCTGAAAACACTGAAACACGGCTCCAACAGGTATGGATGTAAAACACATATAATGCATTAACACTCCTTGTATTTCCCAATAAATCTTTCCAAACCAGAATATATATATATATATATGTTTATATTTATGTATATATAAATTTATATAAATATATATATTACACATATTTGTAAACAGAATTGAATTTTAAGCAAGCATGGAGGAGAAATAAAAGTACATAGAGATTTCATTACCTCCTCAAATAGCCTTACTTGGAAAGACCATCATTCTATAATAAATCCTGAAATAACTGTGAGCTGGGTGTTTCCCATGACCATCAGCAAGCCAACATTAAGGCAACCAGAAGGAAGACCCAGGTCTCCTCTGGGATTCCTGTGGCCAACTTCAGTGAGAAGTACCAGCAAGGAAGCTTTTTGAAGAAGAAATGGCAATGGTCTTCCAGTTTGGTACCTTTTAGTCATCCTTGCTCGGAAACAACTCTAGATCATATATTTGTATGAAGGAAAATAGATCTAGGGGCCTCTGGGTGGCTCAGTCAGTTAACTGTCTGCCGTTGGCTCAGGTCATGGTCCCAGGGTTCTGGGATCGAGTCCCGCATCAGGCTCCTTGCTCAGAGATGAGTCTTCTTCTCCCTCTCTCTACCCGTCTCCCCTCATGCACTCTCTCTCTCTCAAATAAATAAATAAAATCTTTAAAAATATATAGATTTATTGTGTACTTTGAAAGGGAGCTGGGCATTTAACAAGTAACAACACCGATCCCTAGAATTTGTCTAGTTTTTATATCGGGCAGCATTTAGTAGAAGTTACACGACTATCCCACACGACACAGAGACGAGCAGAGGACTGGATGTTTCTATTCTATGCAAACCCATCATTCCTTAGTGAAAACCCTAAAATACACCTGCTAACTGCCCGCTAGGCTATCGCACTCTGCACCATTGCAGCATAGCCATGTGGTTGTGATTAGTGATGCATTCGGATCCAAAGAGGAGCCCGAGTTTCCTTACTTAATGATATATAGTAAGCATGTTACATAAATTAGTGGACTTTTTTGCATGTAAACTTTTCTTGTAATAACCCCTCACAGAGTAAGAACTTGAAAAGAATGAGAATTCAGTGTCTTTGCAGCTAAAAGGATTTTAATGGTATTTCTTGACATTTTGTTGGCTTGCAAGTGGGCCACGTCACCAAATGCAATGTAGACGGGGACATTCACTTGTCATAGCATCTTTGATGAGTGAAATTCCCCCATTAGACTAAAAATAAAAACAGCTGTGCAATGTCAGGCAAGTTGCATAAACTGAAGATGTCTCGAATTTAAAAATGAAACCGTTATTGTGGAATTAAACTCCTTCAGCTTTTAAATGTCATTATAGACAATTTAATAATGCAATTTAGACTAAATGTGGCTTTTTGCAGAAAAATAAGATTAAAAAAAAATAGGACCCTGAGGCTTCCAACTTCAACTTAGAAAATTGATTTTGTTGCGAATCCTTCCCAATTATCGTTATGAAACAAAACGCAAATATATAGATAAAAATTCCATCAATAAGATTATTAAACTACATATTTGATTAGAACTGTTTCAAATTTAGATCATAAATTAAGTGAGATTGAGAATACATTGAAAAGCCAAGTTTGAAAATGTTGGACAGTCTCTCGTGATTTAAAATAAAAGCCATTTGTGATTCAGAGCTCTCTACTGATGCTGTAAATATTTTATAAATGATACATAGTAGCTTAGTCTCCTGAGAGCTGAGCAAAACTGTCTTAAAAATCTGGGTGAATTAAGTGTCAGTCATTCAAATACAATGTAGGACTAGAGAGAATTCGTTACAGCAGCTTAAAAAAATGATATGTGTTCGAGGCAGGAGACATCCTCCAGTCGAGTAAAGGGATCCTGCAAAATAATATGTAGTTTTCTAATAAAGACCAGAAGGATATAGTCCATGATATCATGAATTCAGGGGACCTTTACGATTACATTAGTCAGCCTAGGCCCCTCCATGTAGCAGAAAGTCCAGGGACTTCGTTATCCTGCCCAGAGTGGCAGAGCTCATTAGCGTTAGACTCAAAACCAGTCTATTTGTTCTGTACCTGATTGATTTTACTGCACGATCAGGAAACATACATTGTAATGTGAAAGTTTCCCAAGACTTTTTATTGATCTGCCTACAAAAGTTATATTTAGATTCCCAAAGATACCGCTTTCATTGTTCGGTTTTTACTCTAGATGTGTTTCCTTTACCTAACTGACGCCTTACTGAGTAGTCCCAGGTACTGTGGGAACTTCCGCTAAGTAGAACTGGGTAATTTGTGTATGGGTAATTTCGCCTGTTTCTAGATAGAGAAGTTACAGGAATTCTGGAGCATATACATAGAGAAGAGTTCTTTCTCATTTTGCCCCCAAAACCGCAGCTCCTGACGTAGTCCATAAAAATAGTAGAACACAATTTTCAGGGATTTCCCGAGGCAGCCGACGGTGAGGCTGTTCATAGTCATTTGGTTCTCCGTGGCTGACACCGAAGATCATGAAAGTAGATCTGTCTCCTGTGTGTAGCACACAACGCGTGTCCCCGTGCAGATGTCCCCTTGACCCCGTCTACAGAGCCTCATGTGTATGTCCCGCAGCTGGGAGAAAATTGACCAAGAGGAGGCCACATTCATCCTTCGCGTAGACGAAATGTCAATGGTTGGGTTATGCCCAACCGTAATAAATCATCCCTGCATTACAAGTGTCTGTACGTCTCCATGAACAAAGGTAAAATTAAATCCAGCCACAAAATTATGTATAGACTTTGAGCCAAAAGTATAAATGAAGAGAAGATTCTCCTTTTGTTTTCATGTAAAGGTGAAATTAGAGAGGTAATTCTGCTGATGGCACAAAGTGGACACATTCAAGCTGTTGGGCATTTGAGCCAGAGAAGACACAGAAGGCAGGAATTCAGGGCTACTGACGCATTGCTTCTCTTGGTAATCGTCTTGTCAAGCATTTTAGAAACGCTTATCAGCTTCATCTTTATGATCAAGATTGATTTTTACCAAAGCCTTCAGGTAGATCAAATAGATAAGACCGTTGATTTTTTTTTTTTCATTCATTTTTTACCGAGGGCTGTGTCAGGCACGGAGGACATTCAGAGATGAAAGTCCTGTCTCTGTTTACTGAAGTCCATTAAAACCAGGAGCACGGTATTTGATGTCTCTTAAACCATAAAAAAGTGACAGATAGTCCTTTTGAGAATTCTTTTGATGTGCTAAACACTAATGGGGTCAGCCTCTGCTAGTTAACTGGACACACCACTTGGTTCTGGACAGAAGTATCACGAAGTATAATGCACTGGCCTACAGCAGACACATTAAGAGGGAGGAGCAGTAATGGGGTTCCAAAATCAGTGTGATTCTAGCCTCATACAAAGCTCAGCACAGTCCTTCTTTCTTGTCTGCGTCTCTCTCACCTCCAGGCCTTTCTGGAAGCCAGTGTGGGGAGAGGGACGCCACGTTGAACCTGCGGTGAGCTGCAGGTATGACGCTCCTGATCTCTGATCTACTCTGGGTCCACTTGTTTCACTTGCGTTGATCTTGCCTCGTCCTCAGAGCTGGGGAAGTTGTGGTAACTGGGACCTCTTTCTGTTCCTTCGAGGTGCGGCGCCTGGGTGGCTCAGGCGGTTTAGCGCCCCACTCTTGGTTTCAGCTCAGGTCGTGATCTCAGGGTCGTGAGATCAAACCCTGCATCGGGCTCCGAGCTCAGCACAGAGTCTGCTTGGGGATCCCTCTCCCTCTGCCCCTCCTACTCGTGCTCTCCCGCTCTCCCAAATAAGGAAGTTTTCAAAGTCTGCAAATGTATCTCCCTCTGAGGCATCAGCCCTCCACATCCCAATGGCTTGTGTCATAAATATTTAGAAAACATCCTTTTTGGTAACCGAGGGAAGTTTGCCACCGATTAAACCATGTAAAGGCTCACTGGGTCACTTGCTGTCCAACCTCCTCTGCTCCTCTGTGCCCATTTCTTGTGATCTCTGTCTGTCAAATAAATAAATAAGATCTTAAAACAAAAACAAAAACAAAAACAAAAACAGTTCAGGTTTCCAAAATCAGACCAAAGGGCAAACAAAGGCTCTCAAGCATTTCCTTAGTAGTTCGCTTGTCACAACTTCAAGATCCTGCGTTGTCTTCCTGTTCTGCCCATTTTGCCAAGCCTAACCCTAGATCAGCACAATTATCTGCTTTTTCTGATCTAGCATCAGACAACAATTGCCTTTTTTCCTGCTGAAGAAAACCTAATTGACCTACCAACTGGCCTCAGGGGCTGTGCCGTTGCGGGGGGGTGGTGTGTGCCATGAATTCCAGTATTATCTGGCCCTGGTACCGCTTAGAGACGGCTTCATTTCCCCCTGCAGCTTCCTCCAACATGACCCAGGGTGGTGATGCCACATTTTTTACTGCTCATCTAAGCCTCCTTTCCCATTTTTGCTTTCTTGGATGGTTGGGTGATATGTTTCCTCTGTTTGCTAGACAGAAAAGAACAGTCAAGTCAGAACGGAGTTCAAGGGCCTGCTCCATGAGCCAGCGAGCTTCCCCCGCCTTTTCCGTCTTCCTTCTGACCTGTCAGCATCCTCCCTTTGCCCAAGTCCACAGCCTGGTCCTCAGCACCCATTCTGAGCAGTTTCGCGCCCCTTGTTCTCCAGCTTTGGCTGCCTTCTCTACGGGCTCCTTGACTTCAACTCGCTAAAACCTATAAAACTTGTACAGTTATCCCCTTCCCAGGAAGAAAAATGTCTTTGCATCACCTTACACCCTCTGTCTCTCCTTACCCTTTCCTTTCGTAGCCATATTTTTGTTATGTGGGAAAGCACACAGAACATAAAACTGGCCATTTGAACCATCTGAAAGTGGCATTCACCGTGTTAAAGTGCACGCTTTGGTGGCATTTCATCCACGCACAGTGTAGGGGGACACTCACACTGTCCCATTCCAGAACATTGTCAACACTTGAAAGGAAACCTTGTTACCTCTAGTAGTCCCTCTCTCCCCCCGCCAAACCCTGGCAGTTATCTGCTCTCTCTCCCTGGAGTTTCTGGTTCCGGAGACGCACATGAATTCAGAGCCATGCTTCTTGCAAAGATTGCCAAGAGCTGACAGCGTCCACAGTCTCACTCCCCCATGTCCTTCTCAAGCGCATCTAACCGAACCCTCAGGCACGTGGAAGAACCCTGGTCTGTGCCGCGAACAGCTCTCTCGAAGACCTCACAGGACAATCCCAACCAAGAGTACAAGACGTCCACACCCACTCCTAACCTGGTGTCCGGTGGTGGAGAGTTCACAAGCACCATAGACCTCGTCCCAGGTTTGCAGACTAGACTTTCACTTCTCTGCCCATCTGGTTGACTCTCGAAAAGGCCTTCTTTGGATCATTTCCGTTTTAGATTTTTATTATCAATTTTGTTTTTGTATGTTAAGCCAAAGTAAGTATTTCACATTGTATCATTGCCTCCTGGTTTATATGTTTGAGGCTGGTGAGAGGTCTTGGAAGCTTTAGGTGCATAGGCACATGGTGAATTGGCCTAGATTTTCAGTTTTTATCAAGAATTGTGAAGTTTTGGGGAGCCCAGGTGGCTCAGCGGTTAAGCATCTGCCTTTGGCTTGAGTCATGGTCCCGGGGGCCTGCCTTTGGCTCAGGTCATGGTCCCAGGGTCCTGGGATCGAGTCCCGCGTTGGGCTCCCTGCTCAGTGGGAAGCCTGTTTCTCTTTCTCCCCACCCCCCGCTCTTGCTCTCTCTCGCCATCTCTCTCTCTCAAACAAATAAATAAAATACTAAAAAAGAAAAAGACCTAGGTCTTCAGATGTCTTAGGGCCTACTTTATCAGGCATGATTTCAAAAATATAATTTAAAATATATTCTCTCTGCATATAGAAAGCATTTGTGGGACCATGACCTATCCACAGAAATGGGAAAATGTTTAAGACTCATTTTTAAAAATTCTACCAGATAGTAATATGGAAAAAATGGGGGTAGGGTGAGGAAACGATTTGTTTTTACTGTTGTTTTTTTCCTCTCCCTAAAATGAGAGGGACTGTCACTGCCGTTTTGAAAGCTTATGCTGGAAATAATTCAGCGTTATCCAGGGACACCTTTGTTCTTGCTAGAAGTTGACATTTATAGATTTGCAGAAGGTCATCTTGTCCCTCAGGCAAGAAGACAGCATAACATTAATTTCCCTATTTAATTAAATCAACTCCAAAGGAACAGTGATCCAGGACTGTTGCCTAAAAATTATTACCCAGTTTGGAAGAGTAATGGAGTAAACAAGAGAACATTATTTGTTAATGTCAGTGAAATAATAAGATTGTGATTTTTGTTCCCACAAGACATCATTACCTAATAACACAGTCAGTGCTGGGTTTCCAGCGTCAAGCTAAGAAGCTTATGCTAAGGTCAGGAGATGAGGTTAAAAACATTTCTTAATTGTAGCATGCAGGATGCCAGAGTTGCAATTTTCTCTATCATCGGTGTTTTTGGAAACCTTCTTTGTATGTGAAATGAAGTTCAGACTTTAAAAAAATACTCTGTGCTGTATGGAATTAGTATTTTGATTGTTCAAGGGTTTTGGACCATACTGTAGTTTAAAAAGTTCTTTCTCATCATCAACTCGATTGGATTTTTTCCCCGTTTACTTAAGCTGCATTTTAAGCCTCTGATTAATTCAGAATTGAGTAGTGATTGCCCATCACTTCTAAACATGCAGCTTTCTCGGTCTTTCAGAAATGAAAGGGATTGGGGTTTTGAGTGTTTATTGTTTACAGGGTGTGTGTGTGTGAGAGAGAGAGAGAGAGAGAGAGAGCTTGACAGAGAGAGACAGACAGACAGAGACAGGGAGACAGTGCCCATTGTTTGTGGCGATGTGTGTGAGATACTGTCTGCCAGGGAAACTCATTAAGGAATCGGGATCCAAGGTTTTAACTAGGGGGTTGATGACATAGACACCCCCTGCCCAGCATGAACCCAAAATCCAGACTCTCAGAAGGAGAGCAGGTGTTCACCATAAACCACATTGTTCATACCAACAATTTAGCCCAGTGAGCCATTCTTACGAGAGAATGGGGACTATATTCCTGAACTCCCAAGTTCCCAGATGCCAACCAACGGCCAACTTGGCAAGCAGGAGATCTGGAGGAGAGTACTCTGAGGTCCCCTATGTTAATACTTCCTGCGTGACCTTCATGCCTCTCGTGTCGGGCGGGTGCCCATGTGTACCTCTAGGTCTGTCCCCGTCGCGGTATCTAACGTTTCATTCACAGGAGCCACTTCTGTTCCCTGAGAGTGTTACGTGTTCGAAACAGGCGCTTTTTTTTTTTTTAATAGTTATGTTTTTATACAGGTTTTACTATCCCTCCGTTTTCATAGATGATGCCATTAGGATTTCCTTCTGAAGCTTGTTTCATTTTCTTCTGCTCATTCTTTTAAAAGGATGAATTGAAACATAGTTCTGTAGTAACCAATTATTGCTAGCAAATCTAAATTTTATATATTTCTTCTGATGAAGGAGATTTGCACTTCCTGAATTGCTACCATCTTCAGGGCTTTTCCACTTATAATTGACATTCAAACATTAGCTTCATTGTGTTACAGTAACTCCTGTCTTCATGAAATACTCATCAGTTATCCTCAGTGATACATTTCCCAAAGCCTAACAGAGTGACAAGTGTTGGAAACGATGTGAAGAATTTAGAGCCCTCAAACACAGCCTGTAGGAATGTAAGACAGAGCAGCTGCTTTGGAAAACCCTTTGGCCAGTCCTCAAAATGTTAGACACAGACTTAACATGTGACTCAGCATTTCCCCTCCTAGAAACATGCCCAAGAGAACTGAAAACATTTGTTCACAAAGAAACTTGACTGTGACTATTTGAGGCATCCTGTTCCTCCTAGTCAAAAAGTGGATACAACCCAAATGTCTACCAGCTGATGAACAGGGGGACGGAATGTAGCCTGTTCATACAAGGAAATATTATTCACCCATAAAAAGGAATGAAGTCTCATTTCATGCTTAAGTATCAATGAGCTTTGAAGACATTTTGCTAAATACAAAAAGCCACACATGAAGTTGCATGGTATGTGACTCTACTTACATTACGTATCCAGAATTGGCAACTCCGTAGAGACAGAAGGTAGATTTGTGCTTGGCAGGTGCTGGGAGCATGGAAGGGATGACGAGTGCTCCTAATGGGTACCGGGTTCCTCTCTGGCGTGATGATGGTGTTCTGGAATTACGTAGTAGTGACGCTCGCACAATCTTGTGAACACGGTAACATCACTGAACTCTGTGCTTTCCAAGGGGGGATTGTAGGGTGTGTCAATTATAGCTCGAAAAACAGGGCAAAAATCAAATTGAATTTCCGTTTGAAAATAAAGTAAAACCTGTTTGAAGTTTCTCTGGGAAGCCCTTGAAAGAACTTTACAACAGCTTGATGAAAATTTTAAAGAGAATTGAGAACTGGAAGCCACTGTCAACCCCCCTTAATTCAATGGTCATGTGATTATTTGAAGAATCATTTGATTCAGCAATTAGTGTTTCCATCGTCAGAGTCCGCAGTCACAGAGTGTACAGTTTGTGATCCCGATAAAGTAAATAGCTTTCTTCGTGTGAGTCTTCAGTCTGCTTTGAAATACCACAGATTTTCTCACAGATGCACGAATGGCAGGAGGCAAAGACATATTGAGGGCATTTGGAAATTCTCACTTTCTCCTATCACTCCACCAATAAAAGTAAAAAATGTGAATGATGATGTATGCGAAAATCTCATGTCTTTCTCCTCACACTCAGTTGAAATGCTGTTACATTTTTCACTCTTGTTAGCTTTGGTAGCTTGTGCTAAAGCCAAAAACAATTGCTCAGAAAGAGGAAATACTTCAAGCAGTGCCATCGTTAAAACTGCATTTCCAGTTACTGCTTTTCCAAGTTTGACGATGTTCTTAGACCACGAGGCTACTTCCTCGGTGTTTATGCTACTTGAGGAAATAGAATCATACTTTTGTACTTTTCCGTGTTTGTGCTTTAAAAAAAATTTTTTTTACCTTATTTACAATTCATGCTTAAGAGCTACTTTATCTTTGGTGCTGTGCTGTTTGATCAAGTAAAATTCCAACAAACTCCTTCACCAATATCAAGAGGGCGGTTAGCATACCTTGAATGTATAAACAGAGTACTGGTAGAGTAAATTAAATGCCCAAAAATGATGAGAGGTTTCGAAAGGTCCTTTTATTTGGGGTTTCTGCTTTTGTTAATGTGTTACAAAATTAGACATGGTCGTTACATGAAAGTAAGAAGAAATACTTATTCATCTGCTTAAGGAAAATTACTAAATATCTACCATCTGTCAGACTCAGGGAATAGGAGGTTGAATGGGGCATACAAAAGGAACTCTTAATGATGGAGGTGTCTGCTAGTGGGCCAGAGGGGGCCCTCTATCTGGTCAGTGGGTGCATCCTGGTTCCCCGAAGCGGATGATGAGGGACCTCCCCTTACTTTGGTTCTACTGCTCAAAGATCCCACAGTTTCACTTGACCCCAAGAATGAAGCCATGCGTGGGTGCCAGGAGTAAGACTTGTAAAAACCTAGCGATTGTATGCTCCCCATTTATTCATTACAATCTCATAAGATTGTAAATCAATGGCTAAAAAACCCAGAAAACATGAATTACTTGGGAATTTGGGAATACTTCGAAAGAAACCCGAATCAAAGCATAAATCAACCTACTAGCGATGGGATTCGATCATAGTTCCTTCTCCCAAGAATCCCCTTCCAGTAAAAGACAAGGTAAAAAATGTTTCTAAAATGGTAAGAAATTCTAGAAGAGAAACATCAACGATGAGGTACATGTGCCTTCTGGAGAGCCACTGCACACGGCTTTGGATTGCTTCACGTAAATAACAAGAACAGAACTTTGATCTCCCGTTCCAGGTTGCTTAGAGTTAGTTGTGCTGTTCTGGGGAGAAGATGGGGCAGATGGACCCCATTTGTCCACCAGGTACCGCAGAGGAAGGCGTGGGTACCCAGCTCATTGGAATGTTCCATAGGATCAGCCTTTACTGGCCATGGTCTGAGCATTTAAGGTCTGTTGTCTCTGTGGATCCTTCTAATAGCCTGCAAATTAAATATTATTAATATCTCTACAGATGTGAAAACAGACAGAGAGCTAAATACTTTTGCCTGGGAATAAAGAGCAAGTTATTGGTAATGGTGGTCACGGTTGTGGAGCTCAGTCACTTATCAGTCACTTAAGCATCTGCCTTTGGTTTAGGTCATGATCTCAGGGTCTTGGGGTCGAGCCCCAAATTGGGCTCCCTGTTCAGCAGGGAGCCTGCTGCTCCCTCTCCCTGCTCTTGCTCTGTCACTTGCTGTCTCTCCCTTTTTCTCCCTCTCAAATAAATAAATAAAATCTTTATTTAAAAAAGATAGACATGGTTGATATTGAATCATCATGACTGGTCTGTCTTCTGTCTGGACTACACTTGGTTTCATCTCTGTATAGCAAACATCTGTTCTTTCATTTAAGACCCAAGTCACAGATCTGGGCTTCTCTAGAATGCATCGTCTTTGGGTTCTCAAACACACTTGTTTTTCTCTCTCCCGTGGTTCTATACCTCTCACACCACTGATGATGGCTGTTTACCTAACGGTTACCCAAGAGGAGACGTTTTGTTCATATTCATGGTTTTATTCTGGAACCTGGCATAGTCCCAGGCATCCAGGAGATGCTCAAGAAACATGTACTAAAGAAATGGTCGACAGTGAAAGGAATACGTGTTGAATAAACATGAATTCGCAATTCCCCATTTGGAGGCAAATACTAGAATTGAGGTTACCTAGTTAAAACATTGCCTTGAAGTTTATTCGCACTCTCCGTTTCCTACGAATTAACCAGAAACCCTTTGTTTTTAGATGTTCACTAGTGAATAAGGGATGTCTCTTTTAAGCTAGATCCTTTCACAATGTGGAGTGGAACAGAAATCAGACAGGGCGGACAGTTGTTGACGTCTGTGTGAGGCTGAAGCTCGCCCCACGGCTAGTCTCGCTTCTCACACACTCGCGTCCACGTCCACAGTGCACGGCAGGTGAACTTTCCTTCCCTGGCCTCCAAGTGTGCCCGATTCAACAGGTGACTCAGGGATTATCTTCCACCCAAGATCAAGACAAAACATGGGCCAGACAAAGATGTCTCCCAGAGAGTCTCGAGACGGGCTAGTTATACATAAACAAATAAATTAGCAGAGCAAATGCTCCGACCTTTTAGAAAGAGATTTGTTATAGGGGTTGAGAGTGAAGAAAATCGATTCTTGTTGAACTGATGAATGTCTCTTCTAGAAGGTTTACGTTGCCATTAAAGCACGAAGTTGCCATTTTTCTTTCTCTGACAGCTACTTATTTCCTGCACGAACTCGTCAGGCTTTCTAAATCATATCTGTTGGTCACTTGCCAAGTGCTTGACTGTTGGGTACATATGGAATAAATTATCCAATGAAAAACATCTCGAAAATGTCCAGCTCTTTTATCAAGTGCACCTGTAAATCTTAAAATGCCCATAAAGACGTGTCTACCTAGTGCATTGGGCGCAAGATACGAAGATCCCACATAGGACAGTGATAACTCAACTTAGGAAACTTCAGTAGTTAGGGGGGTAAGTCCCCAAACCAAGTCTTGAAGTTCTAATAGAGGGTAAGCACTATTTATACACACATGGATATAACTCTTCATCTTGGGAATTGCCCAGTGATAGAAGGTCCCGAGAGAAAAAAGAACCCTCGGTCTTTGAAGGCACCTGTTTTCCCAGCCATGAGAAAGGCGTGCCTTTCTGAGTTGCTCAAACCTGTGTGAAGTGTTCTCCCGTAGACCACTTGTCCAGGCTGCGTGTTTGGTGAAAGCTGTGTCCTCAGGTCCAGCATAATGGCAGGATATTGAATATTAACCAAACAAATGTATTCCATTGCTAATTTGTACCTTGGCACCTCCCCCTCGGAGCATTCTTTCTTGCGTGGGTCTCTCATCAATACCCCCGCCGGGGTTATCTACATACCTCAAGAGGAAGGCCTTCTTTCCCTGGGGTACACTCTCAGAGCCTCCCTTGCCGCTTCCATGGGGGAAATCGCTCCATCTTTTCTTTGGTCTCAACCTTGCATGTCGGAAACCTTCCTGACGCCCGAGTCCCACGGCTTTGCTGTGTTGCACAGCACGTGCTTCTTGTGTGTCTGTTTGCCTTCCGAGGGTCTCGCACACAGTTTTGTTCACCAAGTACCAATGAATGAGTCGGTGAATGAGCAGATCAAGTAACATAACCTTTAACTGCCTTCTCGCATCGAAGTACATACATCCTTGTTCTCTGTCTCTTCCAAAGAAGGGCAAGTTCACCGAGAAGAGGGTAGCCAGAGTTAGCAAAACTGAACAAAGTCTTACCGTATGACCCAGCAGTCGTGCTCCTTGGTATTGACCTAAATGAACTGATAAGTTGTGTTCACACAAAAACCGGTATGCAGATGTTTAAGCAGCTGTATTTGTCATCGGCCGAGCTTGGAAGCAACCACACTGTCTTTCACTGGGTGAATGGCTGAACTGTGGTCCCTCTAGGCAGTGGTTGCCGGGGGTCAGGTTAGAGGGAGGAGAGGGCTGAGTCAGCAGAGCACTTAGGATTTGTAGGGCAGTGAAGCCCTTCCAAATGATACTGTAATGGTGGGTACTTTGCTGTGATATTGCCGGCACCCATAGAACACACCCATGGTGACAGAAGTAGCAGCCCATTGGGACATGTTGATAGAAAGCCTGGGCATGTGTTGGGGAGGGCGTATAAGTGTATGGGGACTCGACGGGCTTTCCACTCAAGGTTGCTGTTACCCTAAAACAATTCTAGAAAATAAAGTCTGTGGAAGCGAAACTGTGGGGAACCCAATTAAATGTGAATTTCAGCTACAAAACCAATACCTTCTTAGGCTAACGATGGCCCACGTAGAATGCGTGGTGTGTGTGCATATAGGAGACACTTGGGTTCTGCTGCCTTTTATTTGTTTGTTTTAATTGAGAGAGAACTTAGGGCCCCCAGCTGGCTCAGTTCAAAGGGCACGCAGCTCTAGCTCTCGGGGTCGTGAGTTCAAGCCCCATATTGGGTGTAGAGATTACTTTTAAAAAAATCGAGAGAGAAGTTTTATACCATGAAATTCACCATGAGGAGGTGTACAGCTTACGGAGTTTTGTTGTACCTCACAGAGGCATGTGAACATCACCCCTTGTAATGCCACTTGGTACCCCAAAAGGAAACCCTACACCCATGAGCACTCACTCCCCATTCCTCCCTGCCGGCCCGTGGCAACCACAGTTCTGCTCTCCGTCTCTGTGGATTTGGGTTGCCATTGAAGGCCCCTTGGAACTGAGGCCCGGGCGGGGGGTGTCTCTGCTTCTATGTCCCTTCACACAAATATAAGCGGGCCCTTCCCGTGGGCAAAAGGCGGCTCCGTATTCCTGGAGTTTCTGCAGAACTCACTTTCGGGATGGAAGTAACTTCGAAGACCCCTAAATCTCATGTTGATATCGTGGCACCGTCTGTCCAAAGAATCCATACATTTTCACCATGTAACACACACACTGCTGAGTCGGGGACTTGAAGGAAATCCTTGAGTCACGATACAGACAATCACGTTTTATTTACGACTTTTAGTTCTGAAAAGAGGCAGCAGGAAACTCAAAGAGTTTGCACCAAAGCTCCTTGACCTCACATGACTCAAGAAAATGTCCTTGGGCACAATCCTAACGAAGACCCGGGTGGGGTCCCCTTTGCTCTCTCAAGAGAGCCCAGCCTCTCTGACACCTGTGTGCCCGTTCTTTCGTTTGGCAGAGCATAAAAAGCTTGGCTGCCATCAGTCACCGCACAGCCCGAGACGTTGAGAATCAGATAAGTTTTATGAGAGAAGCATATTTAGGCAGTGATGAAGCAATGTGCCTTTTATTCCAAATGTATCACATCTGGATTATACTTTGCCAAAGTATAGTAATGTTATAATTAAGAATGAATTTGATTTCTTACAGAATTCAGAACGAACAAGAGCCGTGATTAAAAACAGATGCGAGTGCCAGTTCGCTGAAAAAAAACGAGCACTTTTATTTATTTTAAAACTATCCTAAGAAAAAGGCTTGTGGCCACAGTAAAATACTCTGCAGTTAGAGACAAATATGTTTCGTTAACGCTGTTCCTGCTCCCCAGTCTGTTCAGAGGGCTTTCCAAGCATCCCGAGTAGAGGAGAGGTTCCTATCCTGTACATGACTAAGATCTGCCCTCCGGGGGTGGGGGATGCCTGGCCGGCTCGCTCCGCGGAACATGCGACTCTTGATCTCGGGGCTGTGGGTTTGAGCCCCACGTTGAGTTTAGAGATTACTTAAAAAATAAAATCTCAAGAAAAATGCACTCTATGGTGAAATACAGCATATGAGTGTGTGCAAAAAACCTTCAGGAATTTCCTTTTTCCTTCCAGGCAGTATCTGTGCATTTTATATATTAGAGGGCGGCCACAGTAACCTCCATGAACTGGGAGCACTGGGAGGCTGTAATAGCATCAACTGTTTCAGCCGGTAACTTCCTCACAGACGCCTTGCCACAGTCCTGGGGCTGCCCATGGGAGAACCCCGACCTGCAGACATGGCAGGGACGTGCGTAAACCACTGTGACATAGCAGGAAGTACTTGTGGCCGCATCGCTGCTCTATAATCCTGACGGATCCTGGTGCCCTGAGCCGTAGGGCCTCGATACCCTGGCACGGGGCGCTGGAGCCCATTCGCAGAAGCAGATCCGGTGAGCAGAGAAAACGACGCTGTAAGGTCACGCGCTCACGAAGCAGCAGCATGGTGGCTTCTGCCGATGTGGTTTGCCACTCTTCCACGGACTGGCCAGTAAGGAGACAGGGGCCCACACGGATATAGCCAGGGACGGGCAGCCAAAGGAAGGTCATCGTGACAGCCACTGTCCACGACTTTCGTCATAAAGGACAACACAGAACCAAACAGGTCAGGGGACAGACACCACGCACTGGGTGACTGCGTGTAGTCAGTTGGAGGAGAGATGACCGGAAAGTGGGGCTGGGAGATGTCCGACAGCAGCTCCCCACCAGGGCGATCTCCCCTGGCTCCAGAAGGAATCATAGGATGTTCCAACCAGCCATGGGTCAGGGTGTGGTCAAAGTTGGCCTGTGTGGGCCACGGGGAGACATGCCAAGGGCCAGGACACCAGAGTGTCGGAGGAGGGGCTCTGTGCCTCCATAACCCATGCCGCACAGTGCGGCTTCTCTACTCTACCAGAAGCATTGGCAGTCGTCATTCTATAAGGAGCTTCTGAAGCTGGCATTGGCCAAGGGGGTATCAGGTTTGCAGGGAGCTCTTCGCTTATGAAAGCTGGAGCCAGAAATCATGGAATCTTGGTTATCTGTCTTGGCGAGCCATTCAAGCCAGGCCACGGTAACAGCCTGCACGACAGGATACAATAGTTTTTGTCTTCTGCCCCCTCCCTCTCTGTAATGTCATCCTTATCATTTCTGTACTGTGCATTGAACACCAGCACCTCAGGGAAATGGCCTTCCCCACCAAGATCTGAGTTCTGAGTACTTCTCTCTCCCTGGCAAACATCCATCCGTCGGTATTTCCTATCGCAAGACGCCAAGACTGAGGAGAAGGCAATGGTGAGTGAGGCGGTTTGTGGAGGTTTGGGCGGCCAGGTGCCCTGAGATCCCACCAGAAGCGCCCTCCTCTCGGGACCCCCACGTGGCTGTGCGGCTACAGCCTTTCTGTGTGACCAACCAGGGGGTTTTTCTTCATTCACAGACTCATGAGTTGCCAGAATTCTTGTGCTGCCTTATCTTATAACGTGGGAAGCCCGGTGTGCATGATTTTTAGTATTTTCAGTTCATGCATTTCATCATTAAATGAGCATTTATCAGGTAGCCGTTACGTTCCAGGCATTGGGCTGGCTGATGAGGACACAGAGATAAATTTAATGTGTCTCTTTACATAATTAAAATCTCTTGATAAATTACTTTGTCATATGTGACTGCCGATCTACTGTACGTGCGATTACAGCTGTTGTCTACAGTGAGTGATTTATAGTGCGTCTCCCGTATGCTAATGAAGAAAACCTATAAAACGAGAGTGTTTCGGCGAAACCTACTGAGCTGCTAAGTTACTTGGTTTCATTATGTGGTTCGTCATGAGTGTGTCACTGCCCACCGAACTGCTTCACTTTCTCTGACCTGACATCCAAGTCATCTGCTCAGAAGCAAAAGAAATAGAATTGTGTATTTCCAGGTCTACTAGGAAAACAGAAACTACTCTAGGTGTTTGAACCAGTGGGAATTTAATTCAGGAAGTGGGTAGAAGGTACTACAGCTAATACAGGATGGTCAAGCAAGGCAGAGAATGACCTCTACGGGCCAGTGTCACTCCCAGTGGAAGGAACGAGGGACAAGGCAGTGACCTCCAGATGCACGGTGTTGGAAACACAGCGGAAGCTGCAGTCCCATTGGTGTGTCTAGAGGCTCTAGATCCTGGATGCCCCTGTGGAGCCCTCCCATTGGGCAAACCCAGCTGAAAGCCTGCGGTAGGAGAACCTGGGACCAGCTTTCGGGGATCGGCCCTGGGGGTCGTGAGGGAAGGGGGTGCCGTAGACTGAATGTGTGTGTCCACCCAGAATCCGTATGCTGAAACCTGCCTCCCGACATGAGAGTACTTCGAGTTGGGGTCTTTGGGAGGTAATCAGGTCATGAGTGTGGATTCCTCAGGCACGGGGAATCTTACAAAAGAGATCCCAAAGAGTTCCCTCACCCCTTCTGCCATGTGAGGACGCAGAGAGAAGACAGCCGTCGATGAACCGGAAATTGGCCCTGGCCAGACACCAGATCTTTTGGTGCCTTGATCTCGGCCTTCGAGCTTCCAGAACTGTGAGAAATGAATGCTTGTGTACGCCACCGACCCGACAGCATGTCCGTCACGGCCGCCAGAACAGACTAAGATAGGCAGGTACGAGCCGTGGAGCAAATGCACAAAGATTTCTGCCCCTGTGGAGCTCATGTTTTAGGGAGACATAATCAACAGGAAGCCCTGTATATCATTCATCGTTATATTTTACATGATTATTATATTCTCCATCAGGATAATTGGATGCTGCGGTGTTTTCATCTTGAAAAGAGTGGTAGGTCCCATGGGAGGAAACAAGTACTGGAGAGGAGGGGGGTCATGAGTCTCAGGGTGGCAGCAGTTCCGGCTTCAGACATGCGGGGCAAGGTCGGCTTAGCGGAGAAGTTGCATCTGAGCCAAGACGGGACCGGCGACACGCGGGTTATGTAAAATGCTGCTACCGGCATGTTTTAGGCACTGGAAACTGCAAGAACAAAGATGCTAAGGCTGAGTACGCTGGGTTCGCAGATCCTTTTCTTTTTTTAAGTCGGAAAGGGGAAAAGCAGGATTGGGTAAGGTCAGAAAGGGAAGGGGCACCAGGTAACATGCCCTGGACCAGTTGGGTCCAAAAGATGTCAGCGCCATCAGCCTAGCGGCAGGGTATAGGAATTAAACCATCGTATTTCATCTGTAAGCCTGAAGATTCGTCTAATTTCCTGTTAATACTTACTGAATGGTTAATAAGTATTCACTACTTGTTGCATTATGCTGCGTCAACAGCGGCAAATTGGATACATAAAACCCTGCTTTCGCGGAGCTTACATTCTAATTGAAGAGATCCAGAACAAACAAGTCAATACAACAAAGGTACAATGTCAGGCAGAGGTGAGTGTTAGGAAGAACATGAGGTCGGGTCTAGTAAGTGAGGGGAGTGGAGAGTATGTACAGTGCTAGAGATGGGGAAATCAGAAGAACCTGGTAAGAACATTCTTCTCAACGTGTAAATCCATTTTGTAACGTTCTTTGGGTTATGCTGAGGATAGGGAAGTGAAAATGTACTCACATACCATGTTCTATGTATTGAGAATTTTGAGTAAATTTGCTGTTGCATGTTGCATGACAGTCAAAATGCAATACTCACAAAGACTAAGAGTGTCGCTACTGCAATTTGCGGCATTATTTTCCCTGGGGGCAAAGACCGACATGGTGACATTTAAGAGGAGAAATGGAGGGTGAAGGGAAGAAGCATATAAAAATGTGTTGGTGTGGGCAGGAGCGTTTGCTGATCCATTAGGGGAGGAACAGACTTGAACTCAGCAAGATGTGCTTTGGGGCTGGAGTGGACAGAGCGAGGAGAAGGCAAGGTCGAAGAGGGAGGAGGCAGATCAGGAAGAGCTGTGCGGGCCACGGAAGAGAGACAGAATTTAATCTTCAGGGATGGGAAGCCACGGAACGGTGGGAGCGGAGGGGCGGGGAGTGTCATCGTCTCCTTTGCACTTTAAGGGCTCACTCCGCTGGCATTGGCCAACAGTGTGAAGGTCAGGTGTGAGGGAGAAGGACCCTCTACACAGCTACGGAACTAGTAAACAGAAAGCGGTGTCGGAGATGATGCAAAATGATATTGTTGGAAAAATTAGGGCGATGATATGCCCACAAGAGGCACACCCTTTCTGACCTTTCAGACCCACAGAGTGGTTTGGGGACACTAAGAACTCTATTTGCCCTTTTAGTTTTGTTGATTGTTTCCTTCACGGTGCAGAAGCTTTTTATTTTGAAATATTCCCAATAGTTTCTTTTGCCTCAGGAGATATATCTAGAAAAATATCTCTGTGGCTGTTGTCAGGGGAATTACTGCCTGTGCTGTCTCCTAGGGTTTTTATGGTTTCAGGTCTCACATTGAGGTCTTTCACCCGTTCTGAGTTGATTTTTGTGTGTGGTGTAAGGAAGTGGTCTACTTTCATTCTTCTGCATGTACTTGACCAGTTGTCCCAACACCATTTATTGAAGACACTGTCTTTTTCCCATTGTATATTCATTCCTCCTTGGCTGAAGATGAGTTGATCATGGAGTTGTAGGTTTATTTCTGAGTTTTCTGTTCTGTTACATTGATCTATGTGTCTGTTTTTGTGCCAATCCCGTACTATCTTGACGATCACAGCTTTGTCATAGAACTTGAAGTCTAGACTTGTGATACCTCCTGCTTTGTTTATCTTTTTCAAGATTGCTGTGGCTGTTTGGGGTCTTTTGTGGTCCCATACAAATTTTAGGGTTGTTTGTTCTAGTTCTGTGAAAAATGCTTTTGGTATTTTGCTGGGGATTGCATTAAATCTGTAGATTGATTTTGGTACTGTGGACATTTTAAGAAGGTTTGTTCTTCCAATCCATGAGCATGGAATGTCTTTCCTTTTTTTTTTTTTTTCTTGTATCATCTTGACTTTCTTTCTTCCATGTTTTATAGTTTCCAGACTACAGTTCTTTCAGCTCTTTGATTTAGTTTATTCCTGTTTATTTGTTTTTGTTGCACTTGGAAATGGGATTATTTTCTTAATTTCACTTTCTGCCGCTTTGTTATTGGTGTGTAGGAATGCCACAGATTTCTGTACATTGATTTTGTGTCCTGTGACTTTACTGAATCCATTTATCAGTTCTGGTAGTTTTTTGGTGGAATCTTTAGAATTTTCTGTCTATAGTATGTGGAAGGCAACCTTTTGAATGGGAGAAGATATTTGCAAATGACGTATCTTACAAAGGGTTAGTATCCAAAATCTATAAAGAACTTATACAACTCAATACCAAAACCCCCCACAAATAATCCATTTAAAAATGGACAGAAAACACAAACAGACGTTTCTCCAAAGAAGACCCAAAGATGGCCAACAAACACATGAAAAGATGCTCAACATTATTCTTCATCAGGGAGATGCAAATCAAAACCATGATGAGATACCACCTCATACCTGTCAGGATGGCTAAGATCAACAACACAAGAAACCAGTGTTGTTGAGCATGTGGAGAAAAGGGAACACTTGTGCAGCTGCTGTGGAAGACAATATGGAGGTTCCTCAGAATGTTAAAAATAGAACTATTCTATCACCCATCACTTGTAGGTATTTATCCAAAAAATAAAAACTCTAATTCAAAGGGAGATATGCAGGGCATTTGGGTGGCTCAGTCAGTTAAGTGGCTGACTTCAGCTCAGGTTGTTATCTCAGGGTCCTGGGATTGAACCTTGCGTCAGGCTCCTTGCTCAGTGCAGAGTCTACTTCTCCCTCTTGCTCTGCCCTTCCCCCTTTGTGCATGTTCTCTCTCTCTCAAATAAATAAAATCTTTAAAAACAAACAGACAAACAAACAAAAAACACAAAGGATACATGCTCCCTGTTAGGGAAGCAACTCAAGTGTCCATCAGTTGATGAATGGATAAAGAAAACGTGATATAGGTATACAATGGAATACTATGCGGCCATAAAAAAGAAGGAACTCTCGCCATTTGCAATGACGTGGAGCTAGAGAGTATGATGCTGAGAAGAATAAGTCCATCAGACAAAGACAGATACCATATGATTTCACTCATACATGGAATTGAAGAAAGAAGACAAATGAGCAGGGGAAAGAGAGAGATATAAACCAAGAAGCTGACTCTTAACTAGAGAGAACAAACTGGTGGTTCTTAGAAGGGAGGTGGGTGGGTGGTGTTGGGTTAAATAGGCGATGGGGATTGAAGAGGGCACTTGGGTTGAGCACTGAGTGGTGTGTGGAATGGTTGAATCACTATATTGTATACCTGAACATAATATAACACTGTAATGTTAACTATACTGAAATTAAAATGAAAACCTTTCAAAAAAAACATGAAACGAACGGGCAGAACCAAAAAAGAAGAAGGAGAAGAAGAAGAGGAAAGAGGAGGCCATTTGGCTTACACTTGGTCTGTGTTTCATTCCAGGGCTTGGGGAAAGGCCAAGGGAGTGAATATGTTAAGCTTGGTGGTCCTAAGGTCTCTGTTCCAACTACTCAAGGAGTCACGTAGGGTGAAGGCAGCGTAGATAATATGCAGATGTATGGTAGTGGCTGGGTTTTGATAAAACTTTTCTTATAGAAACAGGGAGCAGGCAGGATATTTGGCCCTCGGGGAATAATTTGCTGACCCCTGGTTTAGACTCTGGGATCACCTGTGAAGTCTCCTGACCTCTGCTCCACAGATGAGCTTGTGGCCATATGCGCCGGCCATCTGCCTGGCTGGGTCCATGCTTCTAGACATGTGAAGCTGGTCATCCACCTCTCCTCTTGACTTCTGACCTGTAGTCACTCAATCTTCTGACTAATGTGATCCTTTTAGTTCACTGGGTTAATATTTTTCTTAGCGTTTACTTTTTACTTAAAAATCTTTTACATCTGTGTAAGATTTGAATGCTAGCCTTTAACTTCACACCCTTATGAAGAATGCCATGGCGAATTTTCCTGCCTTTCCATTTATTTCATCCTTCCAAATCCTTTTGTTCGTTTTTGGGGTCCGGAAGGATGGTCGGACGCAAAATGCATGGGCTTTGGAGTAGCTGGACCTGGGTTTGGACAATTCCACACTTAGCGCTGTGTGCCCTGGGCAAATTGCTGAATTTCTCTGAGCCTTCCTTCCTTCCTCTGTAAGACTCAGAGAAGAATAGAAGAATTTCTTTTACAGACTAATTAATACTAAATGATAATCCTAAAGTACCAAGGAATATAACAACTTAGGTCTTCCTTCTTAACAAAAATGAAGTCAAATGAGAGGGTGCTGAGCCCCATGGAAAATGCTAAGATTGGTGGCACTTCCAGTTAATACTTTATTGCTATATATTTTCATAAAGTTTCAGTGGCTTTTTAATTTAGCTGTATTTGAACATTACGCAAATAAAACAAATAAAATATTAGTATATATTCAGAGAAGATAATTAACTACTTGATTATTCTCAGGGAGTACAACATACAAAGCAGGAAAACCACATCTTTTTTTTTTTAATTATGTTACGTTAGTCACCATACAGTACATCATTAGTTTTTGATGTAGTGCTCCATGATTCATTGTTTGTATATAACACCCAGTGCTCCATGCAATACGTGCCCTGCTTAATACCCATCACCGGGCTCACCCTTCCCCCACCCCCAAAACCACATCTTCTAAATTTTTCATCAAATGTCATACGGAGGGTGCCTGGGCCGTGCTGTCAGCTGAGCCTCTAACTCTTGGTTTTAGCTCACTTTGTGATGTCGGGGTCATGGGATCTGACTCCTTGTTCAGCATAAAGTCTGCAGGGTCCTGGGGTCGAGCCCTACACTCCCTGCTCAGCAGGGAGACTGCTTTTCCCCCTCCCTCTGTTTCTCTCTCTCTCTCTGTGTGTCCCTCTCTGTTTTTGTCTGTCATGGATAAATAAATAAAATCTTTTGAAAAAAGTCAAGCCAATTTGGGGCATCTGGGTGGCTCAGTTTGTTGGGTGTCCAACTGAATTTCAGCCCGAGTCATCATCTCAGGGTCGTGGGATTGAGTCCCACCCTGGGCATGGAGCCTGCCTGGGATTTTCTCTCTTCCTCTTCCTCTGCTTCTCCTCATCCCCTACGCTAGCCACCCCTTGCGGATTCTCAAAAAAAAAAAAAAAAAGTCATACCAATTTATGGGGACAACAGAAAAAGTGACTAGCTCTATAAGGACAGAGGGTTTGGTTTTTTTTTTTTAAATTCTAGGTATTTATTTTAGAGAGAGAGAAAATGCCGGGGAGGGGCCTAGGGGAGGGAGAGGCACCAGCAGACTCCACACTGAGTGGGGAGCCTGATGTGGGGCTAGTTCTCACGACCCAAGATAATGACCGGAGCCAAAACCAAGAGTTGGTCGCTCAGCCAGTTGAGACCCCCAGGTTTCCCATGACACAGACTTTTAAGACAGTGAAATAGGTATCATTTACCAAGCTCAAAACATTTTAAGCCATCTTCTCGCACGTCGTACATAGATAGAAAGACAGGTCTCGCATTTTGCAGCTATTACCATGTACATTTTAATAACCTCATAAAAAGCAGCACGCATTTTATTTTACGCTTTCCCAGTAGGCCCCGTTGATGGGCATACAAGTCCCACAAACCCAGCTGGCAATGATCTTCATAGTTTCACTACTTTATTTTGAACCAACCATGGATGTTTCACTGAAATTTTCCATTTGCTAGGCTAGGCATTTGGTACAAAAAATAAAAATCAATCCGGTCAGCCAGTGTCATTGGAAAGTCTGGGATGATGGTTCTAGAAGTGCTTCTCAGATATCTTCTGGAACCCTAGTACGATTGGAAGTCCATAATGGCGACACGCTCCGCCGAGAGACAGAAAGTCCACGCGAGTTGTGACCACGTGGCCGCTGTCGTCCTACCGGACCGCGGAGTAGAGGCAAGGAGCATTCGAATGTCAAGTTCAAAAGCGTTAGTGAGGACCCCGGTCAAGTTAGAAAGCCGCACTGTAAGCATTTCGAGGAGAGTGCGTCTCTTAATTTGGTTTTGTCGCCTTTGCTTTATCTCACAGAGCTATGCATTCCCTCCTTCATCTCCAACAGGATTTCAGCATCTCAAGACAAACGTGGACTCCTTTCTTACGTTTTCTCCCGTCTATGTGGAAGGTGCCAGAGGGTAGGGGAATCACACTGGCCCAGAGAAGACAGCAGACAGCAGGCAGGAGACTGCTCCCACCCTGAACGTGATCGCGGCCCTCAGTCCCTTCCGGTGAACGTTCTGGATCGTTGGTACCATGCGTTGGTTGGCTCCGGTCACGGCGGAAAGTGCCAACTCCCTCAGATTCTGCACAATCTCCTGGACTGCCGTTCAGGCTTTGGACTTTAATCTCTACGGAACTTTAGGCAGACTTTGAACAAAAGTTTCTTGACTTCCAAGAGTGTATAATTCGACTGACGAGGAAAGAGACGAGGAAACCTACAGCAGGTGCCGAATCACATCGGTGAACATGTGCCAGGCACTTGGAAACAAAAGGACATGTGCTTTGTCTCCTGTGGCCGATCTGCTGTCTCCGGGATTCCCTCCGCCCCTCAGCCTTGCCGCTGGAGCAGCAAGATCGTGAGGATTGGGACCAAGGTCTCCCTGTCCCCAAGCAGAACTGAAGACCAGGGGCATCTGTCCCGCTGGGCTGGGGAGCTCTGCGCAGGGGACAGAGTCACACGGTGATGGCTCAGTTGAACGTTGGCTCCCGAGTGACCATCCCCCCTGCTCCCCGGGGTGTGCAAGTGCCCACATCTCGCCGGGCTCTTGTCTAAACCAAACGCTGGGCTCTAGACGGTGTGTGACATTCCTGCCCGATCTTCCGTTCCAGCTGGGTCCGCTGTGACTCAGTGACCAACAGGGTGGGGAGCACCCACCAAGGCTCAGCTGTCTGAATGAAAGGGGTGTTCAGGAAGGCTGCTGACGTGGCTCTGGGGCGCCGCTGCTTCCCACAGTCGTAGCTCCCCCTTTGTGGGAAATGTTATCTCCCACTCTCCTGCCTGTTGGAAAGCCTCTGGCTCAGCCGTGCCCTTGGTTCCCAGAGGTCCTCCTAAATACCAGGGCCTGGATCACAAGTGGCTGGCCGAATGGAAACCCAGCGGTGTTCCCGGGGCTGCTGTGTATGTTCAGTCCCAGCCAGGCAGATCCCAAAGTGGGCAGAACTCCAGGCCGTTGTCACAGCTTTGGCCAAGACTCACCACGACGAATGCTGTTTTCCTGGACTCATCCTTGGAGGGCTGCCATGTACACACCTACCAGCGCTGAGCTCGGATGGAGCCCATGGCTCATCAACACGGGTGACCCCACGTAAAGCTCCCTGTGCTGGGAGCCCCGGCGCCATGGAGCCGCACCATCGCCCCAGCACCGACGGGCCCCAGTGCCCCCGGGTGATGGATGGCAGTGGACCTGAGCTTACCACCAGGGCTGCTGAGTGCCCTCACTCGCTGCCCCAAACAGTCATTGCTTTTGACCGTAGCTCAGCATGACATCAGTCACGCTCATCCGCCTCTCAAGACGAAGCCCAGGGCCGCGGCGGGTAACAAAACGACCCCAGCAGACCAGTAACGGTGCCCGCCTGCACGCAGGTTCGCCGCTTCAACATCTGAAGAGCTCGTTCTTAACACTCTTTGGAACGAGAAAAGCTTCTCAGTTGAATATTTATTGAGAAGCGGAGCTCAAGCAATAGGACAGTGCACACTGTAGGGCCGCATCTCATTAACCAGGATAACGTGGACATTCATGCCTGTTAAGAAGTAACCTCCAGGATGGTGGGGACCTCATCGTGTCCACTGCTGCGTCAGTGTCTAGAGCATTGCCTGAAACGTGGGAAGGGGCTCAGATAGTCCCTGAAAGGACGGGTATTACTGAGCTTGTTGCCAGGGCGGTGAAGCACACAGCCGTGGGCCAGGGGAGGGTAGCGAACGAGAGACACAGAAACCTACCGAGTTTGCCTTCCCTTCTGCGTGGCAGGAGAGAAGGCAGGCGCATGGAGAGCGATGCTATGTCCATTCCTCCCTCCTGGCTGGGCTTCCAGCAACTGACCGAGGTGAAGACGTCCGTGCATTCGTTGGTCGGAAGGGGGCTGAGAACGCGATGCTGCGAGAGAGGGGCTAGCCTGCGGGCTCTTGACCACCTTTCTGAGGGAGAGAGGGACGAGGGGGCTTGTATGTCTTGACAAGAAGTCTCTCTGAGGCCTGTGAAAAGAGAGCGGACTGGAGGCGGCGTGGGGTGCAGATCCCCAAGAGCAAACTGGAAGAAATGGCAGGCTTTCCCGTAGTGTGAGTTACAGACGCATCTAGAACCTCCCTGAAAGACCCTGCCTCTCTCTTGCTCCCTTTTCTGGGATTACGGATACACTGCTGCTTTCACTGAACAACATGTTTGTTCCTTTGGTCTTCTTAGAACGAAAGTACTCCTTAGATCTTGGAATGTGAGAATTGGTTACATCACTGGTTTTCAAGCGGAGCATTTTTGTCCCCTGAGGGAACATTGAGCAACGTCCGAAGACATTTTTGGGTCCTGCCACCACATCTACAGTGCACAGGACAGCTTCTACCACATCTAAGGATGATCTGTCCAAAACTTCAATGGTGCCGATGTTCCAAAATTGTGCGTTTCTCACCATTTTCAACAAATCCCCATTATTTTTCTTGAACACATAGTTTGAATTCAAGGACAAGTCTTCTTCTTAATTCTCAATTGTGGTGGCATCTGAATCACATAGATGATTTTTAAAAATAGTGATTTCATCTATATTCATGCTTGCTCCCGAGGGGATCTCAATCAGTCCATGGCTTTGAATATCATCTGTATGTGACAGTCGTCAAATCTTTACCTACCCGGAGCACGAAGAGCTGACAAGCAAAATGTCCCCTAGCAGGAGGCAGCCACGGGCCCATGGAAGACCATGTGACTGACCGGGCATTCTCATGCTGGTTCTTTAAACCACGTGGTTCTCCTGTTTCCCAGGAAGCCGGCACCCCCTCCCTTCTGCATTTTACCTTCTAGTCTGTCTGACAGGACCTGTTGTTTTCTCAGGGATTCGAAACCCTTCTTCCTCACCGTCAGCATCGAAACACTCCCTTCTCTTCCTTACGATTCCCGAAAAGAATAACATTCAGTGACTAAACCCTTTTCTTCTCTGACTTCACACCCAGAAAAAACAGATTGCTTTCTGACTCATTCTTTCAACAAATAATTCATTTCATATTGTTATAGAGGCCTTGGATCCTGAATTATTGCTCAATTGAACACATTGTGTCCGGCACTTATTTTTACTTCATTATATTTTTTAATTAAATTTCAGGAACGCAGGGTTGGATAAATTAGAATTCCTGGTTCATCACGTTTTCACCATTGTTAAAAATATGGCCCATTTTACATGTTGAACGAGCTATTGAATTCGTTATTGTTAATAGTGTAATGGACAGCAGCAGATCCCATTCTGGGCAAGACAAGCTACATCATTTATCATCAGCCAGTCCTCCTGCTTTGTCTACCATGACCCTGCAGTCTAGGTCAACTAGTTCCTTTACTTTTTAAAATATATTTATTGCACAGATATGCTCACTGATAAATACAGTTTTGATTCTAGTCATCCTTTCACTACCAAGCAAGGATAACCCGCCATATGCAATCTCTTGTAACAGTAGACACTTCCTGTTCTATTACAATGGTGGATCTTTAACCACATACACCTCGGTAGCTGATTTATGCTGACAACTGGATACTATGTCCTATGAGATTACCTCGGAGTTTATGCATCTGCCTTCCCCCTGATGGATGTCTGTTGGTTCCAAGGTCTTGCCAATGTGAGCTGTCCTGCTATGAACATGTCTGTCTACCGTGCTTACGATGCACGTGCAGTGGCTTCCCTTGGGTTGTGTGGAAGTAGGGTTGAGGAATCCCTGGTCGTGGGATTGGACAGTCGTGTAGACATGATGCCTAGCCCTTTTCCAGAGTCAGGGCATCAGTTTCTGCCCCTGCCAGCAATGTATAAAAGCCACTATGGGGACTCCTACTCTCCAAGTTGTAGCATAGTCAGAGTTTCCACGGTAGACAAGAAAAAGGGTAGAAAAGAACATCCCCTTTGCCCTTATTTTACGTATTCTTTTTCTGACCACCAGTGATGCTCAACCTTTCTTCCTACATCTTCTGGAAATCTGTGTCCCGTCATCTGTCCAAGCTTAGTCACAGCTTTTCCTTATTTTTCTCTTGATCTGTTTGTGTCCTCTTTTCCTGCTGATTTGTAGGAATTCCTGCGCTGGTCGTCTTTCCAACATCTTGTCCGTTGTGTGTGCCGTGAACATAGTTCCTCCTACTCTGGAAGGAGTCTCTTTTCTTTCTTTAAGATGTTTCCAATGGACAACATGTCTTAATTTTAATGTAAGTAAATCAATCAATGTTTTGTTTCGGTGGTTAGCGAATGCATTCCGCGTTTTATTTAAGAAGTCTTTCTCTAGTCCTGGGTTCATCTTTGATCTGACTCCTGGTTTGTTCTCTCTTGTTAGATGACGCTTAGAGCCCTTCCTTTCTCGCTTCCCTGGGCCTCATTCAGGTTTTCCTGGGGGAGGGTGGGACAAGTCAGTATTGCCTTCTAGAGCTTTTAGCTTCACGTTGCTTTGCCTGGGGCAGAACGTCATGAGGCCCAGTTCCAGCTGTCTTGAGTCTGGGGGCAAATGCTGGTGCTGCTCCCCCGCGCTCTGCCCTTGGCTGCCCCTTGTAGGCAGCTATAACCCAGCTTGCTGCATTCAGTCAGCCAGACTGCGTGCTGGGGAGCAGAGAGCTGAGTGTGGTATGAAGGATTTCCAGGTATTGCAGGTTCCCGTAATTTTAGATACTCTTAGGCTGTTAGTGAACTTCCGTATCAGATTTTCAAAAACTTCAGTATGTATGGGTGGCTCTGTCGGTGAGGCGTCTGCCTTCAGCTCAGGTCATGATCCCAGCTGGGGATGGAGCCCGTATCGGGCTCCCTGCTCAACGGGAGTCTGCTTCTCCCTCTCTCTGCCCCTCCCTCTGCTCTGCTTGTGCTCTCTCTCACTCTAATGCTCTTTCTAGAAAAAAACAAAAACGAAAACAAAAAACCTCTCATAAATAAAGGAACCAATTATTCCTGCACCAAATACATTGAACTGGAAAGCATTACGCTAAATGCAAAAAAAGCCAGACTCAAAGCTTCGTCCCATAGGATCCCATTTATAGAACATTCTGGAAGAGACAAACATGGAAGGACAAAAATCATATCACCGGTTGGTGGAGGCTGGGGTGAGGGCAGAGGTTGGCGCAGGTATGAGAAAACTGTCGACAGGGACAGACATATTCTGTATCACAACTGTATCGGCTCCATAACTGCGTTCTTTGAGAGTCATCGAGTGTCCCTTTAAAATTTGCGGTTTTTAATCATGTCCCACTTAATTCTATTTTATGTATATTCACCTGAAAGCTGACTAAGAAAGAGTTTAATAAGAAAAAAAATGTATAATGCCACTCCCCACGAGGTCATTTCGTGTAGCAAACACCGAGTCTTAAAAAAGATGTTTAAAATCAGGTCGAGTGTTTGACCAGGTGTCAAAAATGAGTCTGGCGTTCCCACCTGCTGTGTGAGTTCTCTCTGGGTAATATTCTAGGTGGAAACGCTTATCGTGAGTGCCTGGGGAGGCAGACGGCCGTCGCCCGGGGCGTTTTCTTCTGTCATCATTTGTATCTCACCAATACCATTCCTGTCTCATAAGCTGTTTTGATAAATCATTTTGGAAAGCGGAGTCGGTTCTCATGTTCAGAAACGGACGTCTGCTTCAGAAGTCACTTAAGCATCATTCTTTTTTTTTTTTTTTTTTTAAAGATTTTATTTATTTATTTGACAGAGAGAGATCACAGGTAGGAAGAGAGGCAGGCAGAGAGAGAGAGGAGGAAGCAGGCTCCCTGCTGAGCAGAGAGCCCGATGCGGGACTCGATCCCAGGACCCCGAGATCATGACCTGAGCCGAAGGCAGCGGCTTAACCCACTGGGGTCAGACTTCTACGTTAAGTCAAATGGGTGGTTCTCCACTGCCAGCAGTTTTGCTGCCCCCCTGCACCGGACTCAGGGGACACATGGTTCTGCCTGAAACTAGAACAGATGGTTGGGGTGGGTGGGATGCTGGTGTTGACGTCCAGGGGGTGGGAGCCGGCTAAGCTCCCCCGGGGACAGGGCAGCTCCCCACTGCAAATCACCAGCCCAAAATATCAGTAGTGCCGAGGTGGAGAAACCCTGGTATAAAATTTATACTAAATAAAAGAGGGGTGTCTAGGCGCCTCAGTGGGTTAAGTCTCTGCCTTCGGCTCAGGTCATGGTCTCAGGGTCCTGGGATCGAGCCCCACATCGGGCTCTCTGCTCAGCGGGGGGGCCCTGCTTCTCCTTCTGTCCCTACCCCTGCTCATGCTCACTCTCTGTCTCTCTCTCTCAAATAAATAAATAAAATCTTTTTAAAAATTAAAAAAAAAAAAACCAAGAGTAGCTAAAAGCCAAAACAAAACTTATAAATTCGCGGGTTAATCCTGTAAATGCTCTATCTACCTTGCCTAGTTGGAGTACTCGGTCCTTGTTGAAGGACCCAACCTAGTCCTTTTGAAATACGGTATCTGGGGAGGTGGTTTCTACTGAGACCTCTGTTTTACAAGAGGGAGGTCTACAGATGTAAAACAAGTGAAGGAGTCTGCATAGGAGACCCGTTCCTTGGAGCACCTGGGGGGCTCAATCCCTTAAGGGTTGGACTCTTGGTTTCGGCTCAGGTCGCGATCTCTGGGTGCCGACATTGAACTCCGGGTGTGCTCTGCGTCGGGTTCGGCGCTCAGCACGGAGTCTGCCTGAGATTCTTTCCCTCGACCCCCCCTACTCATTCTCTTTCTCTCTCTCTCTCAAATAAATCAGTCTCCAATAAATAAGGGGCGGGGTGGAAGATACATCCCTTGTTTCCGCAACTCAAGTTTAGTCCTGGGTTGATTCCAAACGGATACCGTTCACCCTTTTTAGTCTTCAAACAATATCCTTGCTCAAAATCCCTCCGTAACTGAAAACATTTTGCAGACATCATGGTCATTTCACTTGGTTTTTTGAGCGGAGGATGGATAACACCTTAGTCAGGGGCAAAGAGTCTTCGATCTTAAATTAATGATACAAGCACGCACATAGTTGTTTGAAAACAGAAAGGACCGACTTCTTTCATTTCTCCCCGGTGCCTGGGGCCAGGAAGCCGTCATTCCCGTGGTGACGCCCCGCTGGTGTGAGGACGGAACCCGCTCTCCCGATGTACCTCTCGGTGTGACTCCCGGGCCTCGCATGTCTCAGGGGTGCAGGAGCAGCGCACCTGTGAGATTACTCGCAACTGCACATCTCTCCCAGCACAGTCTGCACGTTCTGCATCTCAGCATGTTGAAAACAAATCTCTCCCAGCTGAATGCTGGCCGACTGCCGCCTTCCAGAGGGGTGGCTTCTAACTATTTGCAGAAGACTCAGAAAGGGTTTGAACACAAGTCCGTTCCTTCGCTTAAGTTCTTTTTGGAGCACAGACGGTGTTATCGTATCACTGAGTCCTTTCTCTATGTGGTGTGATATCCAGAAGGAGCACAGGAGGAACATTCGCACGCGGAACCCCACTCAAGCACAGGACGGTGCTGGTCACCGTCTCTGACCGCTGCCTGTTGTCCGTCTGGATCCCGGGGAAGCGCAGATCCCCGAGCCCCTGGCATTTCTTCTCTGGAGCCGAAAGCCAACACTGCTTGTGCAAGGCAGTGTGAGCGTGTGTGGAAGTGGGGGGGGGCATTCCAAAGTACAGAAGCCCCCGGAGGGTGAAGGAGAGGGAAGGGGATGACCTTTGACTTCCCACCCGCTGAAATGCCCCAAATTCCAGGAGACGGAGGATATTCTCCAGCGGGAGCCTCTTCGCCACTGCCGGAAATCCCGCAAATGGACCCAGACTTTATTTTTGGTTTGGTTCCTTTTCGGTCCTACAGGACTGTGTTCTCCCTGCGACGCCCCCGTGGATTCAGAAGAGGAACATGCGGTCGTGACGTGGGTGCGTTCGCGGGTCTGTTCACACGGTCGGAGTATCCCGCTGCTTGCTTCTCGTCCTTAAATGGGTTTATCTTCATGTCTGGACTCCAGGTTCACCTTGTATAAAGTGGCCCGTTCGCCGCTGGAAAGGCTTCCCCCCCCACCCCCCGCCCCCCAGCACTGCGGATAATGCGCGTCTCCTTTCTGTGCATTAGTCTCCCCTGGCGGTGCATTTCATCGGGACAGTGGCACCTTTCGGGGACCCTTACGAAGCAAGCGATGTGTAAGCTGCAGAGGTTTCTGAACGGAAGGTTCTTCGAACAAAACTCGCACACATTTGGCCCTTGTCGTTCGGTGCTGTAGCTAATAGGATGGCCGGGCCCGGGCGGGGAGGCTCAGTCAGCCAAGCCTCTGCCTCCAGCTCGGGTTACGATCCCGGGGTCGGGCTCCCTGCTCAGCGGGGAGTCTGCTTCTCCCTCTCCCTGTGATCCCCCCCCCCCCCGCCACTCATGCTCTCTCTCAAGTAAATAAATAAAAAACTTCTTTTTTTTAAGTGTTTATAAGCGAAGAAAAAATTCATTTGGAGACTGCTGCGCTCATTTCCGTAATTTAGTTCAGTGGGACCGCATTAACACAGGAAAGCCTTTCGGTGCCTAAATCGACCCTGGCGTGAATCGCGGTAGTCTTTACTGAGAACGCGGCATGACCGTGGTCGTCAGATTCATGCCTTGGAGCTGACAGTTTCGTCCCACAATCAGGTCATCACAGAGGAAGGACTCTGAGGCCGCATTTTACGGACATGGCCAGCATGTGGCACTGTTTCCTGTGAAACGCTGCCTTGGTGCCTTCTCCCAGCGCTGCAAATCTGCCCTGGTGACAGTGGCTCAAGCTACATTTCACTGGGCTCGAAACATCAAAGAAGAAACAACCCACTTAAGTCTTTAAACAGAACAGAGTTTCAGTATTTCTGAAGAGCACCTGTAGGTTTGCACGTTGAGGAACGAACAGAATAAAAGAGTGATTGTTTATTAGAACGTCCTTTTAAGAAAGCTTTAAAAAGTGTGATTTCCACAACATTTTAAATATGAATTTCACTGAAAGATTCCTGATGTAGTTCACATGAGAACTAGGCCCGTCGGAAGAGGGCAATGAGGTTTTTAAAAGTTATATTATTTAAGGTTCAGTAAGAATTATATGATTTCAGTTTATTTGAATGTGCTTATGATCCTCAAAAATATGCTGGCGGCGAACCAGTTCTGATATTGGGGTCATGTCAAGAAATGGAAACCCACGACTTACTTTTTCTATTTTAAATAGTTTCCTGCATTTGACGATTAAGTAGTACTTATTTGATGGCTCTGTGTTTTGGGTTTCCAAAACCCAATGTTCCTGGCATCAGCCGCTACGCTCAGTAAGACACTCAAATCGACAGGGGCCATGAAATGTGCTAAAGCTAAAAATTTCTGGCAGTAGGTGCTGGGAGGGAAGAAGCGTTCACAGTTGAATATCACACTCTCTTAAACATGAACCATGCATATTGATACGTTTTATTTTTTAGTAGCTCTTCTCATTTTAGTAATTATTGCAGTGACGGATTAAACCTTTAGGGATGACTTCATCTACAGTAGGTGTGCACAACGGGTGCCAAATTTAATTCTAACTGAAAGATTGATTGTGGCCTTGGGGGAGGAGAGACGAAACGGCATGAAAACAAGCAATAGCTTGAAATCGTGTTATGTCACCATCCTTTCTGCCTTCTGTCCAGAAAAAATTGAAATTTCATTAGACTGTTCTTCAGCGCACAAAAGTAATAGCCGTTTTCTGACGCTTCCTAATAACATCTTCGTAAATAACCAGTCCATTAATAACATCGATACCTTTAAGGCTATAAATGGAGCAGCTGAATTTTTATAATCTCGCTGCCAAGCGTGTTGTATGCTTACCTTATCCCCCGACAGGATATCTACAGTGCACAGTGATTTAAAAAAAAAAAAAGCAGATGATTGCAAAGGAATGTGAGTGTCCTTTTCTACAAAGCACAGCGTGTTCAATGGCCCTGTTGCATAAAGTTATCCCTTTCATTTGCAGAAGGATAAAACTGGCTGGCAGGGGCCGGCGCAGTAAGCGGTACCAGGGAGGTTCACCCCATTCTTCCCCGAAATCCTCTTACAAAAGATGGAAATCTGATACGTATCCATTCACTTGTTAACTGTATGCCACGCTCCCCATTTCTCTACGGTTACCTCTTAAGAGCTCTTGGTCGCCTCCCCTTATGTCATCGTCCCCTATACCCAAAGACTGGGGACCTCATAAATGCCATCACATTTAAGTATTGGTCTTCCCCAATTTTAGGGGGAGTTCTCAATTTGCTTTTCCAAGGCGGTGGGTGGGGGGGGGATGTATCTGAGAAAGATTATGCTCGTTTCCTTCCTAGTTTATTCTTATCAACTGCAGCTGGGAAGCTTTTGAAAAGACCAGCTGCTCCTCTGGAAGAATGAGTGTAACACTATGTCATTGGACTGGAAGGTACTGGGGAAAGTGCAGTGATGTGATCATGGAGAAATAGTTTGGTATGCCCAATCCAGATCAACAAGTACACCGAAAAAGTACTTCAAACAACGAGAAAGCCATAAATGCTACTGAAACCCACGTTTAGTGGGCTGTTTTCTGAACCAGTTGTCTGTCAAACGTGGCCCGGTTCAGTGGCTGAGGAGCACCAAGTGTTGTTTAAAAGTTGGGATTCCCGTGCCCTACCCACGTCCGCTGAGCCAGAGCCCGTGAACGTGGCGCTCTGGAGTACATCTTCAGCAAGCTTCTCAGGGGGTTCTTACTCTGTGCTCAATGCGGCGCGGGGGGTGGGGTGGCGGAGAATAGGAGAGACGGACGGAAAGGAAGGAAAGAAAGAAGAAACTCGTATCCTAAATAAATGGTAGGGAAGACTATAGCCGGCTTCTTGGATGAGGACCTTGTTTTGTGCGTTTCTTCTAGAACCTGACCAAGATGGGCCACATAGTTGGGTCTTTGTTCACACAGATAAAAGTTAAGAGACAGACAGTTAAGACCCTTTCCCACTGTCCTTGCTGGGTGGGTGTTTTGTTCATTTAAAGTCAAAGTGAACTCAACTTCTTTACACAAATTCAGACTGTGGGGTCCAAGTCGACCGTGAGCAAAGGCTTGCCAAGCTTTCTTGCAAAAGGTACCTGGACAATTGTCAGCCATCTCTTTCTCCACCATTCCTTCTGGACACTACAGCTCTCCCATGTGGTGGGTCTGCGTGATCTCAGAGATCTTCATGAACGTGGCCAGTCCTGTCGAAAGTTAGCTTCTAGGAGACAACTTCTAGGGCGAACTGCAGAATAAATTCGGCACATATAAGCAGAATAAAAAAACTCAGATTTCAACTGTTATTCTGACTTTGCCAAAACGTTTTCCTTTTACAAGTTACTTCAAACTAAAATTAAAATAAATAAAAAAGGCCAGCGTAGTCACGGAAGATGTCTGTGATAATTCTAAAACGAGAAAGCCATATAATTTTAACACATGCATAAGGTGGCCCTATATGTTTAATCTGAAGCTCTCTGTTCAACAGGCTAGATGTTCACGTTTGTGGTTTGTTATAAAATGCATTTATTCATGGAAGTGAATATGCTATAGAACCCATAAAAAAACACAGTGATCCCTTTGAACATTCAAGAGCTGTTTTTAAAAGCTCAGCGTGTTCGTCCCTATGATTTCACTTTCTAGAATATACATTTCATGATATGACACGCAACGTTATAAATCAAAGATACCGTAGGAAAATGTAGGCATGCATCATATCTTCGTTTTCACCAAGGCCAGGTATCTGCTTACCTTCAAAAGTTAAATGCAATGGAAGCCTCTGCCGTAGCTTTTGGAAACGCTTTCGGTAATTCGCAGTGTGAGTGACAACGTTTCGCAGTCAGTTCCTCTGTGCAGACGTCCCTCCTCTAGTCACTGCTGGGAGGCCATCGACACCTCCCCGCCTGGAGTCACCCTGGTTAGCTCCTTTGCTCTAGTCATTGTTAAGTGTTCAACAGACTTTTAAAAGATTGATTTATTTATTAGAGAGAGAGAAACAGCGAGAGAGGGAACACAAGCAGGGGGCGTGGGAGGGGCAGAGGGAGAGGGAGAAGCAAGCTTCCTGCTGAGCAGGGAGCCCAGTGTGAGGCTCGATCCCAGGACCCCGGGATCACCACCCGAGTCAAGGGCAGACGCTTAACGATGGAACCACCCAGGCGCCCCGTGTTTAACAGACTTGAAAAAGATTTCTGTGAACAGTTCTGAGCATCTGTTCAACGACTGAGCTCACGCCTAAATTTTTACCGTTTCCCGCTCAAGGGCAGTGTGGTGTTGCTAACCTGTCCATGGAGCTGCCCCCATAACTCAAACCTCATTCAGAATTAAAAGCAAGATGGTGCCGGAAGAACGTTGAGCCAAGTGTGATCTTTCTGGGATGGGGCTCTGTACGCCCGGGCAGGGGGCACGCCCAGGAAGCCAGGTCTTTCTACAGAACCTTTTGAGTGAGACCATTCTGGTTTTTAAAAATTCACGGAGAAACACACTAAGCCGTGAGTTCCGTGTGGCCTCTCGGACTTCACTGTGGGAAGGCACATACACAGATGATGTCCTTGAGAAAGAATCCTGGGTACAGCAGGACGGCTGTAGCTCCTTGTCCTTACCCTTTAGCAGGAAGAGCTCAGCATCCAGAGTGGAAAATGCGAGGGAGAATGGGGGGTGGGGAGAGGCTGGAAGCCGGAAAGAGCCTAAGCTCTGTGGGAGGAGGAACCCACGCTGAGAAGAATCTCGGGGCAGGTCGAGTGCATCTCAGCGCCAGCTGTGCTAATGGTCGGGCTGGGTTTGGACTCCAGAAGGCCACTCTGTAGGAGAATGTGGGGAGGGCTGGGCAGAGGTGTTTCTGTCCGTCAGGTGGTCTGTGCCCGAGCACACGTGTGCACGGGTCTTTTAGACTCACCTGCGTTACCTACGTATCCCCGTGTCCCAAGCATGTTCTTCATGATCCCAGCTCTCTCGAGGGCTGCCGCCTCCCCGCTGTCACGTCCTGGTGGAACTCAGGGAAGCACAAAAGTGGTTACAGGTGGTGCACTATAAATGCTGCCCCGGCTCTTTCCGTGGCACGGTCCCCTGTGGGGACCCAGAGCAGGTCCCTAGAGGGGAAAGAGACATGGTGGGGCTGAACCGAGAGTCGTTGGTGGGGGGGCGCACAGAGGAGGGGAAGATTTAGGGAAAGATTTGTTTTGGGGCCTCCTTGGAGAGAGTAGTGCTTCCCAGAAAATGGGACGCCCGAGGAAGCAAGTAGCGTGCGTCTGTGTCACAAACGGGGCTTGCTCTGCACCCAGATGGGTTTCCCGGTCATAACAGGGAGAGGAGGGAGGAGGAATGAAGGAAGGAATGCGGGAGGGGAGAGAGGGAACTGTCAGTCCGGTGTCCCTGCGCGCCTTCTCGCTGCTCCGATCCAGACCAGTCGCGCCTTTGCTCTTTCCAGGACTTGGAAATAAAAGGAAATTGAAATACGCGAGAGTGTGAGCGAAGCTTTTTGACCCGGGGCAGAAACCGGGGAGGCAGCCTGCAACTTTGAGGCGCTGCGTCCTTCCTTAGGCAGGTTGGACGTCCTTGGGGCTGCCGAGGCCCTCCGTTCCGAGGGGGCACCTCCACCCCAGGCCGGGCTCGCTCACGCCCGACGTTCTCGTGGATGGTGGTAGTGGGGGCAGGATGCGGACTACTGGGGAGCCCGGCGCGGGAGACCGACCACCCAGAGCGGGGCGCACCGGGAAGCCCCGGGCGGCGCCGCCCTGCCTCGGAGCGCGGGGGCTCGCGGCCGGGTAGCCCAGCCCACGGCCCTCCGCCCGGCCGCCCTGTCACTCATTTCCCTCGCAGCCAATGGCGCGGCGGCCTGTCACCCTCACCCCACCCCTCGAGGCAGAGCCGGGAGGAGGTTGGCGGGGAGGGCGCGGGGCTGGAGTTGAATGATTGAACTTTCCAGCGGAGTTGCGGCCGCCGCGAGGTTCCCGGCAGTGCGGCCCCGGCGCGGAGCTGGGAGCCTCGGCCAGCGCCCGGCGCCCGCGCTCCACCCCCCCGCCCCCGACCCGCAGCCATGGAGCCCGGGGCGCCCGGCGCGGCCCTGACCCTCTGCCTCTGGCTGCTGGCCTGCGGGGGCTGCCTGGCCGGCGGCCCCGGCGCCGCGGCGGCTCGGCGGCTGGACGAGTCCCTGTCGGCCGTGAGCGTCCAGCGCGCGCGCTGCTCGTCCAGGTGCCTCAGCCTGCAGATCACGCGCATCTCCGCCTTCTTCCAGCACTTCCAGGTAGGGGAGCCGCCGCCCGCCCGCGGCCGACCTGCGCTGCGGGCCGTGGCCGGGGGCGCGCGCGGCGCCTGCCTCCCGGCCTCGGCGCCCAAACTTCTCGCCGGCCTCGGCCGGCAGATCCCGCTCGCCTGCGGCGTGGATCTCACCATCGAGGCGGTCGGACCCCCCCCGCCCCCTTTCCGGCCGACTCCTTGCTCCCGAAAGGACAGAGAAGCGTGCACATCAGTCCCCGACTCCCCTGGTCCCCGGTGGAAAGCCCAGTGGAGAGCCTCTTGCGGATTCCGCGGGTGGGTGTGTGCATTTCCTAGTTTCCCAGGACTTCGGCGCGCGGCACTCGGGGCTGGTGGCGAGTCCCGCGAACTCCCCCGCGCTCCCGGGCCTGCGGCGCCGCCAGCCCCGGGAGCGAGGCCGGGAAGCGCGCCCAGCTGCGCCCGGCCCCGCAGGTGCCCGCGGGTGGACACCTCCGTCTCCACTGAGCGCCGCGTTCACGTTCGGCGGGAGCGGGGCTCGCAGCCCACCCGTGGAGCCGCGGAGGCGGCGAGTCGTGTGTTCCAGAGTGTGTGTGTCAGGGAGGGTGCTGGCAGCGGCGGCCGTGCGCGCTCGTTCGGAGCCCGGGAGCTTCTGAGTCAGTGCGTAGTGTGCGGAGTAAACCTGGGGACGCGGGACTTGGAGGGCCACGTTGGGATGCTCCGACGAGAGTCCCGGGGTCACTCTCAGCCCCCAGCCCTGGCAGGTCCTTCCAGCTTGAGTGTGGGAGAGCGTGTGTGTGAGTGAGTGTGGATGTTGGAGGCTCAGTGGGTGGCACGCTTGGCGCTTGTGCATTGCCAGGTTCCTTGGGGGGAGCGACAGCGCCGAGGGTCCCCACAAGTCTTGCGTGGGAACCCGGGATGCTGGGGGCGCGTTCGCGCCGCTGGAGGGTTCTGCGGGGGCGCGTCCCCTTGCCTGCCCCCGCCGACGCGAGTGCGCGCTGTCCGAGCTCATTCGCGCTCACGCCTTATTGCTCTCGAGGGCTCTGGGCCCTCTCTTGGCCGTCTCGCTCCTGTCCTTAGCGGCTCACCTGTTCCAAGACTCGGGTTCCGTCTCGCCGCAGGGAACAGTGCGGAGGCCAGGAGGAAACCCGGGGCCCTGCCGCAGGTTTTCGGTCTTAGGAAGTAAACCGGGCAGGGTAAAGGGGGCTTCCAGAGGGGCCCTGGGTATTCAGCTGGGAGAGCAGGCGGTTGTGGTGACGGCGGAGTTTGGGGCGAATGTGCGCAGGCTTGGGGGTGTTCATCCTGGCCTGCGAGCTCATGAAAGCTGGCGCCCGGGGGCCCAGGCGCTCCCAGCTGGATCTTCGGAGCCCGCAGCCACTCGCGAAGTCTGCGTGTGCGGGGGTGCGCGCTCTCAGGGAAGCGACCTGTAGTGGGTTTCAGAGAAGCTGGCGCACTCCGCGTCCCTCCTGGTTTGGGCAAAGGGAAACCCGAGTGCTCGCGTCCTGTGCTGAAATGACGCCGACATCCTGGAGAGGGTTCCTCCCTGGCCACCTGGTTTCAAATCCGCCCTGCCCGCCCTGCCCTGCCAGGCCCTCTCCGGGGAAGATGCTGCACTATTGTTTCATCAACAGAAAGCAAAACAGAGCGACCCGTTCCTGGAGAGAAAGAGTATCTCTGCTTGCTTTTTCTCTTTCTTTCCTTTTCTTTTCTTTCTTTCTTTCTCTCTTTCTAATTGAACTGTCCGTCGCCGTAATTTATTTGTTTTACAGTTTAAGCGGCTAAAGAAGCAGTTTAGATCAAGCCAATTCCCATGAAAGGCTTTTCTTGTGGTCTCCTGGCACGATTTCTCTTCGGAAGAAAAACCGCTGACAGAATGCACATCGCCAGACAATCCTGATTACATTTTAATTAGCTGGGGTGGAAGAAGCTGCAAATTACTGTTAGGACTTAGGAACGGCTGTTTTTGCCATCAACTGCCAAGCCACTCGTGGAGGGTTAACCCTAACCTGGTAATGCCTTTCTGATTTACCCAAGTTGCAGGGATTATATTTTCCTAAGATTTGAAAAGGCAGCGACACACTCTCCTTAGAAACCTAAGCTTCCCTGTCCCTCCCTCTTGCTAAATAATTGGGAGATGACAGAGGAGTCCGCTGCTGCCAACGCCTTACAGGGCGCGTGGTGTTTATTAAGAGGCAGGAGAGGCAGGGGGAGACGAAGCTTGCGGACGAGCCCCTTCTCTCCGGGTCACCCCACCCCCTTGTGCACAGAAGGCCCAGCAGAAGGCTCTTTCCAGAGCAGGTGGCCATCTTCAACTTCTGTCCCACAGCCCTGGGCCTCTTTTTAAGGACGGAAGGCCTGTCTCCATCCTTGAGGCCAGCCTGGCGTGGGGACGCTTAGATGTGACAGCTGCCAGGGCTTGGCTGTGGAGACCCTAACCTGTGTGATCACGGTGTGGACAGAGGCTCAGAGCTGCGGGGAGCAGTGCCCTGCAGTGGCCCACAGGCTTGCAGAGGGACGCTTCAGTCTCACCATCTGTGCCCTAGCTGCACGCGTTTGCCAGCCACCGGCCCCGAGCTGTGATGCTGCTCACCTGGGGCCTTTGCTTCTGCTGTCGGGGTGGAATTCACCTGTCTGCCCTGCGGCCCGCAGCCGGGCCCAGGCTCCCAAGCGGCTCACTACTGATGAGTGGGGATGGGAACGGTGACGGGGGATTCCTGAGTTCTCTGGCCCAGCCCCTGACCTGGGAGAGTTCTGGATTTCATCACGGATGGTGAACGGCTTCACGTCCCGGCTAAATGCTGGCTCTGTTCGTGGAAAGAAACCGTGCAAGTCAGCACCTCCCAGGGTGTCTGTTCCCAGCCCCGTGTGCCGGGCGCTGGCCACACTTCCCCTTCAGGTTAGCACCTGCCCCACACACAGCATCGTTAAAATCCCACTCACCAAGGGGGTTGCGAAGGACATCCTTCTGTCTGCGAACGAACAGGAGATCTGGGCTGTGGGGTCTGGAACGGGGCATGTGAGCTTTGGAACGAGGCCGATCTTGCCACCGCGTGGGGGGTCACTTGGGCCGATCGCCTTCCTGAGCGTCCAGCCTCTCCTGTGTCCCATGGAGGACAAGAACTGCCCGGCAAGGTGGAGGTCGTAGCCGGTGTTTGGGTTACTGGAGTGATGGTGGCCAGGGAGCTAACTCTAACCGGGAGATAAGTCAGTACCGGCCTCTGTTCTAGGAGCCCGGCAAGGCTGTGTAAGGAAGGTACTGTTTGCTTCCCGGCTCACGAGCAGACACAGGTGCTGAGAAGGCAGGTTACTCGCACAGCGAAGAGACGGTGCAGCTGGGCTCGGAACGAGGGTGCCTGTCGGGTTTTTATTCTGTTCTCTCTAAGATTGTGTTGGTTAGCAGTTAATTTCCTTCAAGAAAGACTGCCTCATTTTCCGGACTGCGTGCAAAACGAAAACGTATGTCCAGTATTTCAGATGGCAAGAGAAAGGAGTGTTGTTAAAGAATCTAAAATGTAAAATGCTCTTCCTTCTTTGGTGGCACTTGCAGTGTGTCCTGGGGTTTCAGATGTGCTGTTCAGGGCTGTTCTCAGGAAGGAAAAGTGTAACAATTCAGTGGCGAGTGTGGATTTACTCTTCCTCTTTATATTATTCCGTGCCAGTGCTACGTGCCAACATCGGAGCATTTCACTTGCAGGTCGGCTCCGCGGCATTTCACAGTTTCTGTTTCCTGGCCTGGAGGGGGCCTTGAGAACGGCTGGACACACGCGCGAGACCCAGGAAGGTGGGGAGGGGGAAGAGCGAGCCCCCTCCCCGAAGGTGCACATGGTGTGGCGTGCCCAGCCCTACGACGGGGTCCTGCGGGATGTTCATAGACCTCTCAGGAGCCTGTGGTCTCCAGGTGCTTGGATGCTTGCCCAGGAAGAACACGTGCTTGGCACCCTCTTCTGCAAGCTTCTAGACGCGTGTCTTGTGCCTTGTTCAGGGTGTCGTGTTGAGGAGGTTGAGCCAGGGATCTCCCCGTCTTCCTGTTCACAGGACAGCAAGTGGGCAGCCCCAAGTCCAGCCTACTCCCTGGCAGATCCCTGCCCCAGGGATGGGTTTGCTCCCCGGAAGCCCTGGACTCTGGCTGCCCGCCCACTAAAGACACGGTGCTGTTTCCGGTGTGCGATGAGGGCAGCCTCATGCATGAGTCAGACCGTCCTGGGACCCTGGTCCAGGTCCCGGCAGCGCCTGGAGTATGATAGTCATTTTAGGGCAAGGAGTGGGGAGGGAGAGGCTGGCTGGAGACCGGGGTGCCAGGGACAAGGGAGTGGGGAGCCAAGAACCTTTCCTGAGGAGGGGCAAGAGCAGTGGCAGGCAGGATCCCGCATGGTCCAAGGCTCCAAGCCTCCAGAACAAGTTCTGGTTTTCCCTCAGACTGCCCATGTGACACACCCGCCCAGGATACATTCTTGGAGATCTCTGTGTGCTGGCCACAGAGCATTAAGCCCGGTCATTGGTCCCCCGAAGCATGGACCCCATGCATCGGTCCTATGTCCACGAAGCGGCCCTGGTGTGGATTTTGGTACCTCAAGGGTGCAGAACCCTTGGGAGGGCTTAAGCCCACTTGCTTAAGTGGGGGGTCCCTCATAGGGTTTTCCACCGTGTCCACGCTTACGACACCCACCAACGTTCACTTGGGAATAACCTCTACCCCTTGTGTTTTCAGCCTCGTGGGGATATTAAAGAAGAGGGAACATCGTCTGAAATGAGCTCTCTCTTTCTCAGCGAACGTCATTTACCTTCAGAGGGACTCCCTCTCGTACGCTAGGCGGGATACGCCTTAGCAGAGACCACTCTCGTCTGCCCTGGTTCTGCTCATTGTGGCAACCATGCAGGCCAATCTAGAGCCTTCCAGATAGAGTCATGGTACTAAGCATTAGGAGACCCGGAACCTGTTCTTTCTGTGCCCATGTTGTCTCCAAGGAGGCTCAGGAGAATAGGAGGTCATGTACAACACAGACATAGCTCGTGTACAGCAGATGAGCGGGGAGCATGTCTGCTTTTTCCCAGAATTCGGCACTGCTTGGGGGAAAAAGTCGATCTTCTTGGAAGATAAGTAGCAGGTTGCAGGCAGCCTGGGCCCTGTGGGTCTAGAATTTTATTAGTGCTAAGAGATTCTTGTTTAATGGGACATTATTCAGCCTATAAAATACCACGGAGAGACACGCTTAGGTAGCCGATGAGAGAGATCAGACGCTTCCCCTACAGTAATTGGAAGTTGTTTGTTTTGGCAAGGGGAGAACTAAGCTGGTGATTAGCTCCTTCTACTAGAAGGACCAGCATCTCCTCCAAGAAAAAGAAAATAAACAACGATCGCATCAAAACCCCTTAGCAGCCACACATCAGCCCAGGCCCAAAGACTTCTGGAAGGACACTTCCGTGGTCATGGTGAGTTTACCCAGCCCTGGTGTGTCTCTTCACCCTGCAGGGAGACTGGGTTACTTGCCACAGTGGCCGAGGGTTTGGAGAGTTCCCGAAAGAAGGGCCGTCGTCCGCTCTGGCATTTATATTTCCTGGTCTGGGTTCCCTGGATCGCTGGCTGTCTTTCTAAGAATTTCTGAATTTAACCAAAGCTAAGCATTAGGCTATTCAGGGCCAATTTTTCTGTTTTTAATGTAGTGGTTCTCCTTGAGTGTGGTTTAAAAGTTTATCTTATTGTGACTATTACAAACATTTCCAAAACACATTAACTGGGCTCCTGGGTGACTCTGTCGTTAAGCCTCTGCCTTCAGTTCAGGTCACGATCCCAGGGTCCTGGGATCGAGTCCCGCATTGGGCTCCCTGCTCTGTGGGAAGCCTGCTTCTGCCTCTCCCACTCCCCCTGCCTGTGTTCCCTCTCTCACTCTGTCTCTGTGAAATAAATAAATCTCTTTAAAAAAAAAGGCACTTACTGACTTGTTCATTTCTTTGTGCACCGTATCGTTGAAGAAGAAATATATATGTATATGTCGATATATATATTGTATATACTCTTATACACCCGTATGTAGTTACGTATGATACCCTACATGCATGTGTGTGTGTTTGAAGGCCTAACTTGGAGTTGAAAGTTACTGTTGTGCAATGATTAAGCTCTCAGGTTATGATTCCTTGGAAATGATTGCAGTGTGTAACCTGTCCGCGTTTATTGCTGGCAATGGGTATAACACTGTAGGGGCAGGCAATGCCTGGCTGGCTCAGTGGCGGGAGCTTGTGACTCTTGGTCTTGGGGTTGTGAGTTTGAGCCCCACGTTGGGTGTAGAGATGACTTAAAAAAAAAAATCCTTTAAGAAATAAAACCAGAGTTGGACAAGCTGATGAAGGGGTTAGTATTGATTCAGGCGTGAGAGGTTCCTTTGCACAACGTGGCAGTGCTTTACAGAATTCCACACAGTTTGGAGGGTGAGGGCTTGGACCACAATCCGGGCAGCACATTGATAGGATCAGAATGCATTTTATATATGAAACACAGGGCCAGGAAATCGCAGATGTCCCCATCGCCGTGCCCTTGTGCAAATCACTGCATACGTCAGCCTTGGGAAGACGCGTCCGAGCTCACAGGCCTTTCGAGTTCCAGCTTCCACTGCCTCGCACACGTCTGTTCACGGGCTCGGGACCCCGTAGGGTGCAAGTGTGTAGTCTGTCAACATATGGCATTTATTAAGGATGACCTAGTTTCTCCTCTTTTCATTAATCAAAGAGACCCCCAACTCTTTCAAGCTTCCCATCAGCAGGAGGTCGCCCGTCTGACCGAGCGGAGCGATAGAGACGTCTTCCTGACCTTTTAGTTACCTGGGGACCGTCATCTTAGAAGATGTGCAATTTCTTTTGGATTCTCTGAAATTCTGAAAACAGGTCATAGACCTCTTCCTTCTCAGGAGATGCGGTTGGTGACCTGTCCCTTAACCCCCAGCTTCTGTATCAGCGGCTGATGGCTTCCAGCGGCTCCCCCTTAGAGACTAACCTTTCGCCAATGGGCGCCATCTTGCCGGCGAAGCAGTGATGAGGGCAGATCTTGCCATTGGCAAGATCTGGAGGCCACAGGAGGCCAGCCTCCTGCGGGAATAATTCTTGGGCCGTTTGTGCTCCCCCGTCATGGGACAAAACCTCTGCAGGTCTCCAGCTGACATTCCTTCCCTGTTTCGCTCCTTCTCTGTTTGCACTGAGGGCTTCTCCCAAGATAGCACATACGCAGGACGCCCCTTTTCCGCCTCTGCTTCTCGGAAACCCAGTCCCGGACACCCGCCGGAAGAGTTCACCTGACCTAAGTCAGCACCGTTGTGTCTTAGATTGGACGGCTCGGTGCTTTTAGAAATGACTCGTTCAAGCACATGCAGATGGTAGCGGGAAGCAGAGAAGCAGCAGCAGCTTTCAGAACCCTCAGGTGTTTTCTCTCTATCCCGGAAAAAAAATCCCGAGATTTTAAGCAAATTAAAAAAACTTTCTAGATGAAGAAGCCCTTAGAGTCTGAACATTTTCTGCTACTTGGATTTAGTTGGTGTCTCCCGATGATTTCAGTAAAAAAAGGTCAAGAGCCGCTTGGATCTGTTCCGTTCGTTTCCGCGAATACAGGTGGGTTCCTGCGCTTTCGAAGATCGACTCTAAGTAAAGTTCCTGCTCACGGGGATCGTAGAGTCCAGTAGGGGCTGAGACTGGGAAGCAGCTTTGGTCTGCACGTGACTGCAAGGGGGGTTATTCGTATGAGATCTCTGGGGAAGGAGCGTAGCCCTGTCGGGAAAGCGTCCTAGGGCAGGTGACTCTCGGGCTGACTTGCAAACGCTGGCTTCCTCCTGGCCAGGGCAGCCAGCGGCCTGAGTCCATGCAGAGTCTCGCCACAGTTTGGTCTGTGTGTCGGGGGCTCTGAGGACTCCTCCTGGACGGGACAGAGGGGCAGTTCCTCAGCAAGCAGCCAGCGTTGGGGAACTTGTCCCCAGGAGCTAGAACAGAGCTCACGACCCTTGTTGTGCAGGTCAGGGTAGGAACGTGCCCCGGCCATGGCACTTGGAGCTGTGTGCACGGATCTTCTCCCGGGTCCCCTGCCGGTCTCGGCTATGCTCCTGGCAGGTGCAGTGGTCTTCATCGGATCTTCCCGGCACTCCTGCCCGCCCATGAGAAGGAGCCTCACAGGAGTGTAAGAAGTTGCCCATTCCATGGCCTCCCCTTCATGCCTATGGCAGGACCCCAGCCCGACCTCGTGGGGGTGGCCCCAGAGGAAGAAACTCTCCCGAATTACGGAGCCGCAGGTTAGAACGGATTCAGCATTGCGTTGTACAGCGTCTTGGTGTTGACAGAACAGTGTCTCATGAAATATCTGTTTGACCGTCCGTAGCAGCTCTGTGAGGTCACGAGTGCTGTTTCTCTTTCACAGATAAGAAAACCGAGGTCTGGAAGTGAGGTAGCCAAGGCTTCACAGCCACATCCCATGACCCGTCGTCATCTTCCCAAATATTTACACGAAACGACCCTGTTCTCAGGTTATTATCAGTGAGAGAAGACAGAGTGGAAATACCAACTGTGATGTAATTGAGAATCATGCAGTTTTGGGGGGAAACACCCCTCTGTTTCTCGTTGGCTCGTGGAGGCACAATTGTGCTTAATGGAAAGAGTAATGATGTGGTGGAAAAAGCCTTAAAAAAATACCAGCCCATCAACACCCATTCCTTGTGCATTTAACCATGCACATTTTTCTTCCAGCCAATAAGAATGAGTCAGAGACCATCCCCTTTCAAGGATCTTGGGTTCTAGGGAACCCAGCACAAGCGAGATGGGTCTCCTGCCCTCCAAAGCATCATTTTCTGCTCGTGAGAGAGACAGACGTCGAAGCAAAGAGCTGTAGAGAGTTCTGAACTGAAGAAAGAAACGATTATAATCATGTATCGCTTAAAAGCATCGTACGTGATGGTTTAGTGTGCAGTGACCATCTCCTAGACGAAGCATTGTTTTTGTCCCGCGAGTGGATTTTGTGTCTGTCCACCACCCTTCTGACTCGTCCTGCGACACGGCAGAGCACCACTGTGGTCCTTGCTCTTTGGAACTCGCTGGGCTCCTCCGTGCCGCAGGGTCTGAGGTTGCATTCCGGGAGGCCCAGCGGTCTGGGGACTTGTGCCTTGCTCGTTTCCTGCTTCTGAATGGCGGCGGGACGCGTTTGCAGTATTTGCAAGTGGCGATTGTGGCTGGTGTGTACGTGACAGGTACTTCCAGGAACTCGCGGTGCCCTCCATGCTGGCTGTCTTTGCTTTCGTCTTAGTTCCTGGAGTGTGTTTATGCTTGACGGCTCTTTCCAGCCTCTCTGTAAGACACCAGATTGCACGGTGAGGGCAGCTGCCCGTGAGAAGAACAGGGTGACAAATTGGCATTCTTTCCTACCCTGAGGGCTCAAATCTATCCTGAGGGGAGCCCGAGAAACCGTAGCCTATCCAGAGAGGGAACCTTTAAATTCGCATGGTATTTACCTTTTTTGTTTGAAATTGTAACGTTTGTCCCTTAAAATGCTTTTTATTCTCCAACTTAATATCCCGCCAACTTGAGAAAGCGTTGTTACAATGACCTCACAAGTACATAATTTTGTTTCTCATATTGCCTTCTTTCTTTGAAAGGTAAGGTGGATAGGTTGTCACCACGTAGATTGTATCATGTAGAGTGACTCGAATCTTTATCTTGGGGAAGGGCATTTTCCTACGTGGTTCGCCCAGGATCTCAGGTGACCTCCAGCCAACAAAAATCCTCATTTCCCCTAATTTAGCATCTAATCATCATGGATGGTGTTTAAAATTTCATAGTTAATGTCTACTGTGTCCAAAGAAGTGATGAGTGTACGAGTCCAGAAATAAAAATCCAAGAGCCCCTCTAATGAAAGAAAAGACATTAATTTTGCAAAGCAATGCGTCACTTTCCAAAAATGTCATTAATCATACCGGCACGTGGGGCCAGAGGAATACTGCGAATTCACTGACTTACAAACTTCAGAGGCTTTTTTTCCCCTTATTTTTACACCTTTTTTAAATCCACTCTGATATTATAATGCATTAATAATTTGTATGTTTGAAACCCATAAAATTATTTTTGGTGCTCCTCACTCCCGGCAATGCCAGCAACGTGCTTATCTAGAAACAACCCAGATGGCTTCCGTTCTTAGCTGGGAGGTTCCTTACTGACAGCTCCTCTGAAAGAAAGGCTAAAACAGTTGAGAAACTCTAAATGCAAACAAAATTCAGGCTTTCAGGTTCAAGGTGGTTTTACCTAGTCACTGCATTCCTGCCGGATCAGTGTCATTATTCATGCCGTGTATGTGCCTCGACTCTTGTTTAATTTTCTAGTAACACATAACTGAGAAACAGCCCTTTTTTAGACTTAAATAAATGTCTCCGCTCCTGTGTTTCAATGCCTCCCCCACTGCTAGGCAGGGCACTCTTGAAATGTATACTGATACCCTTTGTGGACTGCAGAGAAAATTGAGAAAGAGACGTGCAAACGTGCAATGCCAGGAGAGATTTAAAAGAGGGCACACACCGTATGCTGATCTGTTGCCTGTGCCCGGGGCAGGTTCCCCGCGTGCTGGTGTAAGAAACCAGATATGCAGAGAAGCTTGGTATTCCAGGACCATTAGCTGGCATTGCAGCCGATGGGCAGCTTTGTAGAATGTAGATACTGAGCCCCTTGATAATCACGAGGGAATAATAATAATAATATCCCCCGCATTTGGAAATGTAGAAATGTTTCCCAACAAACCTCCACGCAACAGTTTCTTTTGCATTAACTCAAATTTCCACCCGCTTTCCTCCACAGCGAGCCCTTACTGGATGGCCATTTCCCCCAGTGAGCAGTGTTTTGCGCCCAGTAGGGGAACAGCCTTTTATGAAGGGAGCAGAAGACCACGGCAGCTACACGGAGCTCCAGTGGTGTCCAGGCCCTGGGGCTGAAAACCAGCGTTGCCCAACAGACTCGCTCTGGGGGCGAGTCAGGAAAAGGGAAAGCTAGGGATTGCATCACAGCACAAACTGGGTGCTTGCTGCCTGGAGGTATATAGCCTGTTAATTATGAGAATGCTCACTTTATACAGAAGTTACTGATGACTTTTTTAAAAAAGATTTATCTATTTGCGAGAGAACGAGAGGGAGCACAGTGTTGGTGGGGGACGGGTTAGAGGGAGAGAGGGAGAATCTCGAGCCGACTCTGCACTTAGCGTGGATCCCGACCCAGGGCTCAGTCCCACGACTGGAGCAAAAACCAGCCGTCAGATGCCCCACTGCCTGTCTCATCCGGCAATCCTGATTCCTTTCTGAAAGAACCAGACAAAACTTGGAGCAGGGTGGGGGGTTGCTGTGCTGTGTATGGTCCCTGTGATTGCTTTACGCTTCTTCAGTGGCAAGACTTGCAGAGAAATCAGCAGAGATCTTGTCCGCCATTAGGAGCGGTCATTGTTGGAAGGTGGGCATTTTCTCTCCCATTTTGGCTTCTGTGTTTCGGGCGGTCGCAGCCCTTTGGAACAGGAACCGCGCCCTTACGGTCTTAACGCATGCACCCTGCAGTTCCTTTCTTATTTCCTGGGCCATGGGGGGCCCTCAGCAGAGGTTTGGTGAATCTGTACAGCACATCCCTGACAAGAAATGCATTTTCCTTTTCTGTTCCCCACCACCTCCCCCTCTTTTTATTTTGACACTTGGCTGTACCACTTTGAAAGCAGCCCAGCCAAACCCCATTTGCTGATCATTCCAGAAATGGCCTACATCTGGGAAGTTATTTTCCCATTGGGCCAGAATCTCAAAGAAAGTGGGGAGCTTCTTTCCTGTATTGTTGTTGTGTACACATTTTTGTATCCGGGATTATGAGATCATGTCCTCACAGCTGCAGAGAAATTAAACAAATTCTGGACGGAATGGATTCATTTGTTAAATGTTGCGCTGACCGCAGGAAAACCTATTTGGAGGTGAGACTACCTTACAAAAGACATCCATTTGTATTTCGATCGATTATTCAAGAGCTGTGGACTTGTGTCATATTTGGAACCGATTTTTAAGAGGGCAAGGTTTGTATAGTTAAGTCCTATTATGTACTCTGCAATTTCAGAAAAAAAAAAAAAAGAGACTCCTTTTGAGCCCATATGAAATTAGGGCGGAAAGTTTTGTTTGTATGCACGTGGGGCTCCTGGCTGGCTCAGTCGGTAAAGTGTGTGACTCTTGATCACGGGGTTGTACGGTCTAACCCCACGTTGGGTGTAGAGATTACTTAAAATGTTTTTATTTGCATATACATGTCTGTCGGAATACTACACATCCGTGCCTAGCTCAGGCTTTCTCAGTCCTGGCAGTATTGATATTTTGGGCCAGATGGTTCTGTGTTGTGGGGCTGTCCTCTGCCCTTTAGGATGTTCAGTTGCCTCTCTGGTCTTTACCCACTGGATGCCAGTATCCCTCCCACCCCGTTCCAACAAACAAAATCTGTATCTAGCTATGCAGCAGTCTGTCCAAACACTGAAATCAGGACGTGCCATGGGGCAAAATCACCCCTCCTGACCTAGGGTAGCTCTTTCTACTTCACATTTCTCTGGATCTGGATGTGTCTCTCCATCCGTGTCTGTATTTAGGTAGGCGAGTCGAAATCTGGAGATACATACATATACACACACACGTACACGTGAGTCTTTTGTTACATATTCCTGTGTCCTGGGTGGAGAAAGAAACTCGGAGCCAGAAACGGACAAGCGGATTGCATTCACCATGTTCTACATACAGTGTGGGAGTTGGAAAGGTGCTCATTTATGCCTCCACTGGGGAACTTAGAGAAGAAAAGGAACTTGTTTCTATGAAATGCGATTCGAAGGAAAAAATGCCGCCCTTCCATTCTACGGCAGACTTTCTTCTGAAAGGACATAACTGCGTCTCTCTCTAATAATGCTCATTCCGCACTGAATTTTGCTCCAGAAACCAATATTGCTGTGTATGTTAACTACCTAAAATTTAAATTAAAAAAAAAAAAAGTAATCATGCTGATTCTGAGGATATGTCCTAGAAATTCTGGATGTAAACCGTCAAGAAAATATAGGGTTTTATTTTTTTCCTTCAAATACCTGGTAATTTAAAATTTTGTAATTTTTTTTTTTTTAATTTTGTGAGCTGGTCCTAAAGTCTGCTTGTCTTGGATCTTCTTTGCAAGTAAACTGCTTTTCCTTTTGAAGAAGTTCTGTCTTTGAACCTTCTCTGAGACCATTTCACTGCCGTTTGCTCAATATCCTGACCTCGAACATGCGGGCAGTGAGTGGGTCGAAGTGCTTCACTGGGTCTCACTACGATGGAACTGAGTACGAGCAGGACCTCCCAGGGCGGTGGCTTCCCAGCAGTTTCGACTGTTGCTGTTAAGATGAGTGGGGCACCTGGGGCGCCGGCGTGGCTCAGTGGGTTAAGGGTCTGCCTTCGTTCGGCTCAGATCATGATCTCAAAGTCCTGGGATCGAGCCCCACATCGGGCTCTCTGCACAGCAAAGAGCCTGCTTCCCCCCCCCCCCCCCCCCCCCCCCGCCTGTCTCTCTGCCTACTCGTGATCTCTGTCTCTGTCAAATAAATCAAATAAAATCTTAAAAAAAAAAAAAAAAGGAGCGGGGCACCAAATGCGTGCCTGGTGCCAAAGATCTGGGGATTTGACAATGACTAGTGTGTCCCCTTGAACCTTGGTGCTGCACGGTCTGGTCCAGGAGCCAAATTTAAACAACCTGAAACCTCAACAGACCCCTCCCCAGAGGAAGCATACAGGGGGCAAACAAGCATATGAAAAGATGCGCTCCGTGCCCGAGGTCCTTGGGAAATGCCCCTGAAAAGAACGATGAGATACTGCTCCGTGCCTGCCAGCATGGCCCGGGTCTGGAACGCGTCGGACACCGGCCAGGCTGCCGGGGACGTGGAGCAACAGGAACTCCCGTTCACGACCAGGAGGACGCAAAAATGGTGCAGCCGCTTTGGAAGACAGGCGGGCCGTGTGTGTTAAAAGAAGGAGACCATCCGAGACAGCAAGCCCCAAATGGGAGTCATTTGCCCTCCCGGACAGCAGACCAAAGACTCACGTACAGTTTCAACCTGCCCCAGGAATGGGGGCTTTTAGCAGTTGGACCTGAAATTTCCTGATCTGCTCTCGCGATGGAATCTACACGGCACAAATCCCTCCTATTCCTTTCCCCGCCAGAAGCAAGTGTCGTCCTGCCTCTCCTTCCGTAAGAACGTCCTACCCTTTTCCTCTGAAAACCTGCCATTTCGTGCCGTCCATCAGAGCGTCTCCCTTCTTACCAGATGGTGTGCTGCCTGCGTTCACGGACTGCTTGATAAACCCAATTAGATCTTAAATTTACTCTGTCAAGTCTTATTTCTGAACATGACACGAGACATACTGTTCTCATACAATACGCTAATTGTGCTCTTTGGTATTTACCCAAACGAATTGAGGATTCATGTTTCTAAGAAACTTGGCATGGATGTTTAGACAGCTTTCTTCATAATTACCAAAATTAGGAAGCAACCAAGTTGCCTTTAGTAGGTGAATGGATAAACAAACTGGGGTCCACCTAGATAATCAGATACTCCTCAGTGCTCAGACAGGATGAGTTACTAAGCCACAGACAGACGTGAAGAAACTGAAATGTGTGTTATTAAGGGAGAGAAGCCGATCTGAAAACCCTCAATACAGTGATTCCAAATATATGACATTCTTGAAAAAGCAGAACTTGGGAGACAAGTGTTTGTCGGTTTGGGATGGTAGAAGGATGTTCGGGGCAGGGAGCCTACTACTTATGTGCTGTTGTGATGGTGGATCCTTGTCTTCGTACGTCTGCTCAAACCCACAGAACACCCAACACCCAGCGTGAACCTGAGCGTCAACTACGGACCCTTGCTGAACAGGCTGTGTCCGCGGACGCTCACCAGTGGTGACAGGTGTACCCTCTGCTCGGGGGTGTTGATGACCGCGGCGGCCGTGCAGGTGTAGGGGCAGAGGACGTGGGAAATCTCACCACCGTTCTTGTCCTTTTGGTACACACTTAAAACTGTTCTAAAAATTAAAATTTATTTTAGGAAAAAGTAAATAAAATATTTTCAGTTTTCAGTTTCAGAAACTTACCCTCTGAAATGTCTTTGACCATGCTTAGTTCTGTGGAAAGAGAATGGAATTCAGATGTCTTACATGCATTCGTCACTTAGAGATTTTCTATTCTCTTATGAGGCCGAAGAATAGATTCGGTAGGATTTTTACGTGAAATTTGAAATCCTGGATAAGTATTGTGCAGACAAAAGGGCATTGAAATTCTAGGTCATCTAGTCTATTATGAAAACATACCTGACTTCCCAGATGCTGGGTGCTTAGAATTCTGCAGGTAACACACATTTTTCCTGGAATTGATTTTTTGGGAACGTGCAGTCTCTTCTTGGGGTTATTTCTGTTCGTCTTGTATCACATTTAATTCATCATGTTTTCTCAAGTGGTCTCTCATTAAAGCATGCTGTCTTTTGAAGTTCATATTAAAATAACCCAGAATCTTGATGAATGGGTTAGACTCTCCTATAAGTCAGGGTATAATTGACTACAAGGTGCTTGATTTTAGTTTGATTAATTATTCTGCACTCTCTAATGAATAACACATAACTTAGCACCATGAAAAACATATATCACAAGCAAACAATGTGACAAAAATCTGACTTCAAGTCCATTAGAATGGGAAAAACATGTAGTTCTAGTATTTTTTTTCTTTTCTGTTTAGGTTTTCCCCGCTACAAATAGAAGTCAACTAAATCCTGACTCTTCTGGCCTGTAAGTGGATAACAAGGTGGTAGATTTTGCTTTCGTATTAGAATAAGTACTTTTAGGACTCGATGGATTATGAAACCTGTTATTAAAATACTCTGTACCAATGCAAATGGAAAAATCATTCTCCTTTCCGAAGCACGGAATGTTTGTGCAAGTAGAAATTTTCAAACCGTTCTTGCTGTTATAGCAGGAGAATTCAGCTCCTACTCTCTGGAAACACCTTCTCTCTGGCTGCTGTTAATGCTTGTAAGTCATTAGCTCGATCACTTGAAATTAATCCTCTGCTGGTCAACTTGCCAGAAGCCCGGCGTTAATGTGCCTTGCGGGAACTGCTTATTAGGAACAACAGATCACACCTGTCAAGCCTCACATCTGTCCAGCCTCTATTGTGAAAAATACGGAGACTGGAGAGTGCCTTTAAACTCCTTTTTCTTTTTGTCCTCACTGTTACCCTGAGCAAGACATAACCTCTTCCCGGGGTTGTTTCTTACAAAGAGGCTCGTAGGCAGAGGTGAGACCGAACCAGAGCGGAGGCCACACTGGCCCGGTCTGTGCCGGGAGTCCTCGCCTTGACCAACCCGTGCAGACACAGGCTAGAGCCCGTGCGTGTGCGCGCACTCATCCAGAGGTCGGCTTATTGCCGGATGCAGAACACGGTTTCAATAACTGGGATGCGGGGAGACATCCGCACGCTGGGCCGGGGACTCCGTCGACTTGGCACACGTGGAGAGAGAGGAGAAAGAACCAGTTGGAGGGATTTTTCATGGAGTCGGAGACAGCAAAGTAAGGGAAATAGTTCTTTCATCCCTGAGGTTCTGCAGCTAGAGCGAAGGTCACCGTCGCCCAGCAGGCCTATCATGAACGCAGCTCCTGGACCCGCCCCGGTGCTTCTGATGCTGCAGGCTTGCCGTGAGACCCCAGCACGTGCCTGTCTGACAAGCATCCGACCCATGATTCTGGTCTCGGGGCCCCACTTTGAGAACCATTGATGTCACCTTCTCTACGCGCTGGCTTTCTCTCTGGTGCCTCTCTTTGCTCGGTAAGACGTGCCCGGTTCTCGCACTCGGTCCTCCTTTCTCTGACTCTTGGACCCGCATTCTTCTTCCAACCCGCTGTCCCTCATTCGGGGTTATTCTTAAGGTCTGGCTTACGAAACAGGAGTCCGCGGTGGCTCCCACGGCAGAAACGTAACTGAAGACATAGTCGCTTTCACTGCAATGATTTGTCCAAGGAGAGGATTGGAACCGTTGCTTTCTCTTTTGAAACCTAGGTTGTGGTTCCAGGTCAGTGGGGGAAGAGCCCATGGGTGCCTCCTCTGACCACGTGTGTTCAGGGATGGAGGTCTAGGATGAAGACTCCTCCAGGGGAACCTTAGAGAGGACAGTTCATAAGTAGTCAAGGTCCAGTTATGGAACAAAAATAAAGCACATCAGGTTGAGGACATGGACGTAGCGTAGAAAGAACAGGCTGGGAAGAGTCTTATTATGTTGCACGAGAACCCTCTCATCGTGAATGTGTGGCTGTTCCACACTTCCTTAAGCTATTCGTTTTCACCCGGCGCTGGCCTGTTGGATCTGAAACGGTCTATGTTACGGTGAACAAGTGCCGCCTTAGGATGCAAACATGCTCTAAGAATTAAGTGCTCTCTGTAAAGACAGACAAGGGATGAGTCGTTGTCAGCAAGATGGAGAGTCAGATGGGTCAGAGTGAGACACTGTGCTCTGCCGTATGCCTGGACGTGGCCAGCAGTCCGAAGTTAAGGAACAAACACTGACAGTGATTTTTGAAGCCAATGGGCAACATCCGTGAAGATTTTAAGGCAGCGATTCCCAACGGGGTGCTGTTGGGGTGTGGTTCAAACCACATAGCATTTGCCTCAGGGCTTTATTTTTGCCGCTGTTAAGGGTTGACTTGTGTCCCCCATTGCCTAGATCTGTGAGTCGATGGCCGAACCTTCAGTACCCCCAAAAATGACCTTATGAGGAAAGGGTTGGTGGAGATGGACTTAGTTAAGATGAGGTCAGACCTGAGCAGGCTGAGCCCTTGAAGCAATATGACTGGGTCCTTACGAAAAGGGGGAATTTGGACACAGATGCTCGTAGGCGTGAGGACACAAGTAGAAGGCCACGTGAAGGTTAGACTGGCAGCCATGAGCCAAAGAAACACGGGAAGTTAAGAGAAAGGTGTGGAATGAATCGTTTCCTGGAGCCCTCAGCAGGAGCTTGGCCTTCTTGACACATTGTTCTAGGACCTCCAGCTTCTAGAATTGTGACAGTCACTTTCTGTTGTCTCAGCCACTGAGCTTGTGGTCCTTCCTTGTAGCAGCCCGAGGAAACTGGGTCACTATGTTTCCTTTTGAATTTTAAATAATATGAAGAATGCTGTGACATTGTGGTTTATAAGGAATATATATCTGGTAATTCAGGTGACCAAAGTAGATTTCTCACGTATTTGGTTTTCAGGCACTGGCTCCTGGCTCGAACTCCTTGAAATTTCTTGTGATGTTGATGTAGTGATGGAGGTGTCTTCTGCTATGTTCATGAGGGGACTTTTTTGGAAAGTCCTGAAGTAACCTAAGGGTGGGGGCAGGTCGCTAGTGGCACCAGCCTGTGAACAGAGGGTTGGGACTTCCAACTGTCCCCCTCCATCCAGAAGGGGAGAGGTGCTGCAGGTTGACTCAGTCACCCGTGGCCAACGATTTAATCCGTCATGCCTGTGTCATGAAGCGCCAGAAAAACCCAGCAGAGGAGGGTCTAGAGAGCTCCCGGGCTGGTGAGCACATAGCAGTGAGAAGCTTGGAGAGGGCCTGAAAGCTCATCCTCTTTCCCCATACCTTGCCCGAAGTATCTCTTCTATCTGGTTATTCTGACAGTACAACCTTTCATTCAAAATCAGTCGCCTAGTAAAATGTTTCTCTGAGTTCTGTGAGCTGCTCTAGAAAATCAGTCAAACCCAAGGAGGGGGTTGTTGGAACCTTGGGTCTTTGGCCTGGTGGTCAGAAGCACAGGTAGGAATCTGTATGGGACGATTGGTGGACTGGGTGCGGTGTGGGGCAGTCCTGGAGGCCTGAGCCCTTTGCCTGTGGAATCTGAATTGAGGTAAATTCTCCCACACCATCCTGAGGTCTGGGAGCTGTTTGGTGGGGTGTAGGGAATCCCACAGCCCATCCTCCATTGGAACTGAGTGCAGGAACCCAAAAGAAATAGTCTTTGATGTTATTGGATTCATGTTCCCCAAAAGGGGGTTATGGGTTGTGGGTTATGAATTCAATTTAGTGCATCCCCGTGTTAAAGAACTATACAATCTTTATGCTTTACATGGATAGTGGGCCATTGGAAAGTCTTGAAACAACCAAATAGTGTAGAAATTCATAAGATTGATCTTACTCATAAGCAATGGAAAACTATTTTTTTTTCTTATTATATCAGAACTTCTTAAGGGCTCTTGGAATTCTGACTTCTCCATAGTTAATTGCATGAGCCACCCAGGACCCTAGACCTCTCGGATTCCTTCTACATTATTAATGGTCACCTTTTATGTGCAAATCATTCATATGGATGGATTCTGTCTCTTGCCAGTTTGACTACCGCTTTGACTTGAAATGATCACAGATGGTCTTCATAAATATCTGTGACCGCCTTACAAAAATACTCTTCTTGTCTTTTTAGAAAAGAAGAAATGGATTTTTTTTTTCAAAAGCTTGCATTTTTGTGATAAGGGACCAGGTTCTGGAGACTCCAAGTTGAGGTATATTCTTTCTGTTTGAATCAGCCATGGGTTGCCCATTTTTATCCTTTGGGGGCTCTAGTGTCTTCATCTACACAAGGAGAACATTGGGCTCCAGTCTCTATTTAAACTCTCGCAATTCTCATAATGATCTAGAATGTTCTCCAGAGTCTTGTGTCGCCAGTATTGCTGACGGCTTTCACATGTGATTCAGAGCCACAACAGGGAGTAACCTCGTGTGTCCAGAGAGCCCAGGCGGGGTGGTTTTGAGGGTTCATGCCATTGCGGGATGTTTAGCTCCTCCCTTCCAAAGGGCACTCTGCACCTGCCCTTCTCCTCAGACATTGCTGAGCATTGTTCAGAAAGGTCCCCATGTCACGTTCACGTCCAAGGTGTGGGTTGTTCGCATCATCCTCTGGGTCGTACCCCCTGAGTGTTATGGAAATGAATAATGTCTGTGTGATCTTCCTTCTTCACGCTCAGGCAGGATGGACCCCATGTTGTGTCCTCATCTGGTCTGGACCTTTTGCTAAGGCATTGTACGTTGTACATTGTGTTTGGGAGAGTGATGAGAGCGTTTTGTTAAGCACAGAAGAGGGTATCAGCAGGCGGGAAGTCTGACCTTCAATAACTCCTCACCCCTGTTGCCCCAAATGCGTTTCAACAGGAATTCAGGAACGGAAAACTCAATGAGAACAGGGTAGCATGTTACCGAGATGCTGAAACTCTTTCCCTTGGAAAGTGGCTTGTGTTATAAGACAATTACATGTCATTAACGAGTTAGATTTGTCTTGTTTTCAGCAAGAAGATGGATTACATGAACCTCCAAGGTCTTCGCTGATTTGTAATTATATGGTATCATCTGAGTCAGAATTCTGCAGTTTACAAACATCTTGAGTGGGTATTTAGAAACACATTTTGAGTCCCTTTTCTTGTCCCGGTTGCGTTTAGAGAACAGCTTGGCCGTGTTTGGATAGACTTGTGGACTTTCCCAGAGAGGAGTTGACCAACACGCCCACTGATGGGAACGCCTTGCACAGAGGCGATGTTCGTCATGATGCAGAAAGTCCCAGAGAAGTCTGGAATCCTACCCGGCTTAGCTGATTACCTGTGGCAGAGGCAGAATTCCAAATGCCCTCACAACACTTTGATAGGATAATAAATTGGCTCTCAGTTGCTATGAATAAGGGCAGCACTTGCACACTCCCTGGTGGGACAGGGCTGAACCCTGATGTAACTAAGAGAGCTGATGACATCATTGTTTAAGTGGCTGGCTGCATGCTTTCCTGTTTTGCTAGAATTCCTCTTGACGAATTTTTCTGTTTTGTTCATGTTAAAGACAGCGTACGATAGAAATACAGCAGCAGCAACAAGAATTAGGGAAAGAAGGGACCAAAGAAGCCTCCTAAACATTGCTAGTCATTAAAGTATACTTTGAGCGAGTTGTAAATTGGCATTCCATCCTAACATTTCCGGGGAGCTTGAACAAAGGATGTAATTAAGAATTGTTGTGTGTTTACATTGTTTTTCCGCATTGCATTTTTTTCCCTGCTTTGATAATGACTTTAATTCTTCACAGGAACTTTGGAACGGTGCTGACATGTATTTTAAGGAAAGGACTTCTCTTGTTTTCTCAGTGGTTGGGTACACAGCTTCACAACAAAGTTGCTTTTAAATGCACAAATGAAAAATAGCCGCAGATAACACAACACTACCTTATTCTTTGGTGAACACATTCACGAGAATACAGTTCTCTTAGTTTTAGGAGGTGAATTGTCATGCGTCCTAAGCTAGCGTGGCCCACTGAGGAAGACCTTGTGGGGCGTAGTGAGATCTGTCCTTGGGCGAGAATGTTCCCCGGCTCACCTGCTGCTTCCCGTGGTTCCACTTCCATCTTCGGCACTGGAAGGGCGCCCTTCTGCCTGCCACCACTTGGTTCACTCCTTCAACACCCTCACCTTTTTCAAGAGAGAATGCTTCCTGTCCCCTTGGCTTTATTGTAACTTGGATTTTTCCAAAAGTCTCTCTGTTGGAGAAAACTCTTTCCTCCTGGATGTAGTGATGGGGAGGCACAGTTGTTATTCATGGAGCACATTCTGAGCTTTTGAGATGTGAGCTCAGAACCTGGCTGGGCGATGTTCTCAGGGTCAGCCCCCGAGGGGGAGTGGAGGACGCGGCGTCGGGCAGGAGTTGGGCTGGTGGTACCACAGCACCATCTGAAGCTGCGCCTGCCAGCTTACCCTGCCTGGGACAGGGAGCTTGGTCCTTTGTCCCACAGCATCTGCCAGACCATCATCCCTCCATGTGGACTTCTCCCTGGGGTGTGGCCTGGTTCATGATCCTCTCTTCCACTGAGAACAGTTTCCAGGTGGGGAGAGGTAGAGTTTGGCCGTGAGCTGTCTGAGCTCAACACCCTCAGTCGGAACGTCCATTTCAGCCGTGGACGCATGGGGACATCTGGGTGGCATGTGACAGGATTCACTACCTGTCATTACTCTTTTTTTTTTTTTTAAAGATTTTATTTATTTATTTGACAGATCACAAGCAGGCAGAGAGGCAGTCACAAAGAGAGGGGGAAGCAGGCTCCCTGCTATACAGAGAGCCCGATGCGGGGCTCAGTCCCAGGACCCTGAGATCATGACCTGAGCTAAAGGCAGAGGCTTAACCCACTGAGGCACCCAGGTGCCCCCCGACCATTACTCTGGTGCACCCTGTGGGGTGCAAGCGGCTCCAACTGTCGGCACGCCAGGGTCCTATCATCCGCCAGAAGTCTTCTCCCTCACACTTTTTAAACCGCACTTTTCCACCCTGACCATAAACACTTAACCATTTTCATGCTTTAATTCGCTCTTGACAACCACTCTGTATCGTTCACCGCTAGACCTTCACTCCGTAATCCTTCAGAGTTCTCAGTCTGTTGTCCTAGAGTTACCACAAGTGTCACAGTGTAAGCAACATGTAGGACATCTGTCCGTCCACAGATTCCGGGGTCAGATCTCGATCCAGAGAACCTCAGTGTGTAACAGATTCCGCATGTGGTTCTTTGAACCCCTAGCGTGGGAAGCACTGTGACACAGGCCCTTCCACTTTTAATTTCCTGTGGCGTGCTGTCTGCAGCCTATGATGTATCATTTTAATTTTGGCTTTTTTGGTCAATAGCTTTCCTTTTTTTTGCCCTTTGGCTAATCTCTGACTGCAGATTTCTGACTCTGAATCCATCAAGCCCTAAAGCTGCCTACTTGGGTGTGTCCTTTCAAGATGTGTCATTTCAGGGGTGGGTCCTGCTGGAGAAACTCACACAGTCTGGGGTGCATGGGTGGCCCCGTCAGCTGGGTGTCTGACCTTGGCTCAGGTCATGATCCCCGGGTCTTAGGATCAGGCGCTGCACTTGGTGGGGAGACAAGCTTGATCTGCTTGTCCTCTGCCCTGCTCTCTCTCAAATAAATAAATGAAATATTTATGACCCAATCACGTGGAACGGTGTTCCTATGAATCTGCGTAGCTCACGACCTCAGGTAAACATGTGTACCGTCCACCCATCCTGCCAGTGTAGTTCTACTCGCTTCAGCTCCCATGTTCCTTCAGCAACTAACCCGGATGTTCACACTCTCGTCCAAGCTCCCTCCATGGCTCACTCCTTTTGGAAACTGACATTAGTCCTAATTTCATTGAGAAGAACAGACAGCACAATTCACGTCTGTAGAAGTTCTGTATGCACGTGCGACCTTCAAGGTCATCGAAAGTCACACTGAGTTTATCTTTTCATGGTGTGGACAGACCTCCATGTAGCACTGATAATAATCCTTCACTGCCTATAACCACAGGCTCACTTTCTGTGACACACGGGTCCGTTTAAGAAGTCGCTGTTCATTTCTTGAATGCAGGTTAGGGAACGGAGGGGCTGCCCCCGAAAGAGGGACTCTCATGATGTGTCCTTATGGGAAAGATAGGGTTTGTCGAGAGCCACCATGAATTTGTAGAAGAGATTTTCATGAATCTAAGAACCCACGGGTGCAACATCCATTTTTATGCAACCCTAAGAAATGAAAAAAAAAAATTACCGTAAAATCAGGACACAAGCTCAGTGATGGTCTTTCATAGAGGAAGTATCATTTGGGGGGTGCCTGGGGGGCTCCGTCGGTGAAGCAGCTGCCTTCGGCTCAGGTCAGGATCTCAGGATCCTGGGATCAAGTCCAGCCTTGAGCTCCCTGCTCAGCAGATAGCCTGCTTCTCCCTCTTAGCTCCCCGCTGCTTGTGCTGTCTGTCAAATAAATAAATAAAATCTTTTTTTTTTTTTTGGTAAGAAACATCATTTAGTCCCACGAATATCTTGTTCTGTAATACCTTTTATTTGGTCGAGGAGTTTTGGTGATTTCTTTTGCGTTTCATTTGCATTTTGTGACTGCTTTTGTTCATACAACATTCATCACACGACACAGCGTCATCTGCTGTGTCCTATTGCTTGCTTGCATCCTGTACGGTATTGGGTAAATATGAAAGTTCAGGCTTGTGGCACTGTTGGCCACACTTTTTCGTTTCTTCTTTTGCATGTCTGCATACACCACAGTTTCCCCTTTCAATGCCAAACCATTGTCTCATTATATCAATCACTTTTTTTATTTAAAAAATTTTTTTGAAGGTTTTATTTATTTATTATAGACAGAGAAAGAGAGAGGAAAGGAGCAGGGGTGAGAGCAGAGGGAGAGGGAGAAGCAGACTCTCCGCTGAGCAGGGAGCCCCACGCAGGGCTACATTCAGGACTCTGGGATCCGGACCCGAGCCAAAGGCGGGCTACCAATCACCGAGTCACCCAGGGACCCCTGCACTGATCACATTTTATTTATTTTATTTTATTTTTATTTTATTTTTTTAAAGATTTATTTATTCGAGAGACAGAGAAAGAGAGAGAGCATGAGAGGAGAGAGGTCAGCAGGAGAAGCAGACTCCCCACGGAGTAGGGAGCCCGATGCGGGACTCGATCCTGGGACTCCAGGATCATGGCCTGAGCCGAAGGTGTCCCACTGATCACATTTTAAATGGCAGTGAAACCCTCCCTGTGCGGAAGCAACAAGGTACACACCTTAGTTTCACTGGTGAGGGCACGCACAGCGGTGACCGAGTCCTCGTGCGTGAAATGTTGACCACGGTGACCGGTCAGCAGTCATGGTGTCGCGTTCACCGCCGTCGGGGAAAGATGACGGTCCGGTTGTGTGTCTCCGTGAACCACAGTGTCTCGCAGTTTTGCCCACGGTTGCTGAAAGGACACACTCTGTGTCCCGGAAGTGGATCCCGGGCCTTAACTCTTTTGTTTCCAGAACTCCACGCCCCTCTCATTTCCGCCAGGCTTTTCTTCTGTGCTTCGTGTCTCATTACTGTGGATTACAGCGGGTGTAGCTGGGCTGCTCACATGTTAGGGGGGACCCCCTCCCCCAGATCGGACAGTCCTGAGGGTTGCCGTGGAGGCTGAGCTGAAGCTCCGTAGCCCCCCGTAGCATCCGAGGCGCAGACCCTGCCGGAGGGCCGACTGACGGCCAGCGCTCTGTAAGCCGGGGCCGCAGAGATCCGAAACACTGCGGATTTCCCTGTGCCTCTCGATGTCACAAACAAAATCTGCTTTTATATTCCAATCTGCTCTTCCATTTGTCTGCGGCTTGAAGTCTCACGCTTATGCCCATAGACCCAACGTGCCCTTTACCCCAGACGGTGCGGACCCTTTCTCTCTTCCCTGTTCTGTCCGCTTCTCCGACTGCTCCTTCTTCTTCCTTCTTCCCAGTCTTGTCTTTGTCAACATCACTTAGACACAAATTATTCAGGTCAGGAAAGCGTCCCAGAAAGGCTTGGGGACAGACGTAGGTGTGTCCGACTCCAGTACCCCCACCGGGGAAGCGGGTGTCCTTCCTACTCAATGAACCCAAACCCTCTGCCCTGCGGGACTGGCCGTGTGAGTCCCCAAGCCTGTGTTTACTGTGTAGACACGTTGAGAAGGCCACGGGCGAGTGGTTCCTGCGATCGGAAGAACTCGCGCACAACCGGCGCGTGAAGTACACGTTTCAGAGTGAGGACTGGGAAGCCGTGAAAGAGACTGACACGGACAGGGACGTTTCTTTGCTGTTCAGGTTTTCTATCAGCATTTCCGTAGCTGTCGGATTTCTAGTAGGTGATCTTCTCGCGCTTCCCCTGGTGCAATGAGCCATTCACTCACTTCTAGTTACGACCCTCAGTGCTCCCGCTAACCCGGCTTCAGGCTGGGATTATTTCAGCACAAATCAGGGATTCTGTCGGGAAATTTTCAGGGTTTTATGTGATTCCGTGGGACGGCCCACCTTTCTGGAGTTGTCTCCTGAAAATACACGTTGGAATACCAAATACGGCTTAGGGAATTCGTATCGGAAGTCCTAGCTGGCGAGAGTGATTCTGGGACCAGCAGGCCCTCCTGGAGGGGACTGACGCGGGAGACCGTTGCTTGAGGCGTCCTAAGAGAAGCTGCTGCTTCTGATCCTCTGTTGGGGCCCGCCCTCCTCACAGGGACCCTGAGGAGTAAAACTTCTGTCCTGATCTAATGCTCTCCCCCATGTAGAACTCATTAGAATATTCCTTGTCAAAATTCATAGTAGCATGTTAATAAAATGTAATGTTTTCCCATATGGCATAGTCTGGCACTTGCTGTGCTATAAATTTTCTTTAGATAACTTTAATTATGTGCATCTGTAAAGAGATAATTAGCATGATCATTTCTAAAATAATTTGTATTTGATTCTGAAGGCAAGCTTTTTTTGTTTCATTTTTGATATTGCGATGCTGAATCTCTTGAGCTCTATAGGAAACAAAATAATGAACCTACTTGCTCAAAGCTCCTCTCAGAGAAAATGAACAGTTTGCACACCTCAGTCTACTTAATTTCATTCTTTTCAGGTCCTTATGACCGAGTGATTAAAGTGTAAATTTCTCGTATGACTTCCGATTCCCTTTCATTCATTATTTAATTAATAGTATTTCTTAAGGTGGTCAGGGAGCCCATGGTAAGCAAGAGATACAGACTGACTCTGCCTTTACCATGTTTTCAGGCACCTGATCATTAAAAATAACACATTTACATGTGTTCACCATGGTAGAGCGTTTTGGAAGAGAAGTGCACGGAGCTTGCTAGAGTGTGTGTCACCGGGCATCTGGGATGTCACCAGGGATCTGGGATAGGGTTTCCCCAAAGTAGTGGCATTTTCTGTGACCTGAAGGATGCACGGGACCTGGCCTGCTGGGGGCACATGTCCTGGTTGGAAGGACGGGGCTTGCAAAGGCTTTTGTTCCCAACGAGCTGCTGGGCGCGAAGACGTGAAGCAAAGACACTGTGGCCGGGCGTGCATTCCGGCACTGGGCACGGGGAAGGGCTGGGCATCCGCGGAGACGGACACGTGGATGGCCAACGTTGCTTGAAAACTCAGTTCAGTGTGACGTTGGTGGAATCAGGATTTTCTCTGACAGAGAGTAGGAGCTGGACGGCCATTTATTTAAGGAGGGCGCCCATAACATCCAAAAGAAGTCCTACTTACGACCAACAAATACACACACAGTTTGCTTTCTTTCCCCTCTCGACACTGTGATGTGGGTTTTGTTTTTTAGAGTAGTTTCAGGTTCCCATCCAAACCGAGTAGAAGGTACACTGTTCTAGAGACTCCCTGTTCCCACATGCACAGCCCCCCACCCCGGGATGAACGTCCCTCACTCATGGTCCGCGGGCTGTGTCTGTGAACCTTCCGTGACACACTGTTATCCCCCGAGGCCACAGTTCATGTTAGGGTTCCCTCCTGGTGCTACACTTGACAAATAGACAAGGACATGGAGCCACTGTTATGCCATCAGAGTGTTTTCACTGCCTTAACAATCCCTTCTGTCCCACCGTTTTTTGCCCTGCCTTCCCCCTCAACCCCCGCCCTGCCTGCCAACGATCTTTCCCCCATCTCTTTAGTTTTGCCTTTTTGGGGAAGCTTGCATATTCGGAATCCTACAGCACGGAGCCTTTCCAGATGAGTTTCTCTCACTTAGGGATGTACGTAGAAGCGTCCCGAGAAATATTGTGAACGAAATCCGTAGTCAAAATGATCACTTGCAAAGATTCATCTGGAAAAAAAAAAATGTCCGAGCGACAGAAATGCCTCCTCATAATGTCCTTCTCCTGCACTGTCTCTTTGCTGCTGTGGAATCCGGGGGAGATTCCAAGTGTATCGACAGTAGACAAGCACATCCTGTTAATAATAAATGCAATGAAGTATATTATTCCATGGTTCCAAAGTAATAGGAAAATATTCTGGATGCAAATGAATTCCTAAATTTTAATCCATACCTTCATTTTCCTTTTTTGATTTTTTATTTAAGTGTTATTCAAGTAACGGGGCTTGAACTCAGCACCCTGAGATCAACAGTCATACGGTCTTGGAGCCACGCAAGTGCCCATCCATGCCTTCGTTTAAAAAAACCTTACATTTATTTTTACTTTTTATTTCTAAAAAGATTTTATTTTTTTTTAAGTTTTTTTTTTTTTTTTTTTTAAATTGACAGAGATCACAAGCAGGCAGAGAGGCAGGCAGAGAGAGAGAGAGGGAAGCAGGCTTCCCGCCGAACAGAAAGCCCGATGTGGGACTCGATCCCAGAATCCTGGGATCATGACCTGTGCTAAAGGCAGAGGCTTTACTGACTGAGCCACCCAGGTGCCCCCCAAAACTTGAATTTAATATGAGATCAGAATTGTCAACTGACAGTCAAAGCGGATGACTTGTAGCTTCACAGGGTTGAATGGTAAACATTTGGTTTATGTGGGTTTTCCGGAACGGTTTCTGTTCTCTCTTCTCTGTTTGCAAAAGCTTCTATCTAGATGGCTAGTTGTCATTGATCTTTACCCTTTCCTTGTGGGTTGTCTTGGAGTAAATGAAGTGTTTCCTTTACTCGAAGCTTTTGGAGAATTATTTTTCTTTAAGGAAGAAGGAAATCAAAAAGCTGGAAATGGAGAGACTTTGAACATGTCATGGAAATAATGTCCGGGTGCAGCTGATTGAACTTACCTAAACTCTTTGAAAGGTGGACTGACTAGCGCTCACGTTTGATCTAGTTAAACCAGTAAAATACAGGGTATAATCTTTACCCCAGCCCCCATGTCTGATCCTACCTGGAGGTACAATAATGATTCAACAGGCAATCGTCCTGTGACTCTTTGTCTTTGCTGGCTTGAAGCCAGCAGGAGGCTTGCTTGCAAATACTGTATTTTGTTTGTGTTCTCCAGTGGCTTCATGGGCGAAGGCTATTGTAATCTGACTAAGAACTTCCCCCAGGGGCGGGATGTTGAAATGTACTGAATTCTTGTGTTTTTCCATGGCTCTTCTGCTCCCAGAACATGACAGGTGAGCAGTGGGGCTGGACGGTTCGCTGTGTGTGCACCTGGCGTCAATATGGGGGGGGGTTTACCAGCATCCCTGATGCCATTAGGCAGGGTTCTTAGAAGTTCTTTGTGGAGGTAAATAGAATGGCGGATGCTGATTGATAAAAGGCAAAAGCAAAGAACAGCTGCAAAACCTTGCCGTGGGGCGATTGTTTTAAGAAAAACGGGAAACCTAAAATCCAAAAAGGAAATGCGGACGGACATATCTATGGACGTCTGTGTGCATGTGTGTGTGTGTGTGTGTGTGTGGTTGTATGTGTATAGAAATTTCTGCACAGAGAGAAAACACAAATAAATCCAAAAGGCGAATGACAATGAAAATGTTTACAACACCTGTTATACACAAATGACTTTGAAATCTAGTCGGCACCGATAGCGGCCAGCGTCGATAAGGTTAAAAAATCCAGAATGGAAATGGTAAAATGCAGACGGTTCACGCTAAAGGAAATACACGTGCCTGAAGGAAATCAAACCGAAAATAATACCGTTGCCCGTTCATATTGGCAAACTGTCAAGATTGTTACCCTCCAGGAGAAAAACGTGGTGCGCTCCCTTTCCTGAGCCTCAGTAAGAAGATTGGACTCCATTATACATAGGAACCGGGGGTTTTGAGTACAGGGTTACCCCTTCACTCCTGAAAACAGTCATGATGGCAAAGTAATGTCAGTCATAATGGACTTTTTCTGACCTCTAACTCCGTTGCAGACATTTTGCTAAATACCTTACGAGGATTATGCGTTTAATCCTCCTGAGCGTTCTGGGACGTACCGTCGTCGGTAAGAACAACAACAGAAAACCCGATTACCACCGTAATAATCTTCCTGGCTTGCTTGCCGTGGCCCCCAATATTTCTCCATAATGACAGCGTCTCATTTTATGATTAGTGGGAAATTTTGCTTAACATGAAAATGTTCTAGCCGAGGAAAAGCCCTGATGTTAATTCCCTTCGAAAAGCGTGCAGCTTGATGAAGAGGCCACAGCTGTTGGTTTGATGGGTCTCGGGGCCCTGGGTTTGCGCATGGCGGGGAAGAGGGTGCCTTTGCTGGGGTGCTGAAGGCCCTCTGTGCTCCATTCTTGGTGTTTTCTTGTCAAGCTTTGTCCATTTTATCTATAGTCAAAGGAAGGAAGAGGGAGCTAAATCAAGGTGTGTCAGATACGTGACTCTTCCTAGCTTCTATTTTTTTTTTTTTTATCCTATGAGATTTAGTACATAACACATTTTATTTCTAGCAATCAGTCCAAATCGACTCTCATCTGCTTTCTGTCTGTGCATGCGCCCTCCTCTCCTGGTCTCTGTTCCAGCCCATCAGTCTGATCTGCTGCTTCCTGAGCCCATGACACTTAGGACCATATAAGCAACCTTACCCCCTCCCAAGATCCTGACTCTGCAGATTCCTGCAAGACCCACCGGCAGGCTCACCCCTTGTTTCTTGGAGCCGTTACTCACGATGGCGTCCGCGCTGTGCTTGGCCATTTACTTCATGACTCTGGCTCTTTCACTTGGCTTCTGGGAGTCCCCGTTTCTCAGCTGTGAAACAGGCGATGAAGTTGGTGGTCACGGCGTGAGGTGTGCGAGCAATCTGAGTGTGAGAGCGCCAAACACAGGCCCGCCATGAAGATGTGGGCAATAGTGCAACCACAGTCCTGATGGAAAATGGTCCCGACAAAGGCGTACCCCCACCCCCCTTTAGTAATACTTCATCAGTCCTCGCTCGAGACCAGCAGCAACTGCCGTGTCTACTCGGCAGCCCCTGGGTGCCTCCTGGGGCCGGTGACAGAAGCCACCTCTATGAGAGCCAGTAACTGGGCTGCTGTCCTGGGAGGCATTCCAGGACAGAGGGGGAGGGCGCTCCTGTTGCCGAGCCGACGTAAGTAAAAGAAAGTCTATCCAAAGCCCAGAGACCGGGGGTGGGGGGTGCATGTCTCCAGAGCAGCGCGGCAAGGACAGAGGCCGTTAGGGCACCGCGACGTCCTCCAGAGGCCTGTCCATCTGTCCAGGGCGGGGAGAATGGGGAGGGAACAGGGCAGAAGCTGGGCCATGTGTAGGTTCCCTGCACAAGGAGCAGGACCTTCTGACCACGGTCCTCAGACCGTGACCCCGATAAAGAGGCTGTGTTGGTGCAGGCACTAGCCTTCACCCCGTCTCCAACATCCAGGTTCACTCATTTCAGCCCGCAGTCCCTTGGGAAGGGACCTCACCGCTGTCTGTCACTGGGCGCTGAGCATGGGGCACTCGGGCTGGGGTCCGGGGCGCCCCGATGGGTGTGGTCGTGGGAAGTCCCCGCAGGAGCCCGCGCCGCGCAGCGCCGGGAGGAAGGGCCGTCCCCGGCAGGACGGTGAGGCGGGCTTCTCGTAGGAGGCTCACCGAGGGCGCCTTGGAGGCCGCTCTCCGCTTTTCTGTGATGCGCCTCTCTGCGTCTGACCTCTGCCTTTTGCCGTGGTCGCCCTGTGCCTGGGCAACCATGCCGCAGCCTGCCTGATCCTCCTGTGAGCTCCGAGTGTGTCACCGCGCCAGGGGCTCCCCTGATGCATGTCCGTCTACGCGTGGTGCTTTCTCGCGCCATTTCTACGACCCCTTCCTTCCCAGGAATTAAACCACGGCCACCATTTGTCTTGCCTTGGCCTCTACCCAGTCTGAGTATTTTTCTGATAAAGACCCTGCCAAAAATCACACTTTCCCTCCTCCCCGACTGTTTCTGTCCTTGCCCAGCTCCGGTCCGGCCAGTCTGGCCAGTGAACCTTGAGAAACAGCGAGAGATGTGGGCGCACTGAGGGCGTGCAGAGGTCGGCGGGGGTCGGGGAGGTTGATACCAGATTAGCTGACGTTGTGGGTCTGCCTTACGGTTCTGGGGCTGTGGGGCTGCAAAGGAGTGTTACAGCCTCGTGGTAGATCTCACGGTTAAAGCTTTGACTTGGGGCTGTGGCCTTTCAGCCCGGCCATCGCGGTCCAGCGGAGGAAACTTTCTGACTCTATGCAGTTGAGGTTGTTTCCGTGGGAATCCTGTATTAGGACAGTGTGTTATTGGATGTGGGGTATGTTTAGGTAGATTCTTGGGAGCAGAAGAGAGAAATAGGATCTTTCCATACAACGCAGTCGGACAAAACGGTAGGAAGTGTTGGTTTTTGCAGCAGTATTGGCAGAGCAGAATACTCTACCGTTCAGCCAGCTGAGAACCATGGTGCCGCGTGGCAGAATGTAGACACAAAAGGCCACCTGTTCTACAGTTCCATTTGCATGAAATTTCCAGAATCGGTCAACTCTACAGAGAAGGAGAGTAGGTCGGTGGTTGCCAGGGGCTCGAGGGAGGGAGTTGGGAGCATGACTGCTGATGGGTCCGAGTTTCATTCTGGGGTTGGTGTTCGACGATTAGATGGTGGTGACAGTTGCACAGCCTTGTCAGTGCACTTCTTGGTCTTCAGAATGGACTTCTTACTACAAACCGTTGGTGTGTACACTTCGGATGACGTATGCTTTGTGTGCATGAATTATATCTCCATGAACTTGCTGTAAAAATATTTTTAAAAAGATATATTGGTTCAGTTTTCTTTTCTGTGCATGGGGAACAAATGTAACACTACTGTTCTTTGGGTAGAAGATGATGTTCTCAAAATGCAAAGTTTAGAGATTCAGACAGAGGAACAGGCCAGTATATGTCCTACCCAATCCTGAACGTCAACGAACCAGGGGCCACAGCATCCAAATTATGGCTTGATTGCTTTTACCATCTCTACCAACCACTGCAACCTCACACATTCTGACATAACGTATCCCAGCCAAGGGAGAAATCACGACTAAGACGTTAGTCATGGGGGATGAGAGGTTTCCCAGCAGAAATGTGGATGGTAGATAGAGTAAACCATAGTTCTGGTATTTCTTCCATGCTGAGTTATCAAGCCATGCTATGTGGTGTAGGTGTACTATTTCCTGATGCCGGCAACATCATGCATGAGATAGTGTTCCCTTTTACAGACGGATAAACTTCAGGTATAAAGATAGCAAGTCCGTTGTCCACACTCACACATCCACCCGGTGACTTGTCAGTAACCGCTGACTCCCAGGCGCAAACTCGGAGACTGTGAATGTCTTGAGATGGAAACCCCTGACTTGTAAATTTACCAAAACTGCTTACTACTGGACCGATGCCTCGTGTTCATTTCCCCACGGGTCTGCATTTCACGGCTCAGCACGCCAGGAGAGGTGGCTTGGACCCTTTTCCTCTCAGGCAACTTGAAATCTTTCTTAGTTTCTACGTCTGTGTTTCTATCATGAGGTCAAGGATGAAACTGGAACCTACGTTCGAAACACATTTTCGGTTTTGGGAAGAGAAAACGTCAAGATGGCGGAATTGATTTTCTGTTAAGGATGATATGGAAAAACGATATTCACAGTGTACAGTTATCAGTTAGAAAATTATTTAATGAGACAATGTTTCTTTCTCTTTTTTGCAGAACAATGGTTCCCTGGTTTGGTGCCGGAATCACAAGCAATGTTCTAAGGTATGTTCCCTACAACTACGTCAATATTTCTAAAAACCTGTTATTTTGAGATAATTCTAGAGTCACACCAGGTTGCAGAGACGGCAGAGAGATTACACATATCCCTTATGCAGTTTCCACTGAAAGTGGCACTTCACATATTTGTAGGACGTCAAAAGCAGAAGGTTGACATCGGTGCAATGTACGGGTATCATCATACGCAGTTCATGACTTGTAGGCTCAATTAGCCACCGCTGCAATCAAGACACACATACCAGTTTTTCTCTATGTTACCTTATTTCTCTCCCTGTAATTTTTTTTTTTTAATCCAAAAACATTTTAAGGACAAAACGTCTTCCGGTTGCCCAGAAGATTCGCTGCATTCTACACACACTCAAGCTATTTTGTATGTAGTTTTGTTGGCAGGAATTTGCGATATTGTGATTTGTGGGACACGTGTGGTTGGTCATACAGATGACCAGAATATCTTCTTCGTGTATTTGATCTTCCTCCGCCGTTCTCGGCTCACAGCTCCCCAAACCCTTGGGACTTTCTGAGCAACAAGAACACTGGGACCATCTTCTGGGCTACTGGTCTTTTGTCCTTGGTTTCTAAAATCCCTCCGGAGTCCCAGAGGTAAACAAGTGTCTTGTTATTCCTAACAAGCCCCTCTCCACCGCAAAGGGGACTTTTGGAACACAGCTAAGGAAGGGGGCCGTTGCTACGCAAACCAACCCTGAACAGAGGGTTGGGACTTGCAGGCCCCCTCTCTGATTGCCAGGGACAGGAGAGAGCAGGAGGTTGATTCAATCACCAGCAGCCAATAATTTAGTCAATCATGCCTAGATAATGAAGCCTCCTTTTAAAGCGGAACCAAAAGGGAGAGGGTCCGGTGAGCTCCCACATGTGACACGTGTGCAGATGCAGACCTGGGGACAGGTGGTGTCCGTGGAAGCTCCCCACCATTGCCCCGTGCCTGGCCCTGTGCGTCTCTCCTCCCTGTCTTCTCCTGAGCTAAGATCCTCTCATGATCAACCCATCGAAAGTGAGCGGCTCAGTGAAGTTTTTGGTTGCGTGTTCTGCTGAGCTGCCCTAGTGGATGATTGGAAGCCAGTGAGGGGGTCAGTGGGACCCCGCCATCTGCAGCGGGTCAGGCAGAAGCGCAGGTGACATCTGGGATTTGTGATGGGCACTGAGGTGGCCGTGAGGCGTGGGGCTCATGGCAGAGGGGTGGGGAGCAGCCTGTGCGACCGAGCCCTTACACCCTGAGACGGACACTGTCACCAGGTACGCAGTGTCCGAAGTGAGTTAACGTGTAGGACATTCAACCGATGCTGGAGGGCTGGTGGGCGTTTCTAGAAGCTGCACCCGCCCACCCACACACAAGTTGGAATTGGGTGCAGAACTTCTAGAATTGCTGGTTAAATGATTTGACTGTTTAAAAAGCCTCTTTTCCGTTTCTGAGTCACCCTGGCCGTGCACACACACTCGAAAGTTGTCATTGTATTGATGTGTGCAGTGAATAGCGTACATTTTACCTCAGTCCCCAAACACGGCAATTTTGAAAAAAATACACATGTACATCGGTATACGTTTGTAGTATGTACTGTACGAATACAGTTTACCGCTGGCTGAAGATATCGGCAACTCTGGGATCCTGATAGTGTTTGATGAGCTTTATTTCATCCGCATTCCTATTAGAGTTAAAATTCAAACAGTCCTTCATTTTATAAGTAAAATGTTATCTGGGCAGCACATCGTATTAATTGCTTGTTTATGAAGAATATTATTATTTTGAAGGGTCTTCCAAACCCGTTCTCTCCCAGTGACTGTAGACTCATATCCCTACACCAAGAACTTCATTGCAGAGATCCATTCCAATGTCTGTGCCTACACCACGTGATCCATTCCAGCGTCCGTGCACACAGGACGACGTCTAATACACACGGATTCTATTAAAAATAGCATTCGTAGGTGAAATGTAGAATAATGATGGAAGTAAGCTCCGGTTAGCTCTGACTTGCTCAGTTTGGGGCAGAAATGAAATGCCTGGTTTACGGTTTACTTTTTTATGTAATAACTTCAACATGTGCTCTGGCGAGAGGTTTCCTAGGCTCTCTGACATTGTTCTTCTGCTGGCGTGTTGGGTAACTCGTGTATGTCATCATCGCAGGAAGGTGTGTGTACACAGACAGAGAGAACAGGACACGAGGCTGATGAGATTCCCCGAGTAGCGTTTCTGCCCCGATTTATATTAGTTGAGTGTTTCATGAATTACCAGTATTATCTCTCATTTAAGCGATGCCCTTTCTCCTTACTCCATTAAAAAATTCTTTTTTTTTTATTCCTTTAAAAGAAATTCAAATGGAAAAGTTTCTTGTGAACTGGGTTTTTAAGTATCCTAATTAAAGAACTGCCCCCCCCCCCCAACACCACCCATCGGAACGATGGGTTGTTAAACCATATCTTCTCGTGAATGATCAAGGCAGACACGAGAGACCGCATTTCACAAGAAAAGAAATCCATTCCCTTTGCCTAAAAGCAAGGAACGCATTAATAAGTTACAGCTAACCCCACGAGAAACTTTGGAATACAGTACAAAGCGGACATCAGTTTAAAGGGTTGGCTTCAGTCTGAATCTTTGGGACTGAATCTTACGCCCTAATCCAAGTTACCGCCTTTGGATCTTATCACCACCGGCTACGTTTGCAGCTAATTACGGTTTGCATTTCTTTTCAGATCTGTGGAACCCATAAAGTCTTTTTGCTCTTCGTCTTTAGAGTAATGCGGGGAAGCGTGAGCGTTAGGGACTCCGTTTTACAGGTGGGGACTCTCGGGCACGTGCCTATTCGATAACAGTCCTGGAGTCACCCGGCAGAGGGGCGGGGGGGTTCCAGACTTCGGAACGCCGCCTTCTCCGTCGTGCTGCCCAGAGATCCCCAGCTTGAGAACCCGTTGTGAATAAATATTGGGACAGCCAAGGAACAGATCAAACCTGCGAGTAATCATGATGTAACTTTCTGAATAAGTTTTGAAAGCTAGGGATCGTGGAATGTTTCGTAGAAGCCAGGCTCGCTCAGCATTCGTGGCAGCCATCCACGAACATGACCCGTCCTCCTGCACCTGCCCCGACGCCGCCCCTTGTCCAGCAGGCCATGCTCTGCCTGGGCCGTCCACGAGCGTCGTGGGGAGTCTCCCAGCTGTGGCTTTTGCCCCAAACCCTGCGGTCCGCACAGAGCTCCTGGAATGACCTCCTGGATGTAAAAGCTGAATCGTGCTGTCCGCCCTACCTCTTTTGCTCTCTCTCCATCTTGCTCAGACCCAAACGCTGGCCCCGTGTCTCCCCTTCTTTCTCTCTCCTACTCGATCTCCTCCTCCTTTTGGCCCTTGGAGGCTGCTCTTCTCCCCACCCAGAACTGGGTGTCTGTCCCCGCTGCCCTCATGCCCGTCCCAGCACACGTGCACCTTCTCCGCCTCGCCTTCCCCGACCGCCCCCTCCCCTTCATGGCACGCTTCCTTGACACCCTGCCGTGCGGTTACAGAGGTCTTGTTTTCTCTCTCGCACTCTGTGTCCTTGACCAGAAAGTAAGCTCTTGGCAGAAGCCGACTCTGTCTCCTTTGTTGTCCGTGGTGTTCCCCACTGTCCTCGCGTACGATGCTGGGGGGCAGCTACCAGCTGCTCAACACATATTTGTGATGAAGCACGAACCGGTAAGACTGGTGTGTTACATTCTTCCTCCCCAGAGTACATCTTTAGTGCATTACCTTCATAAGAAAGTAACAATACAGTCCCTTTTGTATCCATGTAACTTAGCAAGATTATTTGTTACTCAGAGAATCTACACCTTTGTCCGTAACGAAGTCAGCACTTTTACCTTGTAGGGTCCTCAGCACCATTTACCTTGTAGGTCATGTGGAGGAGTGACTGATTGTCCCGTGTAGGTTTACGCGGTGGTTCTCAACCTGCGGTGATTTTGCTCCCAAGAGCACAAGTAGCAATGGCTGGGGACAGTCTTGGTTGTCTCAGGTGGTGGTGGAAGCCACAGGCAGCAGGTGCCTGGAGGTCGGGGATGCTGCCGGCAACCGGCAGTGCCCAGGACAGCCCCGCACAGCAAGAGTCACCTGGTCTACGTGTCCGTAGTGTCGAGGTTGAGAACCCTGGTCCGTGCCTTTTGGCAGCTATAAAAGAAATGAAGAACACAGCTCTAGTCTCCCCAGTTTTACTTTCTGATGTGATAGAAAAATAAGTGTGTCATTTACTGGGCATGTGGTATGCGTGGAACGCCTTCAGGGGGTTGGCACCTGTAGAAATTCTCATTCTCCCCGTAGACTCTCTAATGTCCGGTGGGTGGCTCTGCCTTCTCACCCAGTTTCTGTTCAAACTAAAACCTGCCCCCTCACCAGCTAGAATTAGGCATCTACATTTCCCAAATCTTCTTTGCTATTCAGTGTGGCCATCTATCTTATTTCTAGCCCACGGAATGCAGTTGGGATCATTGTGGAGGACTTTTGAGATGCCTCTGTAAAAAGGAACTGATTTAGCTAGAAGACATCCTGGTTGGGTCTTTCTTCCCCTTTTCTGTCCTCTGCTGTGGAGGATGCAGACAGACGTCAGGGGCTCCAGCAGCTGTCTTACTCGAAGACTTAGCCTTAACGACGGAGGCAAGTGTGAGAATAACCAGTAAGAAAGGTAGAAGGTGTCTGGGTCTTTCATTGCACGGAGCCCCCGTTTTGAGTCTTGGACCTCTCAAATTATGTGCATATGGAAGACATATAATTTTCTATGTTAGGTAAAGTAGATTTTTTTTTTAACTTTGTTTTTGTTGTTGTGTAAAGATGAACCGAATCTTGACTTTCTAATTGGCGTGACCATCTCTGTTTCACAGATGCTTGGGAGGGTTTCATGACCTTTGTGCAATGTCACTTGGCTACTGAGTACTAGGACGTGGCAGAGACGGAATTTGAACGAGTTCTGATGGAAAACAAAGCTTGTGGTTTTCCCATTAGACACCCTACGCATTTGAAGTATAGAACCACGAGAATATTCTGAAAGGTCTTCTGCTCAGTGTAGCCGTTGATTCTCCTGGTGCTTTGGGTTCTTCCCGAACCATCTTAGGGCTGCTGTGAAAGGTACTACTTCCGGGAAACACTGTGGCCCAACTCTAGGGAAGGAATCATGTCTTCTCCATCTCCATTGTCCGGTGCTGGGGTAGCAAGGTGCTGTCTCAAGGTGACCCTCTCTCTTGGTTCCGCTTCATTCAGGGATCACAGCAAGTGCCTGGAGAAATGGGTGCCTTAGAAATTCCTCCATGAGGGTCATTGCTCTCTTTGAGATGAGCTCAGAACCCAGGAGAACGTGGTTTGCTGCCTTGCACTGCAAAATAAGCTGCAGAATTCCCATCGGAACTCAGTGTCAGTCTGGGGTGATTTGGGGCGGACTTTCTACATATAACCAAATCTACCCCCCAAATGGTTATCTTTTAGAATGACTTTTAGAACTTCACTTTTAGTAATAACTAAATCGTACGATCATCTGGGACGCAAACCATAAGAGACTCTTCATATTAGGGAACAAACTGAGGGTCGCTGGAGGGAAGGGGGTGGGGAAATGGGGTAAGAAGTGGGGGATGGGCACCAAGGGGGCCCGTGATGTGATGGGCACTGAGTGTTACACGCAACTGGCGAATCACTGAATTCTACCCCAGCAACTAATAATATACTCTATGTTAGCTAACTTGAATTTAAATAAAATCTAAAAAAAAAAAGAAAAAAAGAAGACCATCTGTTTCTCATTAAGATTGTAAACCTATGCCTTTGGCATAAAAGAAAGAGGCATTTTTGTATTCTATCTAAATAGTCTTTGTAATCAATTTTTTTTGGTCACCAATGTTTATCTTAATGTTTTCATCCAAGCAATCCTAAATACTTTTGGGGATGAAATATTACTGCGGGGGTATAAAAACCTAATAAAATATCCAAATAAAAAGTTCAGTTTAATTGTTTTAAGAACTTCTTTTAACTAATCTGTCCCTTAAATAATACATTTTTCTATACCAAATACAATTTCCTGTTTTTTTTTCCTCCATACACCACGATGGATGGCCATTCAGGCCTCTTATCGATGTTTTTATTTTAACATTTTCTTGAAATATATTTCATTTACTTGAGCCAAGAGAGTGATTATTTCAGTTTCAACAACAGCTCATTGACCGTGTCCTCCTGTGTCCTGGGCCCGTGTGATTAAGTAATACAATAGCCTCTTTGGTCTTGGCTCTTACTTTGTACCTGTCTGGCTTGCTGAGCAAATCCCCTTTATAATAACCTTTGTTCCTTTTAAAAAATTGGCCCAGGATCCCTTAAGAGTCCCCAGGATGGTGTGGACGGGCCCGTAGGCCGTCTTCTTCTTACCTCGCCCGCTGGCGTATTTGTGTCTTTTTAGGATCCGTTCCTCCTTTGCTCTCTGCTGATTCCGTTTCATTCTTCCCCAATGCCACCTGTCCCTCCTTTCTGCCACTCAGAGTTGCCTCTGAACTCATCCATTAACTAGGTGTTATGCAAGTGAGTGTGTCTCTGCACTCTTCTCCAGAGTCTCTCCTAGCCCATGACTCAGGACTCACCTGGGGGCAAATATTTGGCAACCACGGACAGAACTGTTGGGGTGTTGGAGTGTTGGGACTTGGGTTCTGGGTGTTAGGACTGTGGTAGGAGTTAGCTGGGGGGCGGGGGCGGGGCGGGGGGAAGGTGAGGAATGCCCACTGCGATCCCGCTTACCGGAAAGACAGAGAATTCCGAAGCTAGGAGGACTGTAGGCATTCTCCCATAGTGCCCTTGGGAATCGGGCCTCAAAGCGGACATATATCTTGACAAAGGCAACTGCCACCCCAGTGGAGGGCCTTATGCTCAGAACCTACATTGCATTCGGTGTAATTCCTCGGAAGACCAGTTTCAGGATAATTTTGGAGCATCTTCTCGGTGACTGGAAATGGGAGTACGATACCCTGACGTTTCGTCTCAGTGGAGACGTCCAGATCGTTTTTATGAACCATTCTGGGATGTCGAGAATATCTCTTTCTCTTTCATTGTAAAGATTTTATTTATTTATTTGAGAGAGCAGGAGAGGGGAGGCGGGCTCCCTGCTCCGCGGAGGGCCCGGCGCGGGGCTCCATCCCAGGATCCTGACATCATGCCCTGAGCCGAAGTTGCGTCACCGACTGAGCCCCCTAGGCGTCGCTCAGTGAGACATTGTTTTAAGCACTGTGCTATGAATCTGTGATTTGTAATACGTGCGTATCTGGTCTTCGTTCCCATTTCTGGCCAGAGCTCCTAAAACCCTTGCCATTCCCTAAATGGAGAGAACCGTAAGATGTGTTTTATTCCATGAATGAGGTGCCACTTGGAAAGCATCCGAGAACGGAGTGTGGTTCTCCGTGCCGCCAACCACGAGGTTAGAGTGGTTGGGACTCCCTGTTCCTTCCGGAACCTCCAGGGAAGGGCAGGAGTTCAGTCTTCCGTGGCCGGAGATTTCACCCATCGTGCCTAGGTAATGAAGCCCCAGCAGAAACTCAAAAGGAGGGTTTAGGAAGGCTTCCAGGTTGGTGGACACATCGGGGTGCTGGGGGAGTGGTGCCCCTGGAGAGGACATGGAAGCCCCACATTCCCTGCGCATCTCCTCCGTCCGGCTCTTCCTGTCTGACATCCCTTACAACTACCCGGTGATCCAGGAGGGACCGTGTTTCTCTGAGTTCCGTGAGCCACTCTAGGAAATTCCTGGAACTCAAGGAAGGGGTGGTGGGAATCTCCGAGTGACAGCCGGTCATCAGAAGCACAGAGGACGGGTTGAGCGGGTGGGAGGAACACAGCCTTCCAGGACGGAGCCCTCCATGATGGGATCCGGCACCGTCTGCGGGTGGATGCTGTCGGAACGGAGCAGGAGGGCTTGCTGGCGTAGGGAAGTTCATTGTCGACACACACACGTTGTAGTTACTGTCTCGTACCTTATGCCGGGGGTCAGCACTAAAGGTAAATATTTTCATCTTTCGCAGATCCTAACATTGCTCTGGCAACCATCCACTCTGCCGTTGTAGCACGAGATCAGTGACCGATAAGACAGCCACGGATGAGTCTGGCCGTGTTCCAATAAAACTTTATTTATAGGCACTGAAACTTGAATTTCATGTCATTTTCACATGTCATGAAATTTCATTTTTTTCCCCCAAGTTAGCATTTACGAATGCAAAAACAATTCTTAGCTCACCAGCTGTACAGAAAACAGGTGCCGGGCTGCATTCGGGCCTTTGCGGTAGCTCGCCCGTCTGTTCTCTGCCGCTGCGTTCACGTACGTGAAGCCAAACTGGTACAAAACAATAAAATGCTTTCTTCTCCGCACACAAAGACATATCTGGATGTATTCAAACTCAAACAAAAATGGACAGTTTCTCCCCTCACTTATGGATCATTGTTGGTTGGTGTGTGAAGAATTTTTGAATGAGTGCATGAAAAACAATAGTAAGACGACGTCGAAGAAATCACAGCTTTTGAACATTCAGTGTTGAAATGGGGTTATTAGAGCCGGCAGAAATGGTGAAGCACGTCAGATCGTCGGAGTGGATGTCCTCTGTCAGACCCGACCAGGTTACCTCCATTGTTCCTTGTCTTTCCGCTGGTTTCTTAGTCTGCAAATGGTAGAAAGCTGTCCATAATGCAGATGAGTCTTGTCCATGGAAATGCAAATGGACCGTGGCCAGAGGAATGCCATTGATGCTGGCCCCGTGAATAGGCCCTTTGGCATCTATCTGTAAATCTGGTCCAGCCCGTCTTGCTGTATGGGAATGTCTTGCTGTATGGGAATATATATTTATATTTTTTGGATGTCTCCTTTGAACCCAATGTAACCTATTCTTGATCCTTGCCGTGTTTCATGCTGGAATCTAATCGTGGACACACGGTCATGTTATGTTCGCACGAGAGTCATGCATTCGCTTTACAAAACATCCATAATTCGCTTTCCTATTTATGCTCTGTGACCTTGTACCTGGACACCTTGCTCTCGGTGACAAGCCTCCTCTCTGTGGGAAGCGGGTTGCTTCTCCTTCTCCTTATGGGGGTTGTAACTCACTCCCTTGACTTGTTTCCCATGTGGTGCTGAGGCTGTGTGTTGAAAAGGGGTAATTTAGGGCCCCGTCTCCGTGCCTTGGCATGCTGCTTTGATCTCAGTGGGAGTTCCGTTCTTCTAAGGGCTCCAACTCCAGATTCTTAGTCATGTTCCAGGTTGATTCAGAGCCAAATTTAGAGGTGAGGAATATTGGTTTTGCTTGTACGAACATCCGAACATCTGGACGGCTTCATGTGACATCTGTGAAATTTATTGGAGAAGGGTCAAACCTCTGAAACACCACAGAATGCGGCCGTGGAAGGTTTTTGTTTTGTGTTAGATGTTTGGTGAGTCCATAGAGCCCAAGGAAAACCTAGCTTAAGGAGGAAAATGAAAAGCCTGGGCCCCCGTGGCAATGCACTGTGTCCGAATAGCCAAGAACAACCTTGACTTCTTTGCAACCCTAACGAGCAGTGGATGAAAAGTTTTTTTATGTTTTACAAAGTTTAGAACATTTAAATCCTATGGTAATACTTCCTGATATTCTGTTGTTTTCCCTGACTTTATACAATCAGCTTCAGGACAAAGTGGATGTATTTTGAATATCTCTTACGTAACCCACGGCTGTCTCTTGGGAATTACCCGCTCTTTGACCGGCGAAGCCACCACGGATAGCGATTGTCAAAGAATTACAGGTTTGGACCCCTAGGAGAGAGAGCTTCTTCTAGAAACCGCCCCAAGGGGAACGATCCGTTCCCTTTATTGTGCTCCCCGTGCTGTTTCCATAAGTGAAAATCATGACCTCATTTCTGGGGAGAATCAATGGGATCTCACGCTCTGAGAAGACAGGCTCTTCTGTTCCTTTCACCAGTGGTGCGATCACACTTTCAGTGGGATGCATATGAGAACGGTACAGGGAGAGCGGGGTCCGTGGACTTCCCAGTCTGAGTCCAGCGACCAGCCAGCCTGGGGGAGGGCTCCTCACACAGCATCCTGCTCACGGACCCCAGTGTCGCGCGGGAACACGCACGAGGGTATCCTCTGCGACGTACAGGAGACCAGAGAGAAAGGACAGAATCTGAGGCAGACGAAAGTAGAAATAACTTAGACATGGGCTCACGGAGCATCTGGCGGCAACACTTCATCTCGGAAGCCGTGAGGCAGCAGAGCGGAGCTGCGTGAGAAAGGCTGGTGGCCTCCGGCACCGTCCCTGCGGCCGTCACGCAGGTGGGTCGAGGCGTTAACGGCCAAAGCAATGATGAGATCTGAGCCCGTCCCCAGGCCCCAGCACCCCCCACCCCAGAGTGCTCCCTCTACCCCCAGGGTCTAATTGCCACCCTGGCAGGGAAGAGGCCCAGGCTTGGAGCCTCCATCTGCTTCTCAGCACGGGTCATTCTTATGGTAAGTGTTCCCTGCGCTCATGCTGGGAACTTTTATCCAACATATTAGCGTGCTTGCGGGGGGGGGGGGGGGGGGGGGATCTTTAGCCTGCGGGAGCTGGAACATTCCATGCTTTTTGGACCTGGAAACTAGCCTGACAGAACACGCACCTCCTGCCGGACCCACAGTCACCGTGTGTGCAAGGGAGCAGGTTCTCCCTTAGATTCAAGTCCATCACGTGGCGCGGGAACGGCCCGATGTGGTTCCGATTTTCCGTGCCCGCTTTTCACGGGGGTCAACGATGCTTCCACCTGCCGGACAGTCCAAAGCCAAGACCTGCAGGAGGGAACAGCCCACCTCCGTGGGAGTCTTTCTTCACGCCTATGCTCCTCGGACCGTTAGTTTCTCCTCCCGTCCCACGAAGGACGCCGCCGGCAAAGTCTCCGGTTCGGCTCCCAGTTGAAGACGAGCTCCCGAGAGCCGGCTTTGGAAGAGCGTGTGTTTGACCACGGGAAGAGCGTCTCCCCCAGGAGGCATCGCACGGTGACTGCGGTGTGACAGCTGTGCCGACCTGTGACGGGTCCATCCGGAGGCGCTCGCCACGTGGGTGAGCCCTGACGGCTTGAAGATGCTGCGGTCTGACCTGGCTGGTAGGCAGATTTGGGGGCGTCACACGTGTGATTGTCCTTTGTCGCCCAACTTCCCCCAAGAAGGGTCCTTGTCAAAGTAGCCTCGGACACTAGAGGGGCGGGGCAAGAGCACTCATGGGATGGAACCCGCCTTTGCTTAGCTCTGGGCCTAATCTGGACCCCGTCCGGTCGGCCGTCCCTGACGTGAGCATCAGGTCTCGCTGTCTTACCTATTCATGCACAGGACCTCCTCTTAGAGGACCTCCTCTTAGAAATCTCATTCGTGTCGTGCCTCCTCTGCCTTGTAAACATGATTTCCTCACTGCAAGAAATAAATCTAGGTTTTATTTTATTTCTTTTATTTATTGGTTAGTAATCACTACACCCAGCGTGGAGCTCGAACTCACAACCCTGAGAGTCCCGTGTTTTACCGCCGGAGCCAGGCACCTGAAATCTAGGTGTAATTTAATTTAATTTACTTATTTGTGAAATGTAGGTTTTAATTCCAATTCTGTTTTTTTTTTTAATTTATTTACTTAACAGAGACAGAGAGATCACAAGTAGACAGGCAGACAGAGAGAGAGGAAGAAGCAGGCTCCCTGCTGAGCAGAGAGCCCAATGCGGGGCTCGAACCCAGGACCCTGAGATCATGACCTGAGCCGAAGGCAGAGGCTTTAACCCACTGAGCCACCCAGGCGCCCCCCACCCCCAATTCTGTTTTGATTAGCTGAGGGAACAAGGACACACTCTTGCCGTCTCTCTCGCCTGAAAAAATACAGGCTGATTTCCTCAAACTAATTTTCCTTTCTCAAACGTTCTTGTCTTTGACCTATTTGATTCAGAAGAATTTCCATCGCCCTTTAAACAAAGACGTGCAACTCCTTGGCTTTATTCATTTTGCAACTAGTTTAGGGCGGAGAGCGCCCTTGTAAGATTCATTGCTCAAAGCGTGTTGTACTTTGGGTAATTTGAGGTGTGTGTGTGTGTGTGTGTGTGTGTGTGTGTGTGTGTATGCACATGCCGACTAACCTGGACATTTGTTTTAAATTCCTTTTCAGCCTACAATTAAATTATTGTGGCTGTACTCTATGGAATGTACTACTGAGGTCTACCTTCTATTTTCTTCTGGGTTGAAAGAGAAAATATATATATATATATATATATATTTAAAGGAAGATCTTTGCTGCGTGTTCCCTTTACCTCCAATGCCTGCCTACGCCGAGAGTACATTGCCTGTTTACTCCAACGTCTTTGTTAGGCTCTTTGATTTCCACAGTTCATAACAGGCAGACAAAAGTTCTGCTGCTCTGAAATGACGGCCACACGTGCACACAGCCGCTGTGCTCCTGGGACTCGCCAAGGAGCAGGCTGTCACACGCTCCGTAACCTCGTGCCGCCAGAACTCAGCAGGGAGAAACCGTCCGCAGACCAGCCTGGTGCATCCATCATTTCCAGATTTTCTGCAGTCTTGGCCTCCGTTACAGACCTGAGACTTTCTGCCGTCCCCATCTCGAGACTGTCCTGTAACCAGTGGTTTTTATTCAGTGTGTGTTGCTACAGGGTGATAGGTGGCATATTCTCAGAGACTGTGTCCCAGTCCCAGCCTTTGGGACCATCCTGAGAAGCCTGGGGACATGGGACGATCATCCCATGCCGTCCTGAGAAGGAAGGTTTTGAAGGCATCCATCCTGCTGGCATCATCAGTACTAATTAGGTTTCCCCTAGAGGTTGGTAGGATTTTCTGCCCCCCTCCTGTGGATGCTGTGTACCTTAGCCAGTAGTGTTTTCCCCTTGCGTGGGCGCTCAGAAAGCTAAAAGATCAGTAAAATGCCCTATTCCAAACACGGGTGCTGAAATGAATCTCATGTATTTTGGAAACTAGTCTTATCCTGACTCCGTCTATTTGTTCATTATCTTTGTTTTTTGTCTCCCTTTCTCTTGTTCTTCCCACACACTTAAGATCTGTTTTTTGGCTATGTCCCATGGCTATGTCTCGGTGCATTGTTTCTGAATGCCTTTAACAGGGAAAAGGGCTGTTGATAAATCCATAAGCCCACGGAACAAGGAATGACTAGAAAGTTGCCATATAGCAGCTGTGACAGGGCCCGACGAGCCGGGGCCATTTCATCCACGGTGTCACGGTGAGCCGAGATGAGGGGACAAGACATCTGTGTTCCCAGCAGCAGACTTGCGACAGGGCAGTGATGATTATGCCATCATACTTGGAAAGGAGAATGGTTGCCACTTGTCGATGAGGTAAGGGCTGTAACTGGCCAAAAGAGACAAGAAAAAGCCGTGCGGAACGACAAACGCGGAGGGTGAGCCGGAGGAACGCGTTCTGATGGGAAATGACGTCACTGGACCCAAGGTGGAAGCCTTTTGTTCGTGTGCACCCTGTGGAACCAAAGGGCTGCGGCCCCGTCTTCACAGATCTGAAGTCACAAATAGCAGAGGTCAAAGAATAGTCTTTAAAAGTACACAATAAAGAAAGGCCTCCTCTCAACGGGCCCCATTCACAGCAGAGCTGCCCATGTGGGTGAGTTCATTTTCCGTTTGTGTGGAGGCAGAAAATGACTTAAAGTGTGCACTTTGTAAAGATGTCTTTCTTGCTCGCTCGCTCCTTTCCGTTGGTCGTCGTCATCATCGTAGTACTGGTTTGTGTCGGTTGCTGTGAAGATCTTTCTCCATCTGCCGTAGGCTCTGGGGGTCCACACGGACAATTTTAAGCAGGGAGAAAGGCACGGAGATAAACGGGGCTTTGGCCTTCTCGTACCTGCCGTGGAAACTCCACTCGAGCGTCCGTGGGAATCACGACGTGGCCTTCACGGGAGCAAGAGCTCGGTGCGCGTCTGTCTGCGCAGCTCCTCCTGTCGGGAGCCAGGCTGGGGATAAGGCAGACGTGACAGGGAGGCATGAGCTGATGGTTACAAAAATGGGATCCCATGGCCTTGCCTCATCAAACAATACGCATTTCAAGTCCTTGCAAGTGACTAATTCTGTGTCAGGTTGCAGAGAAGGAAGCCTGTGGGCAGGAGGAACCTCGGAACGCTGGTGGGGCCGGGACAGACCTTGCACCGGGCAAGCAGAGATCCCGTTGAGCGCTCGGCAGCCCGCGGACACAGCCCGCGTCAGCCTTCCGCAGACTTTTCTCATGTGCCTTGATAGCAGCATTGTTGAGACTGCAAGGGAGGCCGCCCAGCGCCGCCTGGGGACACGGCCCGTCCTGGGCCCTGCTTGCTGATGAAGGTGGGGCTTTGATGCCCGTGCAGCTCCCGGTTCTCACCGCTGAAAGGTTGAACTGGGGCGGTTGCAGATCAATGAGCTGCGTTTCCCAAGAGAAAGTGCACAATGGCTCCGGGACCATTAAGCTGTGAAGATTCATGCCTTGGCGTTTGGGAGTGTGTGTTCAGCAAGTTTTCCTTGGGGCGGGGAGGGGGCCTGTGAGGTTTGGCTTTTTACATCCAACTGTATGCACATTTTCCCTTTTTGTACGGGGACATAATGCCTGCACTGAGGATAGCCCTCCCCTCCTCCTAAATCCTTCCACAAAAAGATACTTATTAAGGCCGGTATTCTGAAGAACTAAATGCTTCTTTAACTTTGCTTTATCTGCTTCAATGAGCACAGTGTACGGAGTCCGGGGAATTCACAGAACGGCCGCGAGCGGCCCTCCCTATTCTCTGGGGCTCTTTGGGCACAGAAATAATCCCTTCCTAGGATCTTTTGAGAAAGCAACTCAACGATGCACGCAAATCAACTGTAAATCGTGGCCAGCTCGAGAAGGGCTGCACAAACCAGCACCGGAAAGTGTTCTGATCGCCAGAAAGCCCCGTTGCTCCGTCTCCTGAAACACAGACCTGCGTTCCAAGACCCGGGAATGCCAGGGAGGCAAATGCTCTTCCTCGCTGTGTTTTAAAGCCCCGGGATGCTGCTCTGCTGCGTCCTGATCCATCCCCACTTTTGTCCGGGGCTCTCTGTGTCTGTTTCCCTGTTTCGTTTCTTTGTCATTTTCAGACAAAAAGGCAGGGAGACCCCTTGCAACTTTTGTTTTCCAAGCGGTAATGGAGAACATGTAAGGAGGCGTGAACTCGGGCGGCCTGCGAAACTGCGTGCACGGGGAAGGCCTTCTGGGCTGCTGCCTCACCATTTTCGGCCCCACCCAGGTGCAGTCTCTGCAGGAGAAAATCATCCCTGCGCTGGGAGACTCACGTGTCCACGCGTGTGTGGGCCGCTCTGCTGGGAGGCCCCGACGCAGTACCGTTCGCTGGCGTGCTCTGGGAAGGCCGTGTCTGGATCGGGAGTCCGTCACCAGCTTCCCTGCGTTCCCGCTGGCTTGCAGGGTCATGTCGGTGACGCATTTATAATCGCAGAAGTCCGGTATTAAGACGCTTGAAGAACAGACTAGAAGACTCTCTTTCGGACTCCGCAGACTCTAACAGCCATGGGACCACGGCGTTTGCTCTCTGGTATTGGGAAGGCAGAGTGGGAAGTCCGTGTTGGCCAGCTGCGTGTCCCTTCCGTCCCTACGGTGTGCTGCCTGCCATTGCTTCATCTGTGCACACGCAAACCACTGCGGAATTTCTGTCCACGGCTGTGGATCGAGTTCCATGCTGCTCATTTCCGGTTGACGGCCCCATAGAAAGTCTTGGAGTTATGGTGTCTTCATGGCAACATGCTTCCTCTGCTGCTGGTGGGAAAGGGAGCGGCAAGGTCCAGGGGCCGGTCTGTGGATTCCAGGCCTGACAGTGGGACTCGCTTGCTTAGTGACTAGGACTGAGTTGTTTCTGTGCCATCCGCAGACCTCTCTCTCCCTCTGGTTGCCCGGTATTAATGAAAAACGTGAATATTCACTCAATCACGCAAGCTAAAAGCCTTCTTCTCCTTAACCTTCATGTCCGTCCTTCCGTAAAGCTTTTCACGATCATCTCTGGGACTGTTTTGCCATCCCTGCTGCCGTAACTCAAGCATGCTCTGTCCAGAAATACACTCGTTTGAACATGCTTATCGATGGAGAACCAGAAAAGTAAAAATCTTTATTTTATCTAAGCACGTTCCTTCTTTGATGTTCTTCCCTTCTTTAAGATTTTCCTTATTCATTAGAGAGAGAGAGAGAGAGAGTAGCAGAGGGGAGGGACAGAGAAGACAGAGAAGCAGACACCTCGCTGAGCACGGAGCCCGATGCGGGACTCGATCCCACGACTCCGGGATCATGACCTGAGCTGAAGGCAGACGCTAAACCCACTGACCACCCACGCACCCCTGATGTTCTTTCCTCCTTCACGTGGCGCCGAGTTCCGGACCTATGTGATTTTTCTTCTCTCTAAGAACTTTCTCACATTTCTTGCAAGGCAGGTCTTTTAGCAACAAATTCCCTCCATTTTCTCTGTCTGAGAAAGCCTTGATTTCTCCTTCTCTTTTGAAAGGTAATGTTATAGGTACAGAATTCCAGTTGGTGGTTTGTTTTGTTTTGTTTTGTTTTGTTTTTTTAACCTCCATAGTTTAAATATTTCTGTCCACTGTTCTTGCTGGCACAGTTTCTGAGAAGTTGGATGTAATTCTTACCTTTGTCAATCCTTAGGTAGTTCCCCCCCCTCCTTAGTATTTTCAGGATATTTTTTTATACTCCTCCATTTTCTATACTTTGAAGGTGATATGGTAAGGTAGAGTTTTTTGACCTGCCCCTTGATCACTGAGTTCCAGGATCTGTAGTTTGGGGTCTGATACCTAGTAAAAGAGCATTTCTCTCTGTTACTAGAGTTTTCTTTGTTGATGTGTTGCTTGTTTTTGTGGTAGTTGTATTGCCAGCAGGATTTCTTTTTTGGTTCTTTCTTGGAATATTCTATCTTTCTCCTGACATCACCCATCTTTTGGTTCTTCCGTGTTGTCTACTTTTTCCAGCAGAGCCATTAGTAGTTGAATCTAGTCAGTGTAATAATTCTTACATCCCTGCCATGTCTGGTTCTCACGCTTGCTTTTCCTATTTGAATTCTGTTTTCTGCCTTTTGGTATGCCTTGTAATTTTTTCTTGGTAGCCAGATATGACCCACCAGGTAAAAGAAACTGCTGGACATTGGATTTTAGTACATGGTGGTGAGCTGTGTGAGGGGGCTTCAGTGTTCTGGAGCTCATGATGAGGTCTTGGTGTTTTGGTGAGCCCTGGCTCTGGGCTGTGAACTTGAAAAGAGTTCTCCTCCGCAAGGTGGGACAGAAAGGCTAAAGCCAGCTGCCACTGGGTGTTAACCTGTCCCAGGTCAGTGAGGCCATGGTAACCGTCCGGCAGGGGAGGCTCTACTTACCTGGGTTTCCAGAACGCAGGCGCTTCCCATAAGAACAGGCTGCTCTGGCCCATTTCAAAGCCGCTCCTTTACCTCTCTGCCTGCCCGACTCTTGGGAGGGTTTTTCTCCAGTGTTTGCTGTGCTCATTTGGCTGAGCTCCTGGAGGTACATCTCATAGTATTGTGGGGTTCCCTAATCACTGGGTCCCCCTGATGTTTTTCACTCCCAGACTTGCCACACTGAGCCTCCAGGCAATTGGGCAATCCCAGTTCAGGCTTTTCTCCACGGGCCCTGGTTCCTGTGACGCTTCCTACCCTTGGTACAGCGTGACTCTGTGCGTTCACTTGCTCTGCTCTCCGGTCTTGGGATCAGCACCTCATTCTGTGTTCCCCCTTGTGTGATGGATCTGAAAAGACTCATGTTTCACTCTGTTCAGCTTTTTACTTGCGGTTAAGATGGAGCGGTGATGTTCACGGTCCTTCAGGCAGAGCTGGAAGCTGGGTGTGTCCATTTCGTGTGTGTCTGCTGTGCGTCTTTTCCTCTACAGGTCCGATGTAGAGTCTTTCTTACATGCAGCCTTCCCCGACCTTCATGCTTCTTCAGTCCGAGGACCAATCCATCAGTCGGTCCAGTGGGCTAACAGGACGCTGTGGTTACATTCACACGCGTTGTCATCTTGTAGGGTTTTGTTTCTGTGGGTTTGCATGAGGGACCTCGTCACCGGCATGCCCCTTGATTGTGCCTTCTGTTTCTGAGCCTACTCGACGTTCATTAGGTCTTAATTACGGACCATCCAAGTGCCTGACCCGATGCTTGCGGAGACTTCACTAGGGTGAGGGGATAGGGTGTGGGTTGGATGAAAATTTACTAGTCGGAATCAGAATTCTGAGGTTCTGTGCTCTCAAGGAGGATCCTCTGATCAGGATGAGTCCCTCATGTCCTCTGCTTACACGAGTGCTAATTTGACATTTTTATTGCTTCTAGATGCTTTCTGAAATGCGTTGATAGCAACTTTGACTTGATCTTCACTTATGAAGTTAATATCTTCCATTCGCTTAAGATTTATCGTTTGCAGACGTCTTTGCATAAATTAATACCGTTTGCTTTTCAAGGCTTCTTTCTGAGAAGGGAAGGGAAAATACTAACTTTCTTCGGCTGTTGTGCAAGACACGCTGTAGAGAGTAGCCTCTTGAAAGTCCCGTGGCTAATGAGATGTCAGGACAGTGAGATGGACCCTGGTGTCCACAGTAACTTTGAAGGAAGGGGTGTGGGGGAGTCTAGAGGACAGGAACCTAACTTCATGTTAGTTGAAGAAAATGTGGAAAAAGAAAAATTAGGTTGAAGTTATGGCAGCCCCTCCTTTTGGTAGTTTGGCTGTCAAGAGAAGAGAATTAAGAGGGAGGTCAGGGTTTTGAGAGGCTGGATGATCTCTCAAACAATAGATTTTTGCTATATTCTCTGGCACGTTTCATAGATAAATATTCCTCTTCATACTGCACTAGTTAGTACTGATGCTGGTTTTCGTTGCCCCGTAGAGAATTGATGGGGGAGTCGACCTGTGTAGGCAGGGAAGACTTTTCCTCTACCCTCTTCTGTTCTTTAGCTTGGCCTCCTGGCTCACATTTATGGTAGTTTTGAGGCTGGACTTAACATGGCATGGATGCTAGTTTTGAGGCACGGGTTTAAAAAAAAAAAAAAAAAAAAGGAAGACCCTTGGGATGGCTCTTAGAACTCTTGATCCAAGCGACACTTGCCACATCTCACTTCACAGCCCACTGGCCAAGCAAGCCACAGTGCCCAGAGTGACATCAATGGGACAGAGAAGCATCTATGGACCACCGTCTTCTAGAAGGGACATTTGGGATCAGCATGCAGTCTGCCTTGCTAGGAAAATCACTTAGAATGATGAAATATTAGTTTTATTCATTAGGCATTTCTCAGATCTGCACAGAATGGCAGTACTAGGGAATACTTCAATTCATTTATGTTTTCAAAATCTACAATGAAAATGTACGGGTAGGAGAAGTGATTTTTAGCATCACACCTAAGCCCTCAGCTATCTAGCTATCAGGGAAAACGGTGCCCTCTTGTACTTCCATGGCGGTGAAACTTTTAGTCCTTTTAGTGCTACTCACCTGGATGAAATAGTGTAAATTTTTTAATGTGTGAAATTTCAGGCCCAATAAATGTGTGTATTTATTTAATACACACATTTGCATAATGCTCTGCTGGAAATTCTTTTTCTGCCAGTTAAAATTTTTAAATTATTTTACACGTTATTCTGCTTATTGCCTTGGCATTATCCCAGGGGTGCCGCCAGGCAACGTTCCGACTTGGGCTGTATCTTCTCTCCTCACCCCACTTCCTTTTCCAGTCAAGGAATCTTATAAAGATGCAAACCTGTGAGATTTGCATTTTAGAGGAATAATCTAGGATCTGCCCTTGTTTACTTATTTGACATTTAATGACTGTTCTTGCCACGAGAGGCTACACATTACTGGAGCCATATCATGCGACATGTTACTATGCACATTTGCGTCAAACCCCAAATTTGGGGCCACTCCTCTACACCAGGTTTTTTCAAACTTTCAAGGGCATCACCTAGAGATCTTGTCCAACTGTAGATCAGTATTCAGCAGGTCTGGGTGCAGCTCAAGGTTTTGCATTTCCTACGTCCTGGGTCGTGCCGATATTGCTGGTCCATAGCCTACATTTTGCCTATTGAGTGTGTAACCTACTAAATGGGGAATGCAGCAGCCCGTGGGGGTAGCAGCACATCTAGAATCCTTTTCCTAATTAGTGGCAACCGTTACTACATGTGGTTGAGTGAACTTTCCATTTTACTGTGTGTTACTCTCCTTTTTATTTTCTATTTTTTTTCATCCTGATGGAAATTATTGTGTGACCCCAAGCCATTAGTTAATTTTATTTCACCACAAACTAAAATCCGTTCAGACAAGCTGAGTTCCAGGAACTTTTATTGCCATTATTTTAAAAAGGAGATACTGTGCCTAAGAGACGAGTTCCTTTTATGTGGAGGGAAAGAGTGTCTCATTGTTAGCCGTCTGCTCATCGACCAGAAAAGCTGCTTTGACGTGACTACAAGGCAAATGGAACACTTTACGCCGCAGGATGTGAGCGCAGGGCAGGAGAAGGGAGTGGGTTTAAGCATGAGATCCACAGCTATCCACAGGGAGGGAAGTGCTAGCTAGCCCTTGGCTCGTGTTCTTGCCTTAGCACGGCTTCTGCAGCTCTGCCCAAGCACAGACGCGGGACACTGGTCCATTTCTCGGGCTGCGCGTCTTCTGTTAGTGGGGTGCACGGTGGGCATTGCCCTGCGGCTCCTGTTGTCTCAACGCAGAGGTTTGCACAGGTGTGAAGTGTGCACGCGCAGGTGTGGGCATGCCTCGTGCCTAGCACAGCCGCATAACCATGCTGTTCGTCTGTTCTTTTTATCATGAGAAGATACACGGAAGATTAAACAGTTACTGTTTGAGGGGCGTCTGGCTGGCTCAGCTGGTAAAGCATGTCACTCTTGATCTCAGGGTCATGAGTTTGAGCCCCATATTGTGCATAGAGGTTTTCTTTTCTGTTTTAAGATTTTATTTATTTATCTGACAGAGAGAGAGTGGGGGAGCATACGCCAGGGGAGCAGCAGAAGGAAGGAGAGAAGCAGGCTATTATGTCCTCTGCTGAGCAGAGCAGGGAGCCCGACGTGGGGCTTGATCCTGGGACCCTGGGATCATGACCTGAGCCAAAGGCAGATGCTTAACTGACTGAGCCACCCAGGTGCTCCCCACTTCTTTATTTTTTTTTTAAATATTTTATTTATTGGAGGGAGTGAGGGAGAGTGTGCACAGGTGGGGGGGAGGGGCAGAGAGCAAGGGAGAAGCCGGCTCCCCACTAAGCAGGGAGCCCCACATGGGGCTCTGTCCCAGGACCTTCGATCATGACCTGAGCCGAAGGCAGACGCGTCACCAGCTGAGCCACCCAGGCGCCCAGCGCTGGGTCGTCTTTTCAAGCCAAGTTTTTATTCAGTTAATTATTATTTTGTACTCTCAGTTGTTGAACGAAAGGCCGGCGGGCCAGTGTTGTCATGTCATCTCTAGGACTCTTGAGAGGAATAAGGGCTCCGTGAATCAGTGTTTTTTTAACTCTTTGTCCATTGGAAAAAGCCCTTGAAGCTAACGGATGCCTGACAGTTTTTGTTTCACAACTCAAGAGAGTTGTTTGTTTTGGTCTTTTGGTCTCTGTTAACTCAGAGGGGCCTTCAGTCTCCAGATTATATGACCCGTGGAGTCCCAGTTGCTCCCGCGGTAAGTGCTGTGTTTCCGACGGGCACTTGCATCTGCTTTGGTGTTTATGTGTCTGTCTCCTTAGACGGATGGGCGTCTCCTTGAGAGGACTGACTGTGCTCACCACCTCTTGGGCCGGGAGCTTCTTGAAAGGGGGAGGGGCAGCCTCACTCCAAGATCGGCCGCTCCATAAAGCAGGGTAGAGGCTTAGAGAAGGTGCGTTGGGAAGCCTAGACGGGTTGGTACACTCTGAAAGATGTGCTTTCAATTTGTGCAATAAGCCAGGAAGGTCATTCTGATGTTCCCCATTTCACGGTGTAGATAGCTGAGTTTGGTTGGAACGAGTCTTGTCCAAGATTCCTGACATTGGCCAGTTGTGAGCAAAACAGCAGGACGCTGTCTCTGGAGCCCACGATCTTTCTTTGTACTTTAAATGACTGTTCCTGGCCCCAGAGTCTGTTCATAGATTCCCCGTCCAAGAAGTTGGAGGGGAAATAGACAATTTTAGTGTATTTCATCATCCTGAGTACTGTTTCTCTCCAGCGATATCTGTCCATTTCTTGAAACGTAGATCTGGAAAGTCACACATGCGTGTCTCTAGGCACTTGGGGCTCTGCCGCCGTTGGGATTTCAGAAGGACCGTTTCTTTCGTGCAGTATTGCCTTTGAACTTGGACTCGTTTTGGAACTCTCTAGTCATTGACAGGATTCTCTAACCTACACAGTGATCTCATTTGGAGACCATTGTTTTCACTCCTCAGAGGAGGGCCTAGTCTGAACTTTCCAGAGTACTGATAAAGCCTTGGAGCCCCACCGTCATGGGCCTGGACTTGGCCGAGCCCAACCACAGACACGAGGGGCGACCACCGCAGGTCCGCAGGACAGTGTGTGAGGTCAGCTCCCCACGGCTGCCCAGAACCACCAGTCCTGCTCCCGCATGCTGTGTGTGCTCTGTGGCACGAGGCCTGCAGGCGCACGAACAGCTTGGGGTGGTTACGGCTGTTACTTTTGCCTTTGCTTCTGGACCTGCTGCGGGGACAGAGCTGTCTGTCTCATTATTCCCTCCCTGGGTGGCAGGTATGGAGAGACGACCCCTGTGGTGATTTCTTTTTTTTTGTCGTTGTTGTTTCCTTTCATTCTTAGTTTTGTACCTTTCGTACACATGGCCGAGTTCGGATACCCCCACTCCTCTGAGCTGAAAGCAGTAAATACACAATGATGCGTTAATAAATCAAAAGTTTAATCATTCTGCGCATCCTCCGCCCTTGTGGGAAAAAACAACCCAGACTTCCCAACAGATTTGTCAATAGTCAGTCTGGACTTTTACAATCATCTCAGAAGCGGTAAGACCACGCAGCCCGGCCTACTGTTCACTGACCACGCTGGCTAGTTACATTAATGTACATCGGATGCAATTAGAAATTGAGCTCCTCAGTCACATAGCCCCGTGGTTTCCCACCAGAAATAATTTGGCCGCTGCCAGGTGACATTCAGGCACGTCCCGGGACGTGATGGTTGGGAATGTCTGAGGATGTGCTTGGTGGCTCCCTGTGGGATGGCAGACGCCGGTGGGGAAGACAGTTTCTCATCGGGTCGGTTCTTTGAATGAGCATCTGCAGACTCTCGAGCCCTGCACGGACCGTCTGCTGCAGTTTGTTTCAGACCCCGTTCTCCCGGGGTCACTGTGCTGGCGAGGTTACGACAGGTGCTCTGTGGGTGTAGGGCTCCTCACGGAGTGTCTGCACACCCCTGCCACGCAGGAGCTCCCCATCTGACGGATGCCTGAGAACCAGAGGGCCGCTGGCACACTCGGCCTGCTCACGGTGGCAGGGAACGAGTGGCTTCCACAAGCAAGCAGGCTTCCCCGTGCCCCTGCTGCCCGAGCGCAGCCTGGGTCTCTTGGCTTGGGAGCGCAAGCCCTTTCCACTCCATCCTCACCGCCTTCACTGGCAAAGTTGTTAAGGACGGAGGGGGTCTGTGGACAACAGGAGACCAGGCCGACCCTCAGAACCGAGAATGGTCATTCCGTCTCCACTCTCCATGCCGCTCTCGACGGGAAAGCCAGAGAGGGAGGAAATGCGATTCTTTGTCGCTCGTTGTGCAAGTCTGAGGCAGTTAAGGGTCTATCCGAGGGGACAGCTCATGGTTCCCCGAACACTTTCTTCCTGGAAGATCTCCTTAAAGGAGAGAAGGCCTCTCCCGGCTCCCTGCGCTGATTCACTGGGATTTATGGACAAGTGGTGCACCATTTGAGAAAGAGTTTCTACTCATACTATTTCTCATATGTGCAAAGGCCATTTCTCCGAACTGATTTGTGCATACAAGGTAGCATGTCGCATGTGCCTCTGGGACAAGGTAACATGTCGCATGTGCCTCTGGGACATTGCACTTGCAAAAGACAAGTTGTGCATGTCATTGGGCACTTACTGTTAGGTGTCTCAACCGAAGGAATGATTTTGGAGCGGAAATCCAAGCGTATTCTGCTGAGCCGCACACGGGGAACTCAGTACTCAACTTCAGCTGCTTTGATGTTGCAGTTAAATTAAAAAAACAAAAAACAGAAAACGGTCAAACAGCATTTTGGTTGCAACAGCAAGGGCTATCTGTTAGGATACGCAAGGACAGAGTCCTTTGAACTGTTTCTGAATGGGACTGTGGAGCTAGAAAGGTTTGATGGTAGAGACGGAGGGTCAGGCTTGTGGTGTTTGAGCATCCCGACCGTTGCGCTCTGCCGGAGGCGAAGAGGCCGGGCTGTTTTGGTCTCTGCCTCCAGGCACCGATTCCCATCATCGTCACTTGCTCCAGCTGAGGCGAGTGGGTGGACCGTCTGTACCCAGCACCCCAGAGGGAAAGATTTCTGCCGAGGTGGGGACCGTGCCTTTCTGGGCGAGGCCACGTCTCTTGCTTTGAGACCTGCAGGCAGCATACGACCAGCTTATGTATTTATGTATCACCACATGTTTTGGCCTTAAAATGCTGCCTGTGAAAATGTGGAATCCGTTATGCAACAAAATACTCGGGAGCTTCTCTTTGGAAAGGAGATTTGTGTGAGTCAGGGGTGCCAAATTCGCAGCTCTGGGGCTTGAACAGTTCCTTTCTTGACTAGGAGGTAGGGCGGTCCCCGCGCACTAGCCTCCGTTTCTGTGCTTCCTCGTGGGGCCCACGGAGGCATTGCAGATCCGTCTGGGGAGGAGTGACCCCCCACGGTCGAGAACGGGCTGAGGGAAGGACGAGGTGCTGTCCCGTGCCGCGGAGGTGACAGGCCGGAGGGGGCCTGGCGGGGACGTGAAGTGTGCAGACCCCGTACTTTGCCAGAGAAGATCTGGTCGGCCTTTCAGGGGCGGCCGGGGGTTTCCATGTGGGAATGGTGACTTTCCCGTGGATGAGGCCTGTGCATTTTACTGTGACCTTCAGGCTTCGACGGCCGCGCACCCCATTAGATCTATGTCGTGAGGACCTTAAGAAGTCCATGAGGCCCCGCCACCTCTCGGCGAGGAACATTTGTGAGTTTAAGGCAGGATTTTTGCTTTTACTGGAGAAACTTGTCGATTTTATAAGTCTGATTTTGCTGGATCGCAGACACGCTACCATAATAAAACAGACCCAGTGGCCTTTTTTTCCCATTTCTACACAACAAAAAAAATTAACAAGAATCATTTTCTTTAGACGCAGAGATGGCTTGAGACGTTGAGGATGTGTTTTCTGAACAGATTTGTGTGTTGATTCTGGGTCTCGCTTTTCCGTCCCAGGGAAGGGAAGGGGCCTGACGGATTCTTCCCGTGTTAGAAAGAAAATCGATCCGGACCATGAGTTTCTCATTAGAAAGTGCAGAGAGGAGCCAAAAGGTCCTTCCATTTGGTTTATGGGGCTTTTCTTGGAAGCTTGTGAAGTTTCCTGCTGCCGTCTGGGGCTTGAGGACAAAGCGAGCACATGGACCGGCTGACATGCTGGGCAGAGAGGGGCAGAGATCGTGCCGTGTGTGGGAAGTTGCTCTGGTTGGGGCCGGCCTGCCTGGAAGGTGCCAAGCTCATCGTAACCCCCTCCGCTCTGCCTTCACCCCTGCCGGTCGCTTCTGCTCACATCTGCGCGTCTGGTCCTTCTGTCTCACTGACCGTTGAGTGCTCTCAGCGTAGGACGGGAATCAAGCGTTGGTTCCGCAGCTATTCCGGGAAACGCACCTGCCGGCGAGCTCTGAAAAGTACGAGTTCGCTGAGCTTTCCTTTTTTTTTTTTTTTAAAGATTTTATTTATTTATTTCACAGACAGAGGTCCCAAGTCAGATAGACATCACCAGCAGGCAGAGAGGCAGGCAGAGAGAGGAGGAAGCAGGAAGCAGGTTCCCTGCCAAGCAGAGAGCCTGATGTGGGGCTCGATCCTAGGACCCTGGGACCATGACCTGATCCAAGGCAGAGGCTCAAAGACTGAACCCCCCCAGGGTACTGTTTTTGACAGAGACTCTCCAGCTCTGACAGAGACTCCCCTTTTGCGTGGAGTCTGTAACAACGGCGAACAGAAACGGGTCGAGCTGCCAAAGTTCGTTGTTGTGAACGGTCGTGAAGCATCATCGCGCCCTCTGCAAGCCCTCGTCATCCTGTGAAAACAACAGAACGTCGGTCCTGATGACATCCGTGAAGAGAGCCAAGAGCCAGATTTGGCGTCTCCTGGCCGTTCCCAAACACCGTGGACGAGAGGGAGCTCGCCAGCCCCAGCGCTGTGGGTAGCGTTTTCCGAGTTAACGTCGAAAAGGTGAATTGATGGTGGGTCAGCAACACTTGTAAAACGTGAGCTTTATCTGAAAAGCGGGGGACCACACCTTCCTATTTTCAAGTTAAAAGACACCTAACGTGACGCCTGACGACAACGCAGCGAACGGTCGCGAGCTGTGTTCTGTGCCGCGGTCTGCCCGCGGTGCACGCGTGCCCGGTACAGCCGTCGTGCGGGTGTCCCGTGCGCTACCCCCACAGCTGGCTCGCTTCTTGTCTCCTGCTCGGTGCCCTACACTACCAGACCTTACTGGCCCTAGAGCGCTGCAGCAGACACCCTCCCAGTCTCCCCACTGCTCGGTGAGGCCGTGTCCCCTCAGACCCATGACCTTTCCGACGACCGGCTCGACGTGACTGGGCGGCTGCACTAACAGGTCTGCAGATGCCTTCCGGGGCCGCTGACATGCGGAGGGCGTCTCCGGCTCAGCCCCCGGTCCGAGGACGGGAGACCAGCCCCCGGCCCCGCGCTCCTGGCTCTCCCACACACAGCGCGGCTCGTTAGCTGTGAAAGACTCACGCGGCGAGCGGAGGCACCCCTGCCCCCGACACAGATTAGCACACTGACCTCCGGTCACTTGACAAGCGAACACTGTGGCGTGGCTCGACGTCCCACTGCTTCCAGCCAAGCCTAAATAGACGGTTCACGGGCAACGGGGCTGACAGAGGAGGGATTTCTATGCACGGATCGGGGCAGGAGCGGCGGGATTTCTTCCAGGGAAAGCCCTCCAGGCGGTGGCCATCGGGGACTGGCATTTCCCGCCTATAAAGTAGGTTTGTAAACTCTCATCGGCATGACAGATGGGCTCAAGTTTTCATTCTCTCTAATGTCAAGGGAGCCATGGAAGTAAACAGAACTGGGTGTCGGGGCAGGGGAGGGGGCAGTCTACGTCTGTGATTTCTCTGGGGTAGTGATTTTTGAACGCAATTTAAGGAAATTGACTCTGATCATTGCATTTTTTTGGCGAATGCTGTTCTGTACGCACATAGTAGTCATACACAAACCAGGTTGCATCACGAATACAAAATATAAACTAACGTTGCTCTTTCTTTGACAAAACATTGGTTTTTAATAAGCGTGGACAAATACTTCTTAAGGCATAAAGCACGTTATGACTTGCGATGGCTCTGGACATTTGGTTGGGTTTACATTTCTCCTCAAAACTGAGGCTTCTCTCTCTCTCTCTCTCTCGGTTGAAATCAGCAGGAAATTACTATTCCGAAGATTAATTTAGCACCGTGTCCCTCAGCAACAACCAGAAAGGAAATGTAATTTGCACCTTTCTACAAATACCCTCTTATCTCATGTTTCACACGCCTTGACCCACTTTTCTGGAAAAACATATTTGAATGTGGAATATTTAAATAAAGCACTTTTCCTTCATGGACAGGAAAACATCTTTCCTAAAAGTAAGTCATCTGACCTTTTATGAATACCCCATGAGATGAAAAGTGGCAGTGATCGCGAGAATCTCACGGTTCCCCTCTCTATTGGAAGTGAGGTTTCCTGCGACGTAACAGGCACCGCGATGTCATGTAGTGAATGACAGATCGTATGAGAAGGACTTTCCCCTTCCTGTGATGAAATGAATGGAAAGATGGTAAATAACTTAGTAAATGAATGAATTCCAATATCCTATTTCTCGTGTTTACTTTCCAATAATTCATTTATTCACTTATTTAAAATACTCATTTTCCACCTCTTAGGTACCGTACCCTTGTTGAAGAAAGATTCTGTTTATTTATGAGAGAGAGCACAGGCAGAGGGAGGGACAGAAGGACAGGGAGAAGCGGACTCCCACTGTGCAGGGACCCTGATGCAGGACTCGATCCCAGGACCGTGAGATCATGACCTGAGCTGACGGTAGACGCTTACTCCGCTGAGCCGCCCGGGTGTCCCTGTACCGTACCCTTTCTGTGCTAGTAGCATATAGGCATAGACTGTGTGTTCATGAAGCAGAATTGGTATTACAGACACAGAAGAAAAGCAAGGCCACAATTTTAAGAAGGAATAGACATTGCATCAAATATCTTGAAAAAACATAGGATACTATAATAGGAAAGTTAAGAGAATGTTTTCTGAGGATGAAATTTCTCTGAAATTTGGAAGAGTAGGGTTCATACCATGTGCAAAGACCCTGGGGCAGGAAAACAATTAGGCATCTGTAGAGAATTTTAAGAAGCCGTTCCTTGGTGGCTGAGACCTGGCAAAGTAGGCAGGGTCTGACCTCTGCAGGGCGTCACAGGAGCAAGGTTTCTACACTCTGTAGGAAGGAGAAGACGCTGAGGCGTCCTACGTGTGGGCGTGTGATAGGGTACAACTTACATTTGGGGAAGATTGATGGGGCTGAAAATGGAAACTGGGGACCCATTCACAAGAAACGTGTGTGCAGAGTCAGGCAGAATTGTGAGACTCTGGAGAAGGCAGTGAAGTAGATGGATTTTGGTTTAAAACCAAGCAGAATCGGCCGGGCTTGGACATGGGGTGTGAGGGGAGGCAAGCCTCCATATTCCAGGGCCGGGGTTTCTTGGGAGGTCGGGAGAAGCATGGGTCAGTCACTGAGGTGGAGAACAGTGGACGGGCTTGGATTTTCTTGGTGTGGAGGAGAGTCACGTCAACATTTCCCCTTGGACGTGATAAATTGCAGTGTGAGATCATCAGGGGGTAACTGGGGTCTCTATTTCACAAACACAGAGCAGGAGATAGAAATTTGAGCGGTCCTCGTTTGCGTGATGTTTATGGCCACCTAATCTTGGGTGAGGCCAGTGTCTGTCGGGAGCACCGGTCATTGCTTCCCTGCGGGGTAATTCAACAAGCATTGGCGTGTCGATGGCATTGGCGTGGCCTGGAACGTTGGCATAATGGCAGACAGAGCGGTGCCGCCAACCTCCAGAAGCAGAGGCCGGGGCCGTGGAGGCTCTGCTGCCCACCGTGTGGCCCTAGACCCCCTTCCTCTCCTGCCTTCTGCTCCCCCAAAATGAAGACTGTGAAATTCACGCGTAAAAATCACTCTGCCGCTTCACGGAGCGTCCACCACCCGGGGAAGTCACGATTTATGGGCTTTTCCCAGCACATCGCAGGGGCCGGGTCCTGACGGATGCCTTGTCCGCTCACCGCAAGAAGGGAGCCAGGAGCCCAGACGCCGGTGATGGCGGCCCGTGCCCGACACGCTTTCAGTCCCCAAGCACTGTCGCGCCCCTGTTTAGGCAGAGGCTGAATATCCCACTTTTGGTCACATCATGGAAACGCAGTGGCCATACCGATTTCTGCGGGACATTTTTGGATCTAGAAAGGACAATTTTTTTTTTTTTTGGTCATCTCTTCAGTTCTTTCAGTCATTATCTATGTGATAAGCTACCTTTACGTCTCGTGCATTTTTATGAGAGATGCTTCGTACTATATGCAGACTGGCATTTTCACCAGTTTTGCTGGTAAAATCTTTAAATCATTAATCCTGTGTGTGCCTGTAAACAATTCTGTGTAGAACTCTGGGTTGCGTTCCCTGTGTCGTGTCCCACAGCAGCTGCGTCGGCCCTCCCACGTTGAGGGGGCGTCTGTTTCAACCTAGTATTTGTACTTTCGATAGGTTTCTTCCTGGAGGGATCATCCGTACTTCACGGCCGTATGTATCGCGCTCTTCAGACATCTTGGATTTCTTAAATTAATAGACGTTTTGGTGTTTTTTTTCCAGTACTTTCAGGTGGACAGAGAAATGGAGCAGAAAATGCAGTGCACTCGCGGCATGTCCCTGTCATTCACCTCTTGCTTTAGGGCAGCCCATATGTTACCAAGGATGACCACGTATCAGTCCATATTGCTTGCTACAGTCTGTCGTTTACCTTGGGCTGGGCGTAATGGGGCTTCCATGGATTTGAGCAAACACACAACGTCCTGTGCACTGTGACAGGATCACACACCCCGTTCTGCCCCAAAACCCCGTCCTCCACCTACTCGTCCCGCTCTCCCTGCAAACTCCTGACAACCACGGATCTTTTCATTGTTGCCAGAAAACGCTCTGGATTTTCACCCTCATTTTGCTTTTGGCGGTTAGTGGTCTGTGTAGCCACAGTGAAAGAACTCGCTGTGAGACCTCTGAGGGACGCAGGCGCTGCCGAGCGCCCACTCTTAACTTCCCACACACGGATTCACACGTCTCCAGTTACCGAAAGGCGGGTCCTGCTCCACTGACCCCCAGGGAAAAAGCGGTCCGGAGACAGAGAAAGGCCACAGAGAAGCAAGGAGAAACACGAGAGACACAGTGACAGGGGACTTACTTGTTACGGGTCCCAAGCCTGGATGTTTTGCCCGCCAGCTTCGTGGAGATGTCATCGACATGAACCCTGTGTCAGTTGAAGTGTCCAGTGGGAGAATGTAGTACATAGACGGTCTGTGGGGAGATGTTTCCCACAGCAGCTGACCCGTGGTTCCCGTTGGTGTGTGTGGTGAGGACACTGTGGACCTGTTCTGTTCGCCCCTTCGGGTGTGCAGGACCGTAGCATTAGCCGTACGTATCCTGCGGAACCGTCAGAACTTACGTGTCTCACACCGGGAAGTATGTATCCTGGACCATTCTTCCCCGTGTCCTCTTCTTACCCTTCCCCCCAGCTGGGTCTTTTATTTTTTATTATGATTATTCAAGTAGTCTCCATGCCCAGCAGGGAGCCCAGTGCACAGCCTGAACCGAGGTCGCTGAGATCAAGACCTGAGCTGAGATTAGGACTCCGCCACTGAACTGATGGCGCCACCCAGTCACCGCCCGCCCCCCTAACCCCAGCTACACCTTTTTGGTGCTGTGCTGCTCCTGCCTCAACCCAGAGCTCTCGGATGCCAATGCTGGAATCCAGCCAGCGGAAAGTTCCCACAAAGTTGATTCACCTTCCGTGGGTTGGTGTTGTTCTAGAAGCTGACGTCCTGCACCTTGGCGGATAATACCCGTTCTGCTGCCAGGGACATGGAGGCTCTCATCGTTATGGTTGCCGTAACTCCGTAGCCCTGACAGTACGCCCGGCGGCTGCGGGCGCTTTGCAGGGATCAACCCTCTCGGACCCCATTACAGTCCAATGCGGAAGTTCCTCTTCTTTCCCTCGTTCCGCGCACAGGGAATCTAGGAGGGACGGAGTCTGTACCCAGGACCCCCGTCCTCACAGGGCATGCTCTGACCTTCCACCCGCCCCTATTCTCCTGTCCCCTGTCCCCCTCTTCCTTCTTACCCCAGTCTTGCCCCCCCAGCCCAGACCACACTCCGGGGACGGCCTTTAATAACTGGTTGGTCCTTTCTGGTCATTCGCAACTAAATCCCTTAACTTGCTCCCCCCGCCCGCCACCATGAAACCCAGCATTTCCCTAATGATGCTGTGTCAGCCTGACCTCATGGTGCACTGACGTGGACGAGGGTGGGGACCTCTGTGTCTCCTGCTTGCTGGGTAAGCCCCGTCCTGCGGTCCTGTCCATTCTCCAGAACTCTCATTTTCTGTTTGAAAAGTGAAGTGATTGGATGAGAAGCTCTCCTGGGTTTTTCTCTAAGGCGAAGGGTGACTGACGTTCTAAGACCTGCGTGGAGTTGCATTAGTGCGGCGCGGGAAGGCTTGACTCTCCTGTAAAGTAAATGTGAATTCATTTTTCTCCCCACTGTAGACTTGAATTTTGTTTGCTGTGTGCTAGAATTTTAAGGGTAGGTTTCAGCAACACGGAGCCATAGAACGGGGTAGGGCTGCGTGACGGGCTGTGGACGCAGCTGATAATTTCTGCACTATTTCTGCAGTGTTCGGCCCAAGGCCATTGGTGAGGGCTGGGCTCTCTGTTCTCATGAGTCCATTTGGCCTCGAGTAGGATGGGTTTTGTCCCAGATGGCTCCTGCTGCTGGCACTCGGCACGATTGTTTGGGGTGGGGAGAGCGAGCGTGGTTTGCTCGCATGAGGCCAGGCTGTCAGCTGTCGGGCATCCCTGGACCTCATCCCAGGGCCCATGAGGTGAACTGAGTGGGGGCGAGACTCGAATTTTCCAGCTATCAAGAAGTCCGGATACTGGGAGGAGATACAAACTTTTCACAAGTGATGTCAATCTCCCTGTCCTCGGTACACACTGCTGTTTAACTGAGCACAAAACCGGTTTTTCCTCTTCTGCTTCTTGGACATTGGAGAATATCGAGTGTTTCCTTTGAAGGGTCTTAACCGGTCATAGATTCTATCTTTTGCATTTGGGATATAGAAATTCAGCCTTCCTAAATTCCACCATGACCAACTGGAATGAGGCAATAAGACGCTAAAAGTTAAAACTTGAAAATTTTTTGAACTCCATTGTGTGTGTGTGTGTGTGTGTGTGTGTGTGTGTGTGTCTGTGTATGAGAGAGAGAGAGACAGAAACAGGGAAACAATTTCCCCTTGGGTCACAGCAGCAGCTTTATTTAGTTTTTTTTGTTTTTGTTTTAATCAAAGCATGTTTGATGCAGGCAAACATTCCCTAATACCGGTTTGAAGCTCACTGAAGAATAACCTTCTCAACCTTTCCTGATTTCCTTTGCGTCCCTATATTCTGCATTTTAATCTTGAAGGTTGGTTAAATGGGAGGGCGCCTGGCTGGCCTGGCTGGTGGAGCGTAGGACTCTTGATCTTGAGGCTGTGAGCCAGCTCCACACCCATGCTGGCTGTGGAGATGACTTAAAATATTTTTTTAGAAATAAAATCTGTTAAATAGGAACAAATACTTGTTAAGGACATCTCAGAGTCTACATCGAGTTTGACTTTGGGGGTCTTTTTTCCGTGGTGCCTGCCTGCCTGGGTGCTCAACCTCCCTCCGATACATCCTTCCTTCATTTGTCTCTCTCTGTTTCTCTCTCTCTGTCACTTTTTGTGGAATGTGTTTGCGTGTGTTGGATAAAAGGAATGTCAGTGTTTTCAAGGTTAAGGATTATCATCAAAAGTCATCAGCTTTGCCAGAATGAGCACAGTAAATTTTGCCACAGTTACCTACCTGCTTCAATATTTTGAGGGTCCAATTAAGCGACCGCTTCATTTTCTAATACTGGTAACTCCAAGGATCGTTTTTTAAACATTTACATGAATGGGCTCCCCAGACCTTCAGGACCTCAGATATCCACATCCTTTTTGGGTAGGTTCAAGAAGGCATAATTCAGGAGGTGCCTGGGTGGCTCAGTAGGTTAAGCCTCTGCCTTCAGCTCAGGTCATAATCCCAGGGTCCTGGGATCGAGCCGCACATTGGGCTCTCTGCTCAACGGGGAACCTGCTTCCTCCTCTCTCTCTGCCTGCTTCTCTGTCTACTTGTGATCTCTCTCTGTCAAATAAATAAATAAAATTTTAAAAAAAGGCATTCAGTGTTTCAAAGTTCAATAGTTGCCCTAATGAGTGCATAGTAGAAAAAATGCTACTTCCGTGATCAAGACAATACACACCCCTTCAGAAATATGTGGCGGGGAGCCCCCGGTGGGCTCTGTCGGTGGAGCATGCGACCCTGGATCTCGGGGTTCTGAGTTCCAGCCCCATGGTGGGTACAGATGTCTTAAAATGATCATTAAAGAGATACGTACAGAAAGGGAACAAAAACTGCCGCCCCTCGTTGCGCTATTCCAGTGTTGACATTCGGTGGCATCTCCTTCCAGTCTTTTCCCAGGAACAGGAAACTCTTTGTTAGGAGGAAAACTTGGCAGTGGTGCTTGGGATGTACCTGGGACTGGGACTAGCTCCTGTGCAGGTGCAGCTGTGGGCGGGGCCAGCCGTGGGCGGGGCCAACCGTGGGCGGGGCCAGCCCGCCGGTCCCTCCCATGTTCCTGTTCATAGTATCAGGGTGGGCTCAAGATAAGTCTGACTTGTTTTGCAAAGAACCCCGGAGCCTGACCAGAGCTCGGGGAAAAAGTACTTTCCATGGGCCACTGTTGCACTGGGGGAAAGCGAGCTCAACGTAGAATGGCGCTCGCCTCAGAACCCCGCCGGGGTGAGTGGGGGTTTACAGCCAAGGAGCAGGACGGGGGTCCGTGGAAGGAAAATGGCCGAGAGCAAACCTCAGCCCCGGAAGGGGACCCTGGCTACCTCCACGTGACAGGATTCTTGCTGAAGGCTGGTAAGGTGATACACATCTCCCAGGGTCGGGGTGGTGGGTGGGTAGGGGGCTGGGAGAACTGGACCAGTTATTGAAGGCGACCAGATGGCCAGTGTAGGTTCTGCTAAACTGACCCGGCAGGACTCTTGCTAAGACGGGCTGTTGGGGACAGGCCCGGGAATGGGACCTCGTCCAGAGAGAGCGCGGCAGAGCCTGTCTAGAGTTTGGTCCAGGAGAGGGAGTTGGAGCGTCTTCAGCCCCACTCTACATCTTTCTGACTTGCGCTGGAACGTTTTGGGCCCTTCTGAAATTTCTGGCCCAGAAAGATGTCCCAGGCCCCCGTTCTTATCGCTTTGCCCCGTATCTGCAAGCGGGCATCTCTCCATGAAGCCCCGCAAACATGCCCTTCCTCGGTTCATGTTGTCGCTGGTGTGGCAGTTACCAGAAAGGACGATGTGAGACAACATGCCTAAAAATACTTGCCTACGTAGTCTTGGAGAATGTGTCCCCAGAGTGACAGACGTGGAGTTCTGTGCAGAGGTAGACGGTGCTGGAGAAGAACAGGAAGGGAATAACCTGTGAAAGCATCACAGAGGAAGGCCAGCGCCTGCTTTCCTTGGGGTGCTCTCACCTGCCGAGAATTTACCATCTGGGAGAGCTTCTCCGGACACACCAGGAGATACCTCCGGGGGCAGCAGGCTTGACGTTCAGCTTACGCTTTAAAAATTGAGGCTGTAAATGAAGGTGGTTGGGGTAGGGTGACTCTGTTTACGAATGAAGCCGTATCGGAAAGGGAGATGGGCGTGTGTGTACGTGCACGCTTCCGCGCAAATGTATTCTCAGTGGCTACAGTTTCTGTATTGTTGCCTGAGAAATGACTAACAACTACTTAAAAAAAAATCACTGGAGAATGTTTGCTGGGATACTGCTCCACAAATCCCATCGTGGGGACGGGATTCCCCTGTAAGCATGTGGGTCTTCTCCTGCCCCAAACCAGGGCTCTGTGTGATTGTTTCCCGAGGGACATGGTTCTGTGTTTGGTGATCTCACATCCACGTATCTCCCCAAGTCATTGTGCTAGTTTATGGCCATAAACTCATGCAGATATTGATAGATTTAAATGCCTTATATACATACTTACCGATTGCCAGTTGTATGGGGAAAGTCCAAGTGAAATAACCCATCACTAATGTGGGTACAAATATGTCTGAACATGGCAAGTATTTAAAAAAAAACACAACTCACCGTGCATTGCATCAGCAATTAGGATATTGGATTTATTTATTTTTATCTTTTTGAAAGATTTTATTTATTTATTTGAGAGAGAGAGTGAGAGACAGAACACAAGCCAGGTGGGCAGGAGGGAAAGAGGCTGTTGGAGACGTAGAGGGAGAGGGAAAAGCAGGCTTCCTGCTGTGTAGGGACCCCAATGTGGGGCTCATCCCAGGACCCAGGGACCATGACCTGAGCCAAAAGCAGACACTTAACCGACTGAGCCACCCAGGTACCCCCTGGATTTATTTTTTAACATAGAAAGGAGAATCCCTCACTTGAGGATTATAGTAGGGCCTGGTGCAAAACGGGAATGAAGGCCTTTTTAAAAACTGACAACTTCAAGATGGTGCCAGCAAAGCACTACATCACAGGTGGTGCCTTCCACACCCGGGCCCCGTGTCGGCCACAGAGACCGCACACTCACGAAGCCACCAGCTGAAATTATCGACTGGCCATTTGCAGACAAAAAAAAATCCTGTGATCCCGGCTTCAGTTGCAGAGCCGGGAGTGGAGTCTTGGGCCCTGGGGGCCTCTGCCCACCCCAGAAACACAGATGCATCTGCCTTGAACATAATCAAAAGCCACGGGCACACAAGGTTCCTGTGATTCACCAAAAATGAAGGGTCGCTTAGCGCTTGTTTATTGTGTTGGCTTCATTGATTTTTCTTCGCTCAGCATGGCTTTTACGTTGCCTCCCGTCTGCTCCATTTCCGATGACTGCTTTGAACTGTCACGGAGCTTCTCCAAGAGGGTCTGCCCCTTTCCTGATGTGCGACCCCACGGAATGTGGAATGTGACGGTCCTTGCCTCTCCACTGCAGGGGGCGGCCTGGAGCCTGGATGTGCCAGTCTGTGCTGCTCTCTGAGGCAGCCCTGCTGATGGGGTGGTGGCCTGTTGTGTCCAAGCCTGAGCAGTCCGCTGAGGTCGGGCACGCTGGCCACGTGGGGGCTGTGGGGACGACGGCTTTTATTACCTTCACCGGGGCAGCAGCCACTCCTGGTTCATGCCGGCTTTTCAACTTATGGTCACGTCAAAACCGACGTCTGTGCTTCGGAGCCAAAGTAGAATGCGAAGACAGAGTGTGGGATAATGAGGAATAATTGGTTTATCGCTTTGCCTGGCAAGGGAGGCTGCAGCAGGCACAGCCTTCCAAAAACCGCAGGCCTTCCTGGAGGAAGGGGCTGCGGTGTTTTATAGGGAAATACAGGAGCTAGCCGATGGCCGTCAGCCTCCTTCCCGTGTTTTCAGGGTGCTGCTGGGTTCCTGAATCTGAAGACTAAGAGGGGAGAGATTTGTGGAAGAGGCATAAAGGTTACTTTAAGATTTCATTTTTTATTTAAAAAACTTTAAAAAGATTTTATTTATTGTCAGAGAGCGAGAGAGAGAAAGCATACGCACAAGCAGGGGGAGCAGCAGGCAGAGGGAGAAGCAGGCTCCCCGCTGAGCAGGGGAGCAGACATGGACCTCAATCCCACGACCCCAGGATCCTATCCTGAGCCAAAGGCAGATGCTTCACCGACAGAGCCCCCCAGACATCCCTAAGATTTTATTTTTAATTAATCTCTCCAGCCATTGTGGAGCTCGAACTTACAACCCCGAGATCCAGCATTGCACACTCTCCCGACAGAGACAGCAGGCCGCCCCCGAAAGGTTACTTTCATATCAAGCTTTGCGGGAGCGTCAGTGCGGTCGTTCTGATTTGTGCTCAACTTCGTGCTGTTGAAGTGTTTTCAGTCAGAGCCAATCCTTTATTAAAGTCAAGCCAGTAGTAGAAATCCCAAAATTCTACTGCCTGGGCTGAACTGTGCCCTCCGTGTGGTTTACAGTCTGAAGCAGTAACCGTCAGCAGCTCAGAAAGTGACTGTTTGGACTCCAGGTCACTCAAGGGATACGTAAGGTAGAATCGGGCCGTTCGGATGGGCCGTAATCCCGAGGGACGGCTGCAGTCTCCCCGAGAGCCCCATTGCTGTTGAGCTGGTTTTATGCTTCCTAAACCTTTGCTTGACGCCGACCTCGTATGGGGAGGAGATGGAGGCCCAGGCACGCTCAGAGGGACGACCTTTGAGGGCACAGCGAGAGACTGTGTCTACGCACCGAGGACGGAGGCCTGCGATAGATCCTTCCCCCTGGACCTCAGGAGGAACCAACCTTACCCAGTCCGTGCCTTTGTCCTTCCAGCATCCGGAGCTGAGACAGAGCACGTGTCTGTTGTTCCCGCGGTCTGGTCTCTGGCTCTTCGTCTTGGCAGCCCGAGGAAACAAGATCTATCTGGTTCCTTCCAGTTTCTCGCCAGGGTGGTCCGTCCAGTACTGTCACAGGCTCTTTTGAGATGCTTTTCATGTGTGGGAGCCTGGTGGCAGGGCCCTGGATGACGGAGCTGGCTCTTGGTTTTGGCTCCGGTCATGGTCTCGGAGCTGTGGGATCAAGCCCCGAGTCGGGTTCCACGCTCGGTATAGAGTCTCCTCTATATGTAAGTTTCTACGTTAGAGTCTCCCTCTCCCTTGGTCCCTCCTGCTCATGCTCTCAAACAAATAAATCTTTATAAAAAAAATGCTTTTTACTTGCTGTACACCATATCTCTTGTCTGCTCTGTCCACTCTGGCACATATCCCTCTCCAGGCCTTTGAAGTCCGGCGGTTTTGACAAATACAGAGTGAGGGCCGACCGTTGAAGAGCCACTGGCCTCCTCTGCGACGCCGTGTGTACATATGGAGTCAACACACGGTTTGTGTCCTCAGCAAGACTGGAATACAGTTGTGGGTTAAGGGTGCCTGTTTTCCACGGCGTTCCGCTGCGTGCCTCTTTACCCACAAGACAACGTGGAGGAAGTCGGTATCTCCTGGCGTCCTCTTAGGGCTTGTAAACATACTGAGGCTGTGAATATGCAGTTTGCTACTGGACGTGTACGTAACGTTTAATTTCTAAAAATCTCCTCCAATTCCTACACTGGGTGTATTCAGTGGAGATACAGGCAAGCATCAGAAAATGTAAAATCTTGTCGGATGAATAAGAACTTATTTTTTTTAGTCCCCATCGTGGCACGTCTTTAGCCAAAGATCAGAAATAACTTTTGGTTGCAGGGGTAAATACCTCTTCGTATACATGGAATAAAAGTAGACCTTCAACAAGACCACAGTTTATTGGCTTTTTCATGGAACTAACAATTCCTAGTCATCGAGCCCAGACTTATTTTGAGGAGGGAAGGGGGTTGTGTTTAATGTCATTGACTGCCCTTGGATATAAATACGGTCTGTGAATAGAGACGTACCACAGCGGTAGGCTGTCGTCAGCTGCGGAGGGAAGTCAGCCACCAAGGGAAGACAAGACACAGGGTCCAGCTCCAAGGACGAGGGGCGTGATGTGGGCAGCAGAGCAATGAGCTCTGGCTGAGGCTGCGTGGCTAGGAGACAAAGTGAGGTCAGAGACAAGGTCTGAGCTGAAGCTGACCTGGAAAGCCACGACTTTCATCCCATTCAGTGTCAGTACCAGAGGAGTTAGCTGGAAAATGCCCCGAGGGCTACAGCCGTGTCTATTTTGGTCACCTCTGAATCCTTGGCACCTGGCACCGTGCTTGTGACCGTGCTTGTACAGCTGGAAAACAAGGACGCTGGTCTGCTATCTACAGCCACGTGTACATTTTCTACCTAGTTCTCCAGCTCACTCTTCATGAGGGCATGGAACATTTCTTGACTACCTATTGGGTGCCAAAGCCCGTTATGGACTCCAGGCATACCAAAATGAAAAAGTAGACCCATTTCAGGTCCTTGTGGAACTACATTCTAGTGTAGGCAATGCACGAAGACACAGGAACCAATTTTCTTTCTTTCTTTCTTTCTTTTTTTTTTTAAATATTTTATTTATGTATTTGAGAGGGAGCAAGAGAAAGCAGGAGCAGGGGAAGCAGCAGAGGGAAAGGGAGAAGCAGGCTCAGTAACGGGATCGTGAGCTGAGCCGCCGGCTGATGCTTAACCTACTGAGCCATCCAGGAGCCCCTCTAGAGGGTCATCACTGAAATGCACTAGTTGCCAAGGAGGGCCAAGGGGAACAAAGAAGGCACATGAGGGGGGAGGTGGACTTGGGAAAAAGAGGTTTCTTTTTGCAAAAGGCAACCGCTCAGCATCTTGTGTATTCGCAACACGTAGCCGTGATCTGGGGGAGACAGTAAGGATCTCCGCGGGCACTTCCTCTCCATCCCGGAGAGTGGCATCCCGCAGCGTGACTGTGGGTTTGCAGACGTCCACTCGGGGCTAGCCATCGGCTGAGCCGTTTCTTCTCTCTTCCACCTCAGAATCACCAAACTTAATAACACGTACAACGCCCAGAGGAGCCCGTGAGAAAGATCAGCCTGACAGAAGCAAACTAGCGCCACGTACCCCGAGTGTTCTCAGTGGGACGAAGGCTGGCCAAATCCAGCCGGGCAAAGGACGGGTTACGCCCTCCTAGACTGTGGGTCCTTCAGAATTGAGGGTGTTGAGTGTGCTTTGCTGAGATGCTACCCTTGCGTGCAACGTGTCTCCCGAAGGGGCCCTGGGAATCCTGCGAATCCCTTCACCGCGAAGTCACTCTTGAGTCCGCTCCATTAGTAGAACGTGGTTTTTCTGAGCTTGAGAAGAGAATTGTCTTTGGTATTCGTGTTAGGAAGCTTTGTTTCCCCAGATGACGTCCGTGCTTTTCACTGACGTATCCTTGAGTTGTGTGGACGGAGGAAGCTCTTCTGCGGGCTAGATCGCGCAGACCAGGACTCGTGGTATCCTTCCAGTGAGGGCTGAGGCCACTGGGCAGTACAGTTTGATAGCAGACGCGTCATGGATTTCCCTCATTTCTTCTCATTGACTCCCGGTTCAGGTTATTTTCCTATGTTTTTATGTACACGTGTGTCATTTTCTGTCATTCCTAAACACAGAAGTCAAAGACTGACGGTGCTCAGGACCTCCCGTTCTCTCGAGCTGCCGTGCAAACGGCGTGCCCCGGGGAGGAGTTTCATCCTGCGACAGGACCTCTGATCCCTGTGGTCAGTCCCGGTGATGGAAACTACAGGGACAAAGTGGGGTTCCAGCCAACCCACGGGTTCAACAGGCGTTTGCTGGACGCAGGCACGAAAGCCAGTGGTCGGCCTCGTTGTGTGTGCACGGCTTCCCACTTGTGTCCCGTTGTGTGGCTTTGTGGAAGCCGGTGGAGAAGTCGCAATTCGGGGACTTGTTTCTTGATTTAATATCCTCTTAAACGGTTTTTAGTGCACTCGCTGGAGTATTCCGCAAAGCAGAGGCGCTTCCGTTCTAAATCCCGTGAAAACATCGGGGTTGATCCCCCTGGCTGCCCGTTGCATGAGAATATTGCTCTGAAGTGAGGCTTCTCTGTGATTTTCCTCCATCTTTTCTTTCCCTCATCAACGAGGTGATAGGTCCCTTCCTCTGCCAGTCTCCGGCTACTTCTTTTGAAGGTTTTCTACCCAGTTCTTTGGGGGCCTTAACATATTCTGCTTCCTTTTCATGCATGGGGCATTAGCGAGTGCCGGGAGTCTATTTGCATTGATTTTAAGAAGGAGGGCCTGGGAAGGCCATCTGCTTGGGAGCAGGGCATGCGTTTCGTGGCCTGCGAGGTGTGGGGCCAGCGAGGCGCCCTGTCTGAGTCCCCGGACAGGCGGGGACGCGGCCCTGCTCTCTGCGGCTGGGCCGTCCCGCGCACGCGGCCCTGCCTTTCCCAGGGTCTCGGGCGCAGGGCCCCGTGTTCTCCCGGGCCCCGTTCCTTCCCAGTCTCTGTCCCGCCAGCAGACACTGTGCGCTTTCTTTCAGGTGTCAGCGCGGATCAAAGCCACCCAAAGAGCATTTGCATGAGAATCTGTAGAATGATTAATTAGCAATGGGCATTAGTAATTTTTCTTTAAGGCTTTGAAACGTCTTTCATTGATAAACTAGTTCTGTCCAGCCTGGACTCCTTTTGAGACGGGGTTCGCGCAGTTCTTCCTCTGGGACTGCAAATGGGGTCCCTCCCCCTGTCTACACCCCTCCTGCAATGCCGAGTCTGCGGCCTGCTCCAGCCGGTTACGCAAAGGACAGCTTCCCGGTGTGGCAGGCCCCACCGCTGGCCTGCCGCGTGGCAGTGTGTCCCCCACCCCCGGGTTCTGCTCTGTGTTTGCTCATCTCTGCGCTGGTTCTGTTTGCCCGTCGTGCGGCTCTAAATTCTGACCAGGCTTTTCCTTCAAATGCAAGCGGTTTACACTGTCTGATTCACACTCGCCTTTCCCTGGCGACCCGACAGGCCTGTAGGGCTGTGCTCCTAAGGGGCCCCCGGAAGCCCACCCGCAGACACAACCTGGTGTGTCACGAGGCCACAAGGTCTCAGGGTCCCTGTAGCCGCCCGGAGAGCCCCCAGGGGCGACCTGGCACACCCGCAGCCTCTGGGGAACGGCGCGGCCTGCACAAGGGGCGGCAGCCTGCCCGGGCAGCGGCCGAACCCAACACTCGGCCGACCCTTTGGCAGAAACGAAGCCTGTTTGCATTGGTTTTAAGAAGCGTGTGGCTGAGGCGTGTTGAGCAGAAACGTACCTCAGTAAGGAAAGCGACGGAAGTGAAGCTGCTGGTTCTGTCCCTGAGCATGTTGCGAGGATGTCCTTCGGGGCCTGCACTCCCCGCCCAACCGGCTCCCCGGGGAGCTCTATCCGCCTGCGGGGAGGCCGGCTGCGGGAGGAAGGTGCGGCTGCTGGGGCTCCCGGGGCGCCGTCGTGCTGGCAGACCTCGGCGGGGCCGTTCTTGGCCTGGAGGGGTTCTAGCTTGCGGACTTGGGTTCGTACAGCCCAAGGGGGATGGCGTGGGACCGCCGTGCTCCCTCCTCGAGGGCCTCCCTCCCGCGCAGGCTGTCCCCTAGGGCGTCGCGTGGACAGAGTCTGGGCTTGGTGTGGGCGACAGCAGGGGGCGGTAGGGCTATGGCACAGACGGGCTGGGGGAGGCGGCGGGGCTCTGGCAGATGTGCTCTCATGGGGCCAGGAAGACCCCGGGAACAGAGGAGGCATGCGCAGGGCTCGGCCGAGTGCGGCGGCCACGTGCTGGGCTGTGTCTTCGGTCCGGCTGTCGTCGCGATGCACACGTGCTGCCCTCAGGTCACCGTGCAGGCCGCCCCGGCTGCAGCGTCCCCGGCAAGACACGGCCTCCTGCAGGCCCTCCCGGCGCTTGCTCCCGGCTACCCGGTGCTTGCATTTTGTCTTCTCTGTGCTGGTCCCAGAGACCCGCCTGGATCTGCCTCTTCCCCTGAGAGACGCAGGGACTGTTTCGGTTTTGCACTTCACGACGTGTCTTGGAGCGACAGATGCGCCCGTTTGTGGATACTCCGGGCGCTGATGGACTTCAGGGGTCCCCCCGCGGAGCGCAGGGAGCCCAGGGCAGGGGGGTGCTCGCCTCACGGGTGCTCGCGTCCCGAAACCTTCATGCACCACAGCCGTCACAGCACACATCCGTGCCGCCGTGGGGCTGCCACCTCTGCGTCGCCTCTCCACGCTGAAGAGGCAACAGCAACGGTCCGTGTCCCTGACCCTCTCCGCGTGGGGCCCCTGGGCGTTCCGTATGCGCACGTCCTCCACCGCAGCCTCCAGAGAAAGAAGAGACACACAAGACATTAAAAAGGAAACGAGCTTATAGATGTCAAAACTGTTTACTAACGTATCTGGACTTTGCAGAGTCATTGTAATATTTTTAAAAATAATATGGCTACTTAATATAAGTAGAGGAACAAATGTCTCTGGTTCTTTAGTTTTATGAAGGGACCATCTTTGGTCAAAATATAAAGAATGTAGTTATGTATTAATGAATTTTTATTCTTGCGCTTGGCTTAGGTGTAGCATAATTGTTAAAAATGGGCCTATTTTGAAAAAAATATTGGCCTATTTTGAGTTATTCTGCTTATTTTAGATTCCAGAATTATGGCCAAATTACTTATTCTGAATGCTTATTGGGTTGTTTCTTTTTAGCGGGTAATCTGATTAAATTCATTTTATTTGTTATAAATGATCTTTTTTTATAATTATTCTGTTTTTATGTACTATCTGGTGTACGTTAGAGGCATACAAATTATGTTTCACTGTGAAGATTGATCTGAGAAGAATTTTAATTGTCCCATGTCTCAGTGTGTCACATCATTACAACCTGATGAGCTTCTCTGGGTGTCGGATGCTTTATGGGAAGTTTTGGTGTTTGCTGCTCCCACTGAGACGGCTCAGCTGAGAAGAGCGGGTCCCAGAGTTGGAAATGTGATAAAGTCAAATTGTATGCATTGAAGGGGCTCATTCGGCTCAGAAGAGTTTAACCAGGGCGCCTGGGTGGCTCAGTGGGTTAAGTTGCTGCCTTCGGCTCAGGTCATGATCTCAGGGTCCTGGGATTGAGCCCTGCATCGGGCTCTCTGCTCAGCAGGGAGCCTGCTTCCTCCTCTCTCTCTGCCTGCCTCTCTGCATACTTGTGATCTCTGTCTATCAAATAAATAAATCTTAAAAAAAAAAAAAGAGAGAGAGTTTAACGAGAGAATTTCAGTCGTGAGATAATTCATTCTCTCCTCTGTCATTCATCTTCTTGGAAGCCTTGGTTTTTCCTCAAGGAGGTTGAACACAGTATTTCTATTTGCCGACTGTTTAGATCTGAGAGAGAAAGTACCTCTAAAATAGCTTCTAGCTAGAGACATCCTGTTCGCTAAAGAGCTAACAGATTTGAGTTGTTTTTGCAGGAATATTGTGAAACTCCCACAGAAATAGCGTTCAAAGCCATGTTGATTTGTGGACATACTTTGGAAACCCTAAAGTATTTTCAGGTCTTATAATTCTTATTTGTTTTACTTCCTCTTTTCTCTCATCCTTTGAACCGTTGTAATGAATGACTTCTGTTCTGGCCTCTCGTTTTAGCCTCATGGCCCCATGTTAGTCTGGATTCCATTATAGAGAAACCCACATCGTGGACACAAGGGCTCTGATTCAGCCTCGGCACAGCGGCCCTGAGTCTCTTCCCGGCTGGTGACGGTTTCCCATTTATTTATCATGTTCAGGGTCTTGCCCTGTTTCACTGGTTCCTAACTGGGGACGTTTGGCCATGTTTGGGGACATGCCCATTCTCAGGGGGGATGGCGAGGCCGCCGGTGTTCATGAGGGAGAGGCTGAGTATGCCACTAACATCTACAACACACGGGACAGTTCCTGAACAGAGATTTATCCCACCTCAGACGTCACTAGTGTCATGGCTAAGAACCCCCGGCTGTTTCTGCGAGGCGCACAGCACCTTTCTTACCAGCGGCCCGCTCAGACCGCCTCTCGTGCTGGTAGCGCCCCATGGGGCTCAGGCCCTCAGCCTCGACCTCGTTAGAGTCTGCCGATGCTGTGCAAAATAGTCTCTTAAAAGTATGATGCTGTTCTCAGGCTTCCTGTTTTTCTGGCAGGCAGGGGTAGACTTTACTAATAAGTGCAACCTATGAAAGATACAAAATTTTCTATAGTAGCCAAGTATAGATGGAAAATGTGTCTTGGGGCTCACGTTTGTGTGTATGCTGAGCAGTGGGACGTCTCTCTAAGTAGGAAAGTACTGGAGAGCCCAGCAGCAGCTTTCCAACTCCGGAGGCCTACAAAACTCACGTGCACGGATCTGGAGATGGCTTCCTTGAGTGTCCCGTGCTTATTAGTGTGGTTCCTGAACTCGCCAGCATTTCCTTTCTGCTTTATTATTAACTTCAAAAATTACAGAACCTTTTATCCATTTCGAGTCTGTCTTTGTGTACGATGTAAGAGAATGGTTGAGTTTCATTCTTCTACATATAGCTGCCCAGTTTTCCCAGCACCATTTATTGAAGAGACTATCTTTTCTCCACTATGTATTTTTCCTGCTTTGTCGAAGATTATTTATTTGACCATAGAGTTGAGGGTCCATATCTGGGCTCTCTACTCTGTTCCACTGGTCTATGTGTCTGTTTTTATGCCAGTGCCATGCTGTCTTGGTGATCACAACTTTGGAGTAAAGCTTAAAATCAGGTAACGTGATGCCCCTAGTTTTGTTTTTCTTTTTCAACATTTCCTTAGCAATTCGGGGTCTCTTCTGACTCCATACAAATTTTAGGATTATTTGCTCCAGCTCTTTGAAAAATACCGGTGGAATTTTGATCAGAATGGCATTAAAAGTATAGATTGCTCTAGGCAGTATAGACATTTAAAAAAAAATACAGAATCTGTGATAGACATGGTCGTTTTGCTTTTCTCCTGCAGGAGAAGATTGTTGTAACGCTAAGTGCCTACCCACAGCCAGAGATACTCTGGTCTCTTTGGAAACGGTAAATCATAGAGAGTTTTAAATCTACCTCTTTTCCCGAATCAGAGACCGTCTCTGTGTCTCTGTACAGCCCCTCAGCCCCCGTCTTCTTGTATAAGAAGAAAAAACGTGCACAGAACAGGTAGACTTGACTTTCTGGTTTTAGGCAGAGCTTGACCCTTGTGTCTTCACTTCCAAGTGAAGGATGAGACGGACTATAATGGAACAAGAGAGCTTAAGGATAACACATTCAGAAGGCAAGTGAAGACATATTAAAAAAAAAAAAGGCAGGGACACTAAAAGCAGGAAGTGCAGTCCCACGAATCTAGGCCTGTATCAGTCAGGCAAGGTCGCTGATTAACACAGACCTAACTGGACGCTCCGTGAGTCCCGCTCGTGCAATCTGAGGGTCCACACGGGAAGTCTTTCTTTAGGAAAGCCCACAGTCCAGATCTGATCCGCATCTGCACAGCACTTGTTTGGTTCACCTTTCGGATTCCGGGAGCATGGACATTCCTCCTGCCGCTGGACGGCCGGACACGCTGGCTCCCCTCCACTGACACGAGGTGGCCCGTCCCCCCCTGTCACAGTTCTGTCCCGTTGCACTTCTGGAGCAATCTTGACTTGCACGTGGAGGACTGTGATGTTTTCTGGTGAAAGCATTGCATTTCAAAAGTACGTGTGAGGGGCGCCTGGGTGGCTCAGTGGGTTAAGCCTCTGCCTTCGGCTCAGCTCATGGTCTCAGGGTCCTGGGATCGAGCCCCGCATCAGGCTCTCTGCTCGGCGGGGAGCCTGCATCCCCCTTTTTTCTCTTCCTGCCTCTCTGCCTGCTTGCAATCTCTGCCTGTCAAATAAATAAATAAAATCTTAAAAAAAAAAAAAAGGGCACATGGGAAACCCATCTAATATAACGTTAAAGCCAAAAGGTACTCTACATGGTACCGTTCTGGTCCACCTAAGTGTTACGCAGAAGCCGAACACAGTGACAACATGACTTGGAATAGAAGGGCGCGGTTTGTTTGTGCAACGTTGGATTTAAGCTTCCCATGGTGGCAGCTGGTATCTGGGGTGGAGCCATCATTTTCACACATTGGCTCATTAGCTAAAGGTCCATGGATAAAAGTTGTAAAGACACCTTCCCCCGCCTCCCCAGTGTAAAGACGTTCTGTGGATCACAGAGGCACGCTGGGCATCCATAAATGGAAGTATCAACCCTTGCATACGCGTGTCTAGCATTTATTGTAAAAAGATGGTTGGAATTATTGCATCTGTCTTGTGGAAAAGAAAGCAACAGGATCACAAGAAACAAGTTTAAGGAGAAGATTAGGGTGAAGGTGGCTCTTTTATTTCATTGAACACTTTGCCGACAGCCTCTTTTTTCTTCATTCCCAACGTCTGATTATTCCCTCACTTACCAAAGATGAACTATTTAGTTGGCAGCGTATTGCTTTTTTATTTGGGGTGTGTGTGTGTGTGTGTGTGTGTGTGTGTGTGCATATCTGCGTCTGCCTCTATCCGATGATGTTTGCACTGACTTCAGATCCATAAAATGTCTTACTTCTCCTGGCTTCGTCCCCTGAAAAATTCCTTCCTCCATGGGCATCCCATCTGTGTGAGGATCCTACTTATTTTCATGACATTAAAATGCTTCTTCTGCAAATGGGCTGAGCTTCTGAAGTAAATATCTCATCTGGGAACAGCATCAGAGAAGGAAATATAATCCTGCTGCAATGAGGAATGGCATTGTTGTGTCAGTTACAATTACGTTAGAAGATCCTCTGTTTTCCAACTGCTGACGTGGGTCATACCCAATGACCTAAGTTTTTTAGGGGCCGTGTCTGTCCGTCGGTTTCCTTCTAGAGCAGAAATCGTCACGGTCGCTTACAGAAATGATCGACCTTAATCACGTGCTGTAAAGCTTTTCCTCGTGGAGACTGTCTCAGAATGAGCCCTTTATTAAGCTTGAATAGCCATGTCTGCTAAGGCTGTGACAGGTTTCCCGTATCGGGAGGCATTAATTCCAAAATTCTCTGGTTTTATTGCAAGTGGGGGAAAAAGATCCAGGAAACCTATCTTTTTAGTATTTCCAATACCATTTAATTTTTTCAGATTCTTTTTGACGAAAACATCTAAGCCAAAGGTTGTGCTTTTTTTTTTTTTTTTCTCCTCTTTGTAAAGCAACAAGTGAACTCAGCCTGCAAGAAAGAGAAAGCTCTGTCCCTGCGGCTTCATGAAATTGATTTGTCAGGGCTCCTGTGCGGTGGCCAGTGGACGCCCTTTGGCCTGATTTCCGTCAAGCGGCAGAGGGGGACGTGCCTCACTTCCCTTCCTCTCCCCCTCCCGTTAGAGGACCCACCGGCTGCCCAGATGCAGGACTTAACCTGACCCTCCCCTGCGCTCACAAAGGAGGGTTTTTAGGTCCCGAGGGAAACAGCCCCTGCGTTTTATTACGCCGTGAAATTCGGAATGAAAAGCCCCCTATCTCTGGCTGCTTAGCCATGCACGGCGGTGGTGCTGGCGGGGCTGGGGGGGCCTGGGGAGCGAGCGAGGAAATAGTAACCCCGGCACAAAGGCAGCCTCTCCCCCCTTCTTTGACTGTTAGGTGGTCTGTAAGACCCCTGAGGAGTAGCCGACCCGGGGCACAAGAGCACTGTGTCGTCCCCAGTACCTGGTCTTCTGGGTGGGGACTGGCCGCAGAACGTGCCAGAGACGGAGCCCCCTGGGCGCTCCCACTGCTGCTCCTGCAGCAAATAGCAACGCACCTTCCCGGGCAGAATAAACACGTGGGAGAGAGAAGAGCTCTCCGCTTCGTAGCAAGGACTGACTGGCCTCGTTGGACAAGTCTTGGCTCTCTAAAGATGTTTCATAGCGCTGTTTCCTACAGAGGAGGCCGCTCCCATGCTTTGTCCTTGTCATACGGTCTTTGCACGAGTCCATCACATTTCCTGTTGAAAGTTAATACACTGGTGGGAGTCCCGATGTTTTGAATCCGCACAGACACTGGATAGTATGTTAAGAGTTAGAAGAAATAGAGATAGAGATAGATAGAAGATAGGGCTTGAAGCGATAGAGGTAGGAGAGATAGAAGCCCAGCACGGGGCAGCACATGACAGTGGCCTCAGCAACAAAGCATGGATGGTTGGCAGTCAGCGATGCAGCCCCGTCGTGACCAGGGAGCGGCGTCTTGGTTGAGTCTGGCTGCTCCGCGATTGTGCGGTTTCAGCGTGTCTCAGGTCACTCTCGGGAACTGAAACGTGGGCTGAACAAACCCAACGGGGAAGCGAGCCATGAAACGTGTGAAAGAAATACCGTTTACTGTCTGTTCCGCGCGCCATCAGCCAGTTAGACTGGTCAACGCGGCCGGCCCGAGTGACGTGAAGCTCCTGGTTCAGATTTAGGGGATTTGTAGGTGCCGCCTGCATTTCCTCAAGAATCGTTTTACGTGTGAGTGAGACCGTGTTTCAGCTCCCGCCCCCGCTCATGGAAGAAGGCGGTCCAGAGCAGCGTCAGCTGTGCTGTGAGCCACACGTGACTGTTACACTACAGCTACTCCTCATTTTCCAGGGCGTGGAATCTTCCTCAGGGAACTTCAGCATTGCATCAAGCAGACCCCTCTGGGCTGTGTTTACGAGGTGATTAAAGAATGGCCTCTACAAAGGGTCCCGGGTGTTTGGAGAAACGGAAGCTAGATCCCTTGTCTCTGATAAAGGGAACATACATTTCTTGAGAAACAGTGGTTTTCGTTCTTTCTTTCTGCATTTCGACATCAGGCCTGCTATGCTTCTAGAAGCACATCCAGCCATGACCGTAAGGATCGCAAAGTTCTCAGCTTCCATTTGCTCACGAGCTGAAGTTTACTGCGAGCAGCCCGTGTGTCATACATCACGGACGTCTCCCATCTCAGCTCGGCAGACACCTGTCGGGCGGGTCTGTGTCGCTGAAGGTTACGGCTCTATTTCCGCACCTCCAAACACCAGACCTGACAGCAGCACGATCTTCTGTCCGCCTTCTTCTGCTGCTCCTTCTTTTCTTGCATGGTTCTGTTTTCTGCCTAGCACGGGTGCCCCGGGGAGCTCTGCCCGGCTCCATCTGTGTGTCTCTCTGCTCTTCTTCCGTGGCGCTGACCTGCTGTGGTGGACGCTGTCCTTAAGTCTGTCCCTCTGCTGGATTTCAGGTCGGAGCTGACCGACTTCGATGGGTACACGTATTCCCCGTGCCTCTCAGAGCGCCGGGCACTTACGTGTGTATGTGGGAGAGGGACGGACGGAAGGAGCAGAGCAGGGGGAGGACATTACTTTCTTTTGTTTGCTCCAACGTGAGGGGGTCCTGGGGTTATGGGCGAGCGCTGCTGACCCAGCACACAGTCAGAGGAGCTGTATCCATGTTCTCTGCCTTTCTGATGGCGTCCGTGGTAGACGTCAGCGCAGGGCTGGCCTCTTCGTCGCTGGTATTGGGCGGCGACAATGAAGAAGACAAACCGCGCTAGGTCTCTCCGCAGGAAGGAACTGTCACGAGCGATGAGGCGCTTCGTAGGTGATTGGAAGTGTGGAGGGAAGGACTGGCTATGTGCCCAGGGTCCAGAGAGCACGGGTCCTGCTTGCACAGAGCGGACCGTGCTGCTTGCACGGAGGCTTCTCCAGAACATCGACCTCCGAGTCAAGGGTCCTTCCCCCAGGAAGCCTCTCTAGACATGCGGCAAGCTGAGGGAGAAAGGTGACGATGACTGTAGAAACCGTGCACAGGGCAGAGGCAAGAAAATACCTTCTGCTTCATTTCTGCCTCCTAGTGCTGCGTGAGTGCGCGAATTAGCACAGCCTCATGGATTCAGATTCTCAGTGGCAAGGTCATCTGGGAAATGCAGTTTTTAACTTCCTCTCCCCGTAGAAAAGAGTAGTGGATGCTCAATGCACACCTTTTTACTTTTCTAATGCTCACTTTGTCTTCCCCAATATGGTGGCTGCTAGCCACATGTGGCTGTCTACACTGATGTGAATTAAGATGACGTGTTTGGTTGTACTGGCCACATTTCAAGCACTTGGTAGCTTTACGTGGCCGATGACTGCCTTTTTGGACTGTGTGCACACAGAGCATTTCCACCATTGCAGCATGTTGGATAGCACATGATTCGAGCTGCCTTCTTTTCCTAGACTTTTTGGTTCAGCAAATGCACGAGTGGGTAAAGGAGTCAAGAGAGTATGCATAGAGTTAATTAAACTGTCAAATTTGCGAATTAAGCACAGAACAACAAAATGAGACCTCTGTGGTTGGATTCCCCACTCTGTGTTTCAGGTCAAGGGAGTTTTGTGGGAAAGTAGCATGAGAAACCTGTATGAGCATCGCACACAGTGTAGAGAAGGCCATTCGAGACCCGGTGCAAAATTTCCTGGAAAACTACGAAGCGTGAAACAGACCTCCGCTGTGACCCATCCTTACCGAGTTTGCACTTGCTGCTAGTTTGGGTTCGCAAGTAGCTTTAATTGTCCTCTTACTCTAATGGCATCCCATTAGACCCAGGAAACTCAGTATCAGCCTTTTGGGGGTGAGGGCAAAACAAAAGTAAAGATCTCAAAGAGACGGTGCGCGTTCTGAGTTTGGGTGAAAGGTCACATAGGTTCTGTATAAATAGGGCTTCCCACCCATAACTGATACAAATAAACCCTCAGTGACAGTGTTTTCTTTTCAGCTTCTGCAAAGTTATGAACATTGTGACTCACTCATTAATTTCGAGCAGACCTACCGCATAACGCCGAGTTGAATGGGTTTGCTCAGGGATACGCTAATGTCTTGGAGGCGCTTTCATGTTGACAAAGCTGGGGTGATTTGATCTGGCAAGGGAGACAGGAAGCATGAAAGTCCTTCTGAGTTTCGGTCCCCTGGTCCTTTCAAGAGCGCACCATGGCTTCCTTGAGCTTGACATGTCAGACAGCCAAACCACACAGATAAGATATTAAGCCGTCAATGTTATAGACCGTTTCTATCTCAAAAGGATTAGTGTTGACACTCGTGCTAATCCTCCCAGCAGAGAAGGACTTGCCTCGTTTTCAGGTTGTCTCTTAGAACCTACGACAGTCCCTCACCTCTCCGACAAACAGATTTAATTTCTCGGAAATCATACGCTGACAAGTGTGTATCTACCTAAGCCATTCTTACATACTGCTGGTAGAAACCATCTAATTAGCCCGCAGCCCATGGAAGCTATTGAAAAGTAGCTCTCGGAGATTTAACAAAGGAGCAAATAGAAAAATCCAATTCCTCCCGTGACATGAGCAACATTTCATGAGGCCAGTGGCCCAGGGAAGAAGGACACCAGGCCACCCAGCTTGGGAATACGATTGACATGGCTCTCCAGCACTACCAATTACAGGAATTGAGTGTTGCTAGGAAAATGTGTAGAAAACATACATACGAAGATAAGCATCAATGCCAGACTTGCATAAGCTTTTAAATGTAGCATGAAGTGATGGAAATCCTAATCTCCATTCAACTCGAAGCATGTCACAGAGGAGTTCTTTAACCTGGGGGCTCCGTCGTGTCAAAAGCATGCTGTGCAGACTCCATTCTGGCTTTCACTCAGGAGATGGGCTCTGGCTGTTTAAGCCTGCGGGATGCCGTGACTGGTGATTCCAGGCCATGCAGAATCCGATCTAGCGAAAGCTTGAGATTCTGGGTACCCAAGAGGGTTCTCCGTAATTCAGCCTCCAAGATCCGACTCACAGTGGGGATCAGTTTCTTGAGTCACTGATTACTGGGGGTCAGTATTGGAGAAAGGTGAGCGGTTGATTGGATGGTCTGCCAAAGGACACAGATGCCGATGATGAAGGTATAATTTAAAAAATGTGGCCTGTGTGTGTGTTTATCCTTTCTGGGTTTGGAATGACACACAGAGATAATATTTTCTAGCTGTTGTTGAATTTTCGAGCACTCTGATTACATACAAATGCTTTACTTTTCCCAGCGGAGAGGCTGACTTGGCAGGTACATCTGCTTCTTCGATGAATACGTTTCCTACTGAGGGTCGGTCCTTAAGTGTCTCCAGGAAACTGTTCGTGTTTGGACGTCAGGTTCTTTGCTTGAGGAAAGGGCACCCACCCCTCCTTACTTCCCTGCCTTGGCCAAGCACCAGCATCCATTTTTCCCTCGTTGGACTTGTAATAAACATGACATCTACTGATTCTGGAATTTATGTGTGAATCTCGGCAGGAAGTGCAAATACTGGTGAAAGCTAATAATTATTCAGGACGTGTCACGGAGTGGCCCACAACTGCGAAAGGAGTAGGTTTGACTCATTCCCTCTTTTCATCGTGAGGAATCTTTTGCTTTGATGTTGTAAGAAGGGTTTATTTAGGACAGAGGCGGGAGGGCCGCTTTCGAAGCGTGAACTTGCTTCCTGTGTTTTAGCGTTAGAAACCAAGACAAAGTGAGGACGACAGGGTTCATCGCACAGCCACCTGAGTGAATTCTCCAGGGTGAGTCTGCCACCCCTGTACCCCCTTACTGCAGGGTTCCCGAGGCTGTGGTGTAACCATCCTGTTGATGGTCCCTATTGGGTCTAACTTTACGGAGCCTGGAGTCTGTCCCACAGTTCTGTGGGAGGATGTACCATCCAGTCTCCACAGGTCTCAGACCTGAAGCATTTGTCTGTGAATCTGCGCTATTATCTCGAAAAGCTCGCTGAGAGCCGCTCTAGGATTTTCCATCCTCTTTTGCTCATAGATCTATGTCCCTTGTAGCTTTTTAATGATGCCAGATGAAGAAAATTTGTGATTTTGAGATTTGGGGTAATTTTAAATGGACTTTACATATTTTTTAAATTTTTTTCATTTCTTTTTTTAAAGATTTATTTATTGTAGAGAGAGTGGGGGTGAACTCACGGGGAGGGGCAGAGGGAGAGAATCTTAAAGCAGTCTCCCTACGGCTGGGCTCGATTTTGTGATTCATGAGATCATGACCTGAGCCAAAACCAAGAGTCAGACACTCAACAAGCTGAGCCACTCAGGTGCCCCTACTTTATATAGTTTGAATGTTTAACTTGATGATTAAAAATTCAGAGAAATTATGAGAAGAGTACAAAGGACTTCCATATACCATACATCTAAATCCGGGTACGGCAAACTTCCTACGAAAGACGAGCAAATATTTTTTGGTTTCTTGGACATAAGGTGTGTCACAACTAGTGGGACAGAAACGGGTGTGGCTGTGTTCCGATAACTTTTCTTTACCAAAACCACAGTGTGGGCCCAATTCGGTCCCTGGTTTCCCGTCGCTGACCCCAATCTAGAATTACCGATTGTTAACCTTTGTGCGCATGCCTTATTTGCTTTATCACATTCTCTTTGTGTCTGCGTAGCAAAAAATCGGACGTACGCTTGTCCTTGGAGTTGTTAATTTGTTTCCAGCTATTGGAGAATGAGTTGCAGGCTTCGAGTCTCTTTTATTCCTAAATGCTCTAGCATGCATCTCCTACGTGAGCACCGGTGCAATTACCAAATTCAGGGAAATGAACACTGAGGTAACACCTTTACCCCAGGTAGAGTCTGCATTTAAAGGTTCGACCTTGTGCCAGTCATGCCCTTTGTAACCTTGTTTAGTCTGATTTGCCGCGTATCTCTAGTCCCCCTTGAGTTTGGAAGCATTCCTCATTCTTTCTTGGTCTTCCACAACATTGGTATTTTTTAAGACTAGAGGCTTGTTGCTCCGGGGAAGGCTTTGTCTGCTCTTTTCTTGTGGTTCAGGGCGGGTTCTGCCTTTTGGGCGGGGATCCTGCCTTGGGGATGTTGTTGCTTCTCCGGTTCCTGGAAGATGGGATTTGATCACGTAGTTCAAGTACTCTTTGTCTGGTTTCTGCACCGTGAAGTTGTGACTTTCCCTTTGTAATTAATAGCTTTTTAATCTGAGAACTAACCGTGAGAATATTATTTGGAACTGCCACGGTATGCTAAAATTCCACGGCAGAAGATCAGGCGGAAAATCTGGATGCGAAGAAACGTGTGTGGTCTTCAGTGAAACAGAATTCCCGACTTCATGCTACGCGCAAGGACATGGTTTAGGTGAGGAAGAAAGACCTCGAGAGAGTGGTTTTCTGGTAGCAACTACCTTGATGAATCTTGTTTTTCCGCTTGACTTGTTTTCTCTTTGTTTCTAAACACCTTCACTGACATTAAAAGAGCTCCTAAAGTCAGAGTTCCCTGGATTGTGAGAAACAGTTGTGATAAAAGGGGGCCCGGATTTGTAGATAAACATCACGGTGGGAAAGAAATTACCCTTTGATCAGTTCAGAGAAAGTTGACTTGTGATATGAAGTGTCTAAGGCGTAATGCTGTTGTGCGGAGTTGGCACGCCAACCCTCTGCGGTTTCGGGTCTGATGATTGTTCAACTGTACTTCCACAGGACGGCTGCCAAAAGATTTCATTATTTTGGCAAGAGACAGTGCACTTTTCGACACACAGGATTGTAACAATTTCTATACCAATTTAGAGCTGGAGGGAGTCCATGAATACTTCTAAAGGCAGTAGGGCGCACAATATATTTAGGAAATATTTTGAAAAAAATTCCACTTCCATCTAAAAACCAGATCTATGGTTTCCCAGAGAAATTGCTGCCATTAATTTAGAAAGCAGAAATGGTCTTTGGAAACTTCTGTTGATGGCATTAATATTACCTGTATGAAATGTGAAGTTGGATTTTTTTTTTTTTTTTGGTGAGATCCAAAGCTTTTTCTTCATATCCAGCCAACCATAAAGACAAAAATTAAATATAAATCATTATTTGCTTTCTTATTATTCAACAGAAAATTTTTTTGTGAAAGCCTACCTTGTGTTCTATGAAATGTGCAGTGCCCTGGTCTCTGATTTTTTCCTTCTGATTCCATCTTCTGGACACACACAAGAATAATGCCACCCCAACCAAACACAGCTGTTGGGCAAAAAAAAAAAAAAAAAAAAAAAAGGCAGTTTTAAAACAATTATTGCAACATGCTTGAGAGACGGGAATGACAAGAAATTCTATTGTCTTCTTTGGTTAAAAGAAAAAAGGTAGTTATCAGGGAAATAGGAAAGAATGAAAGTAAATTCTTTTTCTTGGTCCTTTAGAAAGGGAAGGGCACCACACTCACCACATTCACGGAGCACCTCCTTCTGTGTAGGTATTTTAAAAGGTTGTCTTTATGAAATTGATTTCAAAATGATCCTCCGGCAAATATTATTCTTTTCTTTTATGTGGTAGAAACCTATGGTTCAGAGAGGTTAAGATACAGCTAGAATGGGGGAAAACCACTCAGCAGGTGGCGGATGAGGAATGGTCCTCCAGGCTGATCCACCTCCAAGAATTCGTGGTCGGTCTCTTGTCTTGAGGGAGTCCAGGAATCACCCCCTTCTGTGCCCTCATCGGTCTTATCCATCGACTCAACACCTCTCACGCTCAGCCACCACAACTCCACCTAGAAGGGCACACGCGTCTGATCGTCTTCTCACTGTATGGGGAGACTCTCGCTGGAACAGTGGTGCTTCTCCTGACCATTGTTTTATATCTCCACATCCAAATCCTTACCTCCTCTAAGTTGAACCATGAAATTCTATGGCCTGTGCCCAATCATAGATGGAGCCATGGGTGGAAGTCCTGCTAAGCAGCCGTTGCCTCTAGGAAAACGTTTTAGTTCCTGAGCCTAGAGGGTGTCGGGTTGGGCTAGACGGCATCACAGATTCCTTGCCTCTCTAAAATCCTGTGTTTCCGTGCTGTAGCCTGTGCAACATTCTCTGGGACCTCGATCTGTTGATTATTTCCTGTTTCTCCTCCATCTGCAGTCAGACCCCCTCCCCCAACTCTTCCTTGTCTTCACCAGCATGGTCCAGCATTGGTGCCTCCCCGAGTTCCAGCATCCTGTGCACAAACACAAAAAGGGGGACCAAAAACATTTTTGCTGAGCAAAGAGATCTCCTCACTGTTGCCATTCTGGCTCTTGAATATCCCAACTCTCCAAATCCTTCTATTTTCTGTCCTTCCTCACGTGTAGCCTGGACTTTTGCTTATCAACAAACACGGCTTATTTTTTTTTAAAACCTTTCTAGATGGTATAGAACTTGGAGGCATTCTTTTTGTGTACTTCAAGGATTTAGCAGACCTGTCACCTAGCAGGACGCTGTGGTAATGGAATTCTGCAAATATATATAAAAGGAACGAGTGAATGAATGAATGATGTGGAGAGGAAGAGCAGAGGTTATAAAGGCTCCTCGTTTCTGCAACTTTCTCCAGAACTCCGTGTCCGCCTCTCCAGTAGCTTGTTGGGCCTGCCTTCATGTACGACCACCGCATGCTTCGAACTCGTCGCGCTAGAGTCTCCATCGCACAGCCTTCTCGACGTTTGTTTCTCCCGAACCCTCCGTCTTAGGGACCCCATGGGTTCCTGTCAGCTCGAGGTTGGAAATTTCGGTGTGCTTTCTTTTTCTCATTTCCCCCTCCTTCCCGTCCTTGATAGGAGCTGTGTCCGTGAGCCTGTAGCCCCACGTTGCCTTTCCTAGGCTCATGTGCCCTGTCCTTTTATCCAGCGTCCTCTGCCGTCCAGAAGGCGTATCGACACTATAAATGGTGGCCAGAAGCTTTGGAAGACATTGTTAAAACGTCTGGTGTTTTTTGCTGCACTACGTCCCCTCTGTCATCCGACTCCTACTCCAGTTCTGTTAGGGCACCTGGACCCAATTCCAATGTGGGAGGATTCCCACCCCAACCCCAGTCCACCAAGCAAATCCCAGACCCCAGCAGCGTGTTTGAGAATTCAGCTCAGTTCTGACACTTTCTACGGGGAGATAGCATCGCAGCCCGCAGGACCTGTAAGACTGTCCCCTGGACCCCGACTTCATGGGCCAGTGTCACATACAGACCAGACTGGAAGTCCCCATGACTCCCTCCTAAGATTCGATTAACTTTCTAGAGCAGCTCGCAGAACCCAGGGAAACACTCCGCATTAACCAGTGTATTAGAAGATACGGCACAGAACACGAATCAGCAGGCAGGTGAGGAGATACGGAAGGCAGGATCCCCAACAAAGGAGCTTCTGTCCTCTTGGAGCTTGGGGCCCAGCTCTGTGGCACATGGGAGTGTTCTGGTTGCCCAAGCGTGAAAAATGTCTGGAAGGGATCAGAAGACCAGTCCCCTTGTGGGTTTTGCTTTCCAGGATACTTTCATATATGTATAAAGCAATCTGTGTTAAGTTATATACTTCACATATGTACAGTGTATATAACAATGTAGATTGCTTCATTAATATACCAGAACACTATATATACACTATGTATATAATGTATATAAAGTATGCATATAAAGTACTGTGTGTATTCATAGTGTACTTATATATATTACAACATAATTTGGACAAGTGTGTGTGTATAGTACATATATAGTAATGTACATATATTAATAAATTCATCTCTACACCCCACATGGGGCTTGAACTCAAAGATCCCAAGATCGGGAATTGGGGATACTTCCAACTGAGCCAGCCCAGTGCTCTGGTCCTGGTGCATTTTTATGAAAACTGTATGACCTCGTGAGGATTGACTATTAGCTGATTCAGTGTCTAGCCCGTCTCCCCTCCCCACAAGTCAGGGGGTGGGGTTGCGAGTTCACATTATTAATCCTCCTGTCAACCAGCCCGTGCCCTTTGGTGAGGGTCGGGGCAAGCCCTAAAGTCACGTTTCTTGGTAGCAAGACACCCCATGTCACCTTCACGGCTCTGAAACGTTCTCAGGAGCAGTGGATGTGAAGATTATTAACTGTGTTTGAGAAATACATTTTGGTTATTTAAATGACCAAATATATGTAGTTTTTACAAATCATTCTATTGCAGCAACACTCAAGCTGTTCTAGGACCGTCAGTGGCTCGTCCCTGAATCCCGAGGGCCGTGTTTCTAGCCTCGGCCCCCTGCGTCTGCTCTCAGCTGTCCTGCACCATATCATCCCGCATACCTCATCCAGGCCCCAGATCGGCTAAAGCTGGTCCAGTCTCCCTTCTCCTAAGTTAACTCGCGAGTTCTCAGTTCTGTGCAGGCTTTTCCCGTTGTCCTGTATGGAAACGTGCATCACTACCTCAGGCTCTTGTGACATCTTCTTCTCTCGGTTGTCTGACGCCTCACCACCTTGCACTTACGCCCGTGCTTTCTCCTGTGCACATTATAGGTTGCTTTAAGGCAGAATGACTGCCCGTTCCCACCACCTTGGAGACTAGATAAATACATCGCACGTAAGAACTACTCATCTTTATTTGTTGATTTATCAGTTGTTAATTGGAACAAGTTGGAATGTGCAGAATGTTGGGTGCTTTGCTTTAATGGCTTCTATTTATTTAATGTAATGTAATTATGGGTTCTGTTTCCCAATTATTGGATGTGTGTGAAAATTTGAATTTTTAAGGAAACTCTTATGCTTCAGAATTTATGGTAATTGGTCTTTAGGTAATAGAATTTCCTTTGCTGGTAATGCGATATAAGGCAGTATACTTTCCTTTTATGGAAGTGTGTGGTTCAGGGTAAGATATGGACGCTTGTCCTCATTGTCCAGACGGTGGTTCACCAAAGCGATATCTACAGTTTCACTCTTTGTCAGTAGTTCGGCTCTGAACGGTTGCATCCGTTTGAGATGAAATAGTCCTGTTGGTTATGATTTCATAAGTACCTTGGAATCTGGAACACCTACCTAGGGCATTTTGGAGCTGAATCCTTTCCGAGATCATAGCGATTCAGGAATCTCAGAGATTAGCAAAGTACTTTTCAGTTTCCAAATGCCTTTCACATGTATCACCGCATTAAGGCTTTGCAGCACGTGGCAGAAACAGAGCAACGTTCTGTATTGGGAAGAACATTCTTTTGTGTGTACCAGAGCATGGGTCCAACTTCCAGTTCCTGAAGTCTTGACCATAGTCCCTTGCTTTGTTAGTCAACCTCTGTACTCTGACATTTCCGCCCTCTTAAATGTGAGAATGATGGTAGCCAACTTTACAGACCTCTGTCGATCTGGTTTTATGGGGCTCCACTGAATAAATAATTTTCAGAGTGCTCTATAAAGCCATACAAGTTCTGGTACTGTTTGAAAAATTCAACTTTTCACGAGTTAATATGAACGACTATTTTCTCGTATTTGAGTTAGCAAATGGAGGCTGAGTAATTATGTGATTTTCACACAGTCGTGGGTTAGACGCATGGCAGAGATGGGGTTCACACCCAGGCGTGCTGTGTCTCCATTCTGCACCGGCTGCGTGGCCACAGCCCATGGGATGGTCCCGAGAATCTGGCCTGTCGTTGGCCTGCTTAGCATGCCTCCTGCTAAAATAGTAAAGTCAGTTACTTTTTTTGGTGGGTTTCTCTCTCTCTGTCTCTCTCTTTTTTTTTTTCTTTTTTGTAATTTGATCAGAGCACTTACAGTTGTGATATGTAGTAAATTCCAAAACAGTTGTCTCCATGTAGTATTTTTCTTATGGAAATGAGATTTGCGTCTGCCCTCTTTGGACAAAATCCTTCCCCCTTTTTTTAATCTGGAAAAACAAGATGCTCTTTCTTTTTGCTTGAAGGATGAGAGACATGGTTGGGCTTTTTTACCTGCCCCCCCCCACCCCCCACCCTGCCCGGCTTTTACTGCAATCATTTTACCTGGCTATGGATCCTGTAAAGATTTACTCGTATTTCCATATCCAGGCTTTTCCTGTCAGATAGTTTTCACAGAGGGATTATTAAAAGAAAATTTTGGCTGTCATTCATAACGTTTTGTGATGTATCTTCAGACACGGATGATGACTGGTTATTGGAAAGGCGGCAGGCGTGCCAGTGAAGTAGAACTTGAAGTAGACGGCGTCTCCTGACGCTGGCCTTGGCAGAGATGGTGCTAGGTTAACAAGAAGACAAGTGTGTCGTGCGTTGCTTCCATGAGCGTCTCCCAAGTGTGTCTCTTTTTGTAAGTGGTGTTTGTTTTATATAAAGTATTTGATCCCCAGCCTGGCAGGACTAGGCTCACATAGAACTGTGGAGCTCTCCCAGGACCGACGCTCTTTAATGCCCTGATGTCTTGGGTTGTGACAAGGCCGCTGAGCACGTGTGCAGTTGGCCTGTGTCACAACCTACATTCTCAGCGACGATCCAAAGCAACGTGATCTTCGCTGAGACACCGTCAGCCACATCGCACTGAGCGGTTTCATATGGAATGAATGCTTGTTGGATGATTCCTGAATAAAATGATAAGGACTTCATGCGTCGGTAGCTGAGCTTGTGTCCATGAAAAATCCCCCGGTGTTATGGAGGCGGTCCTCCCTCATCGTAGGACGTGTCTCCAAACGAACAAAATCTCCAAGTATTCTGAGGAGTGCCAGTAATTCACTTCAAATGGTCTCGAGAAGGAATGTGGTCTAGATAGACTTATTAAGTGACCATTAGACTTTTTTGGCTCAGAGCCAAAGTCTTAAAACAAACACAGAGAAGTCTGAGGATAAGGAATCAGACATACCTTTCGACCTTTAGGAAACAAAACTAACTCTTGAAGGAACTCATAAAATATGTGAGGGAGAAAGTTTGGGTTTTTTTTTTTTAAAGATTTTATTTATTTGAGATACAGAGCACTCACAGACGCGTGCCTATGTGCATACAGGAACAGGTCGGGGGGCGTAGGGAGAGGGAGAAGCAGTCTCCCCGCTGAGCAGGGAGCGCCTGCAGAGCTCCATACCAGGATCCCGAAACCATGACCTGAGCCGAAGGCAGATGCTTAACTGACAGACACTCAGGGACACCGAGAGACAAGTTTTCAAAGTGACTTCATTCCTCTTAGAAAAATGGTGTTCTTTTACAATTGTTATATTGCAAAAAACTGTGCATTTGTTTTAACATGCTTGGGAGAGGTGCACACCGGCAAGCTTGGGAGAAGCTTGTGTAGCTCTTGGAAAAGTATCATGGAAAAGCTCAACTTTTTAAAAATTAAAATAACTAAAAAATGAGTTGTTCATATGCAACATTAAAGCATATATAATGTAAAATATTCTTACAAGAAATAGATCGGGTCTTACTTAGAAATAAAACAAAGGAACAATATTGACTCTTTTTGTTTGATTTGGAGAGGGAGAGAGAGGGTCTTAAGCAGGCTCCATATTCAGTGTGGAGCCTGAGTTGACCTCACAACCTGGGACCACATGATCTGACCTGAAATCGACAGTCACTCAAGGCACTGAGCCACCCAGGTGGCCCTATGGACTCCCCCTCCCCCCATCAAATCTTGTAGCACTTCTTCCTGCTCCCCTAGCTTTACTGAGATACAATTCACAACCTTGTTTCACTTAAGTTGTACCTTGATACAAGTATATATTGGGAAATGTTTACTGCAATCAGGAGGTTCTTTTCAAAGTTTAGCAAGCATCAGAGTTTCTTGGAGAACTTGCTAACAGAGACTCCTGGGTCCCGATCCCAGAGATTCTGACTCTAGGGCTGGGGGCAGGCCATGAGCTTGCATTTCTGATCACCTGCTGGGAAAGATTCATACTGTTTGTCATCGATTGCACCGTGAGCAGCGCTGCTGTGACAGGCAGCTGACGCGTGGACAGCAGAGCGCCTTAGACCTTAAACTCTATTTTAAAACACAGGGGGAGTTGGCTACCAAGTGGAGTAAAAAAATAATGGAAAAAAAAAACCTTATTTATAGATCCCGAATTCTAGGGTATACTTATCTGGAATTTAACTGAGAACGTTGATCCTAATTGGAAAATTTATCAAGAATGAAATAAAAATCATATAGATCAAATAATAATGGCCTGATGGGAGCCAACAGTAAGCCAGTGTTTAGAGAACTGACATTTAACTGTATGGGAATATTCATTTTTACTCATTAAAATATAAAATTGAGAATCAAATATCTATTCATATTAATGTAACATTTTAATTTCAACCATGAGGACTGGCTGTGATCTCTTATTTATTACTACATGTTGTTTATAGTATATATGGTACTATATATTACATAAGCTTACTGTATTTTATGTAGTATATATAGTATATGCAGAATATGTAATGCTGTGGTGTACATATATATGTGTATATACAGAGTTCCATGGTGTGGTAGTACAGTATATGTAACGTATACAGTATGTATATAGTATAGATATGGTATGTAATCATTATATTTTATACATTATACAAGTACTATATAGAGTAATAAATTATATAAACAAGGATACATACTAGTACTATAGATCCTACTATATATAGCTGAAAAGTATATATACGTGTATATATACTTTTTTCAACAATACTCTTTGTTATTACATATATAATGCATATACATTTAATATAGATAACATACTATTATGTATACTGTACATTATTATTAACTATTATTATGATTGTTAATGAATAATGGAGCCTAGTTATTGACTTTGATTTGTTACTGTATGGGATAATAACATTTTAAACACATATTCAGACTTTATTCTCTGTTCTGAAACTCATGTCACAGAGTTTATTCTGTATATCTCGGTAGATTTAATATATTCTGTATTTATTTGGTACATTTTTACGTTATGATGCATTCAATGTATTCTAATAGAGTAATTAAACTGGGTGTGTATTTATGCTGTGAGACCCACTGAGCTAAAGATTAGTTAACAGTGATGATGGATATGGATATTTAATACGAATTAACTTCACCCAATTCCCTGCAGACTTTACAGAGAACACTCCTACGTTGCCAATTGTAAAGCACGTCCATGTTAAAGTTTCTGAAAAAACAAAATTCGTCTGTGACAACCACCTTTAGAAAACATTTTTTTTAAAGATTTTATTTTGAAGTCCTCTCTGCACCCGACGTGGGGCTCGAACTCTCAGCCCCGAGATGGAGAGCTGTGCCCCACTCACCCAGCAGCCGGGCTAGGAAACATTTCTTACCGAATGCAGAGACTCTCATTGGCGCGGTTCTGCCTGGTGGTGTGTCCGAGGGTGAACGCCGTGTCCCGCGTCCCCTGCAGGCTCTTGCAGTCGCGTGGACACAGGCGTGTGTCGTGTCGTGTCGTGAGGCTCTCACTCAGGCGCTCATCCCGCCCCACGCCGGGGATGCCCCGAGCAGCGGCCCTGCCCAAAGCCGCAGCAGAAGCAGGCAGGGCAGGGGCAGGGGGCAGGTGCTTCTCCTTGGGCTGTGTCTCACCCGTGCTTTCTGTCCTTCTGCTTTTCCCCCAGTGCCTGGAGCCGTGCAGGGAGTCGTGGGACCCGCGGAAGCAGCAGTGCCAGAGCTTCTGTGAGGTAAGGGGACCCCCCGCGTGGCCCAAGGTCCCCCCGGCCACCCGACCGCGCGCCACCCGGGCCAGTGGCACCGAGGGCCGCCGCCTTCCGCCGCGGGCCGGACCTCCGTGGACTGCAGGGGGGGTGGCCGTGCGGGTCTTGAGACGCCACTCATGGGAAGAGGAGGAACGTCGCTGAGCTGCCTTAAAGCCGAGCCCCGCAGCGCTTCTGTCCCTGGAAGCAACTTTAGGACATAAACATAGAGATGGGGACCGTCTTCGAGGTAGAAACTGCGCCTGTCCGCTTCTCTCCGTCCTGGCTGTCTCCGAGTCCCTGTCAGCGTGCTGTTGACGCTCTCATGCTGTCTGCGAGGAGCGGGTTCTCGGCCTTGTTGGCTCACCGTCCCCCCGCGGGCCCATGTGCTGGCCGGGAGGCTCTACCCGGGGGGCGTTTGCAGGCCCAGAATAGAGGGGGTGACTGTCCCGCACACCGGCCGCCTGGACCCCCGTGCTGCCGCGGAGGGCGGAAGCCGCTGCGGGACCGTCTCCTCCAGGGCAAGTCGGGGGTCCGCTGGGACGCAGCCAGGAGGACGTGGGCTGGCCCGTCGCCGCCCGCCGGCCGCGCAGAGGAGGGAGAGCAGGACCGTCGCCTCCGGGCCTGTGGGGAGCAGCAGTGGGAGAGTCCCCTCCAGACACGAGGGCGGCTGTGTCCAGGCCTGGGAGAGCGGAGGGGAAGGCCTGTGGCACGGCCCCGAGTGCTGGGCGGGACGCCTCTGAAGGGACCAGGAGGCCGGCGGGAGCCCTGCCAAGTCCCCTGCGCACAGCCCGCGGGAGCCCGCCTCTCCCCGGCACGAGGAGCTCCTGGGGCCCCGCAGCCTGTGTTTCAACCCGGAGGGCGTGCAGGGCCTCACCCAAGTGTCTGAATGCAGAGCCGGGGTGACAGGAGCTGCATCCGTGTGTAGGACGCTGGTACCCGCGGGCTGGACACTGCTCACCGTCCCCACACGCGGGGAAGAGCAAAGCGCGTGGCGCGTGGGTGACAGTGCCATGGGGATGCTGGAGGCCTGGGCGGGGGGAGCCTGTCGCGTCCGCCGGCCGCACCCTGGGCAGACGGACCCAGCTTGAAACGCAGCGCGGGCCGTACCCCTTCCCTGCGTCCCAGCGCGCTGGGACTCGAGGTCCCTCGGACAGCTGCGGGGGTCATGGCATGCCTGGGTTCTCGAAGCGAAGTGTTCGGCGCGGTTGCAGAGCTGAGTGCGGTGGGGCGGGGGGGGGTGCTTCTCAGGGTGCAGGTTCGGTGCGGGATTGTCCTAGTCTCGCTCTTTCTGGGCTCTGCAGGTTCTGCTCAGCACGCGGTGGCGGGCGCTGGCAGGTAGTGCTCTGCACGCGCTTCGTGATGAGTCCGTGCTGCTGGGAGCGCGTCGGACCTGAGGGCTACGGGTACTGCAGTCGTTGCGAGCATTTCCTAGTGGCGAACACTGGATGCCTCCACGGATACCGAAGACTGGCCGAGAGTCCTAGTTATTTACCCCAATTGCTCTGCAAAGACACTCACTGCTGGGCTCATGGTTGGGTGTGAACTCCCAGAGGGGAAGAACCTTCCCTTGGCTTTGTCTTCAGCCCTTCTGGGTGCTGGGGGTGGGATACTGGCCTGGGTCATAGTTTCTGTCTTCCCTCAAGGGACTTGACGTATCATTCATCCATTCTCCCCAGAACAGTTTGACTTCTTCAGGGATTCCATCCAGACTTTTCCAGAAAACATATGCTGACCCCGCCTTCAATTTCATGTGCCTTTATATTAGCTATCTCTGGCTGCCTAACAAAGGAACCCAAGCTTTGGGGCTTAAAACAACACAAGTTCCTCCCTCCTTTCCTTCCCGCCCCCTTCTTTCTTTGTTTCTTATTGTGTTAGTTGCCATAAAATACATCATCAGTTTCTGTTACAGTGTCCCAAGATTCACTGTCTATGCAGCACACCCAGTGAGTGCTCCATGCAATCTGTGCTCTCCTCAATACCCACCACCAGGCCCTCCCATGCCCCCATCCCCGTCCCCTCCAAAACCCTCAGTTAGTTCCTCAGAGTCCACAGTCTCTCATGGTTCACCTCCCCTTCCAATTTCCCCCAACTCCCTTCTCCTCTCCATCTCCCCATGTCCTCCATGCTATTTGTTATGCTCCACAAATAAGTGAAACCATATGATAATGGACTCTCTCTGCTTGACTGATTTCACTCAGCATAATCTCTTCCAACCCCGTCCATGTTGCTACAAAAGTTGGGGATTCATCCTTTCTGATGGAGGCATCATACTCCATAGTGTATATGGACCACATCTTCCTTATCCATTCGTCCGTTGAAGGGCATCTTGGTTCTTTCCACAGTTTGGCGACCGTGGCCATTGCTTCTATAAACATTGGGGTACAGATGGCCCTTCTTTTCACGACATCTGTATTGTTGGGATAAATACCCAGGAGTACAATGGCAGGGTCATAGGGAAGCTCTATTTTTAATTTCTTGAGGAACCTCCACGCTGTTTTCCACAGTAGCTGCACCAACTTGCATTCCCACCAACAGTGTAAGAGGGTTCCCCTTTCTCCGCATCCTCTCTTACACACATTGTTTCCTGTCTTGCTAATGTTGGCCCTTCTAACTAGTGTAAGGTGGTATCTCAGTGTGATTGTGATTTGAATCTCCCTGAGGGCTAGTGATGATGAACATTTTTTCACGTGTCTGTTAGCCATCTGTATGTCTTCATTGGAGAAGTGTCTGTTCGTGTCTTCTGCCCACTATTTGATGTGATTATCTGTTTTTTGAATGTTGAGTTTGAGAAGTTCTTTTTTTTTTTTTTTTAAAGATTTTATTTATTTATTTGACAGACAGAGATCACAAGTAGGCAGAGAGGCAGGCAGAGAGTGAGAGAGAGGAGGAAGCAGGCTCCCCGCGGAGCAGAGAGCCCGATGTGGGGCTCGATCCTAGGACCCTGGGAACATGACCTGAGCCGAAGGCAGAGGCTTTAACCCACTGAGCCACCCAGGCGCCCCGAGAAGTTCTTTATAGATCTTGATGTCAGCCCTTGTCTGTACTGTCATTTGTGAATATCTTCTCCCATTCCATGGACAAGATGTTTCTTATCTCACAGTTTCTGTGCAATGGGAGTTTGGACATGACTTAAAGGTGATCTTTGTGTCAGGGTCCCATGATGCCATCATCAGGGTGTCTGCCGGGCTAGCTTTCTTGTCTGCGGGCTCAGCTGCTTCTGCTCACGGTCGGCCTCCAGGCTCATGGCAGTCGCTGGCAGAACGCAGCCCTTAAGATTGTGGGAATGAGGTCCCATTCCTTCGGTGGCTGTTGGCTGGAGGCCACTCTCACATCTGAAGGTTGCCTGCAGTTCCTCACCACATACACTCCTCGCCAGGCTGGTCTTAACATGGCTAGTTACTTTTCCAAGGCCAACAAGAGCTCTTGACCTGTAGTCTGCTGAGACCAACCTTTCTATAATACAACAGTCTCCGGAGGGACCTCTCTTCCCCTTTGCCAGATTCTACTGGTTGGAAGCAAGTCACTACGGCCACCAACACACACACACACACACACACACACAGACACACGCCAAGGGAGGTGAAGACACCAGAGGCGGTTGTGACTCAGTGGCGCTCGCTCTGAGCTGTGTCTGCTACAAAGAGCAAATAAAAAGCGGTGGTTCATGCCCCGTGCAGCATTGACCAGAGCCAGAGTCGTCAGAAATAGAGCAGAACCGGTGTATCGGTGCAGGTGTTGTGTGTTCTGTAACTTGCCCTCCTGGTCCTATCTTGCATTCTGTGCTCTACGCACACCGTCCATCCGTGTGAATTAAAATAAGCTGTCATAGGATCTGGAGGAACAAGGTGGGCCACGGTGTTGGCTGCATAAACACGTGACCCCTTAAGATCCGTAATGCTTGCAGATGATGTGACGTCTGAAGGACGGTGTCACGGAAGGTCATCCGAAACCTCTCTCGCTAGCAGTGTCAAATGTGACAGTGCACTCCCGTGATAGCTCTTCTCTCTGAAACAGCCGTGAGGGCTGCGGAACCCAATGCAGTTGATAGAAATGGGACTCATGGACCCATGGTGACTCCTGCTCCGGCAGGAGAGGTGAGCTGGACCCGGAGAGCTGGGACAAGTCGAGGCCGGTTCACGGACCTCAGCCCGCTGGTCCTACCACTCGAGCTCCTGTTCCCCGTCAGTTCCTCTCGGCCGCCTTCATCTCCGTGTCTTGTTTCTTCCGTGTTGCGTTCCCATCTGCGTCCCACGTTGACGGAGACCAAGTCCTGCAGGACCTTTCCCCGTTTCAGCGTTTGGAGGCTGATCGTTCCGAGGCAGCCCTAAGACAATCCCGTCTACCTCTTGCTTCCCCCGTCACTGCTCGCGTGCCTACGGGATCCCTGTTTTCGCGAACCTGCCACACTTTCCCTTCATAAACGTTTACACCCAGAAGGACTCTACAGGTCATTCCTCTCCTGGTGGAACAGCTGAACCGTTGGGTTGGACCAGTGTGTTGATTTGCAAGACACTCTGAGCTTTATTTGTCTTTGAAGGCACTGTTTGCCTCCCGTTCTTACAAGTGAAGGTGTGTAGGAACTCGGCCTCGCCGGCTCACGGGGCTTCTGTCGCAGGCCGCGTCGGGGCCTCACGGCAGCAGAGCTGAGGACCTGTGATGGGTCCGGAGGTGCACGAGGCTGAGGCTGCTTACCGCGGCGCCTGCGGAGTTTTCGATCTCCTGCCCTATGCAATGAAGCGGTCCTAATCCTGCCAGGACCCTGCCAGACCCTTCAAAACGTTGTTGCTTCCTGACCTGTACGCCCAGCACCTGTTTCTAAACAAAGCTCCACTGTTCTTGCTATTTTAGTCACAAAATCAGTTTCCCTCTGTAGGAGAGGTCTTTGGAGGCGTGGTCACGATCATTCACCTAGAGTGGGTCTGTGGCTGCTGCACACCCTGATCTCCTGGACTTCATGTCTGATCCTTTCTACAGTTCAAGCTGCTGCTGGAGTTAAGGATGTTATCCCTTAGATGAAAAAGTTGACTGTGTCAGAGTCGGAATCATGCAGGATGCCTTCTTTGGATCACATGGGAGAATTTTCCCCATGTTGGGTTTTGGAGGAGGGTGGGTCATGCTTTACTGTTTCAGTTTAGTCATTAAACATTATCTCCATCTCACTATTTTTTTTTAAAGATTTAAAAATCATCATCAACCATTTTTCTTCCTGATCATAAAATGCACATTTCTTCACGTTTAAATGTTCCCTTCTTATAACTGCAGGCATCTAAGTTATCAAGGACACTAGTCTTTTCCTTTCTTGATGGTATAAATTAAAATTTTATCTTAAAATTGCCTTTGTCGGAGTTTTAAGGGAATTTTGTTTTGTTTTGTTTTTTTGTGTTTCAAAATGTTTTCCAAGCTTCTTATATTGGATTTTTACAACGATTCTTATAAGAAGTTAAGCCTGAGTTTTACTGGGTGAACTTACGGGACAACAGGACTGACATACAAGGGGGAAATGGTGTTATCTGCCCAAGATCCCATGTTTAACAGCTTCTTCCAGAAGATGTGGAATCCAGGTGTGCCCCTCCTAAGTCTGCTCTGTGTCCCAGGACAGAGTGGAGGCGGAAGCCATACTACCCCCCCAACGGGAAATGAATCTGAGCCTGTGTCTAATGGAATGTTGCTGGCCAGCCCTCTGGGCTTAAACACCCTTGAAGTACAAGAGAGGTTTGGTTATGCAAAATTCTGGTTAATTAAGGGCACTTCAAGGAACTGAAGGAACAATAAGGCTCCTTAGGACTTTGGATGCCCGGGGCCATAGATAATTCCAGTCCTCCTGACAGCACACGTCAGAAACTAAAGCTGTTGGGGTTTACCACGCTCCTGCGGGGGCTTTCTTACACTCAAAACTTGTTATCCTTCCAGCGCTCCAGAACCCAGCGCACGCAGTAAATGCCTCCCTTCAGGAATGGAAGCTGCACCTTCTGGTGTCTGGGACAGCAGTCAGAGGGTTAAATGTATGGGAAGAAGTTGAGTGCCGAACAAGAAAACAGTGTCATATGCCCAGGCGGGCATGTCGGCCGAGGGGGTGGTAGACACAAGACTCAGCACAGGTGTGTTGGGGTGTCAGTTAGGAATTTGCGGAAGGTTTCTTCTGAAACCTCCACGTTCTGTGCTGAAATCCCGTGCGTGGCCAGGAGTGGTCATAAGACGGGGTGCAGGTGCAGGTGCCAAGCACCGGCACGGAGCTCATTTTCAAAAAACGGTGGCTTTTACTCTTATACATAGGAAACCTTTATTTTTTAGAAATGATAAGCCTTTACCTTTTACATTTTTGTAACACATCAAAGTGTTCCTTGTATTTCTGGATTGTGATCTTTGGGTGGTGGTGTTGGAATGTGTGGACTCTGTCCTGGTTTCCCCCTCAATTTAGCAGATAGTGGGAGTCATGGAATGAAACATTCCAAGGGATGCTTATGAAGTTTTATAATTATTGTGAGATTTCCTTTACCTGAATCTTGGAAAGGAAGTTATCCTCATTATGTCAAATTCTATAGCCCTGCAGAATGACAAAATCAAGCCTACTGAGTGACTTCTTAACGTTGTTGGGTAATTTATTGGCTAGACAGGACATGTTCTCCATGGAATGGAGGCTTTTTCCCCTCATTTTTTGAAATAGGGAGACTCCATTTTTATTAAATTTTTATATGACACCAGGGGAATATAGAATCATAGGAGATTCAACTAGAGGACACTTGATGAGTTTTGCAAGTTGATTTAAAAAAAACAAAAAAAAACACCCCTGAAGATTGGAGATTATTCTGAATGATTTGAAGACCTATCTGGATGGAAAAGAGGGACAGAGCAGGTAGAAGGAGTTAAGGGAATGGGCTGGAAATTGTAAGAGCATCGAATTTAAGTAAAATGAAAATAAGCAATTAAATAAAATAAGTAAAATAAAAATCTCATGAAAGATGCTTGTACAACACTTAACCAGTGTCTGAACATGGGAAACATTGAGTGAATATTAGCCCTTTTTACTCTGAAGGGAAAGGCAAGGTTAACATTTTTGAATTCTGTGATAGGTCAGTGAGGTAGAGGCTGAAGAGGAGTTTTGTCCTGATGAGGTGACTAGAAGCAGATCAGAGGGTTTCCTTGGAGGAGGAGTCAGCAACGTCTCCAACTCTTGGTTGTCAGATAGAAAGTACGGGGAGAAATGCAGACCCAATACACACAACTGTTTGTGTACGTTTAGGTTCCTTCACCAAGATCACGTGTGTGGGAGAAGGGGAGAGAAGGGGCCATGGCCAGGGGCTCACCGTCTGAGGACATGAGTTGTGAGTACCTTTCCTTTGGGAAGACTTGACTCCATTTGTGTGCTCAGGATCCTGTGAGGCATGTGAAGTTAGAGAGTGGGTCAGCATGGGTCAGAAGCCCAGAGTACTGGAGTATGAAAGCAGGGATGAGTCATAGGGACACCCACTGCCCCTGCAAAAGCCTAGTCCAGCATCCAGGATAGCCCAGACCCCACTGTGCGCACAGATCACCTGGGTGTGGTTTAGACGTGCACATTCTGACTTAGTGGGCGTGTGCTGTGGGCCCCCAGAGCCTGCATTTCCCATGGACAGTGCTGAGGCTGCAGGCCCAGGGGCTGCCCTGCACAGCAAGAACATGGATCTCCCTCTACGGTGTTGGGGTTCCCTGCCAAGCGCTCACTTACACTTGCCTGCGAATTCTGTGATGTCTTTTGTGTTTTCTTCTGTGATATTCCGTACAGAGAAAAGATGCAGTTACTGGTAAGGACTGAAAATAAACAGATGAGGATGGTGTTTAGAGGAAAAGGCCCCACGGTCCTAATCACTCAAATTGCAGAACTTTACTTGTGGGTTTGTCTCCATCGCTTCATGAAAGGTATTTGACTAGGTATAGAATTCTAGGTTGACTTTTTTTTTAATTAGTAGTTTAAAAATCTCTCTTCATCTTCTTGTCTTGTATGTTTTCAGAAAAATCTCTTGACATTCTCATTTTCTTGTTGTGTATAAAATGTCCTTGTATTTCCTGGTCTGCTTTGAAGATTTTCTTGCTGTATTTGGTTTTAAGCAGTAAGATGATGGAGTTGTGACTGGGTAGTCTTTCTACTTCTTGGGCTTGGGGGAGATGCTTCTAATTTTAATTGGGCTTATAGTTTTAATAAAATTTTTTACATATCAGCCAATATTCATTCATTCTTTCTTTCTTTCTTTCAGAAAGACTGTGTATGAGTGGGTTGGGGGTGAGAGTCGGGGAGAGGGAGAGAGTGCATCTCAAGCACACTCCATACCCAGCACAGAGCCCAACATGGGGGTCAATCTCATGACCCCAAGATCATGACCTGAGCTGAAATCAAGAGTTGGCTGCTTAACTGACTGAGCCAGCCAGGTGGCCCTGTATATGAGCCAATATTTTTTTCTATCCCATTCTCTGTATCCCCTCCTTCTGGGACTCTAGTTATACATGATAGACTTTGTATTATGACCTGGGTCACTGAGTGTTCTGATCGTGTTTTTTCTTCATTCCCCACTCCCTGCTTTATTTTGCTAATTTTCACCACTGTGTCTTCAAGTTCCCTTCTTTGCAGAGTGCCTGACATTCTTAAGATGCTCTCGGTCATAGTTTTCATTTCTTCATGTTTACTTCTGGAAGTTCCGTGCAGGTCTTTCTGTGTCTTTCTCCCACATTCCTGGGCAGACAGAGCACATTTATAATGACTTTTAAAATGTCCATTTCTGCTAACTCCGTCACCTCTATCATTTCTGGTTTTGTTTCTTTAGATTTCCTTTTTCTCTTTTACCTTTTGGACTTGTGACTGGTCTCTTAAGGGAGAAGATGTGGTCTTGTGAGACTGAGCCCATCCTTGTGGGATCTGAAGCTGTTTGCAGGTAGATGGTGTCAGAACTGAGTTGAATTGTAGGACACGCAGCTTGTGTGTGGAACCACCATACCAGCATTGAAATTGGGGACATAGAACTTTTCAGTGTGTAAGAGGGTAAAGTGTGTATCTTTTCTAAAGTATGATTCTACTTGTACCTTGAATGGCTGCGATGGTTTTGCACCGTTGGCCAGTGTTTGCAAAACTCTTTGAGATGGAAGACTTTTAGAAGCTTAAAAACATAATAAAAGAATATACAGCTACATTTCACAAGTTCAGAATTTGTTCCTCTTTTTCTTCTTCTTTTTAATTTTAAGGAGGCTCCATGTCCAACATGGAGCTTGAACTCATGACCCTGAGATCAGGGGTCGCATGCTCTACCAACAGAGCCAGCTACATGCCCCTAGAATTCATTCCTCTTTGTGAGTAATTAGGGATATGGGGATTTTAGGCAATTAACCTGTACTGTTTCCCATTGTTTTTTTTTTTTTTGTAGGATTTATAGAACTATGTTTAAAAATTCCGATACTCATGTTAATGGCTAACACTGATTTTAACTTTATGATGTTCCACAATCTTGCTAATTTTTTGCATACTTAATACTTAGGGTAATAGTACACAATAGTCATAATTATCCCCCTTTTGTATTTGGAGATACTGAGACTTGTAAAATTAGATTTGCCTCCAAATCCTATGGCTCTTGCCTGACTGATGTATTTGCTATTCTCTCCTTCTAGAATATTCCTTTGTCCTTTACATCATATTCTGTATTCACATCATTCTAAATATTGATGACTTACCTTTTTTTTTTAAAGATTTATTTATTTATTTATTTGACACAGAGAGAGAGAGAGATCACAAGTAGGCAGAGAGGCAGACAAAGAGAGAGGGGGAAACAGTCTCCCTGCGGAGTAGAGAACCCAATGCGAGGCTCGATCCCAGGACCCCAAGATCACAACTTAACTTTTTTAAGAGCTTTCTCTTTGTCTAATCCTTTTTAAGAGGGTTATTTACCGTTTTTTTAATTGCAGGATGGTTGACACAGTGTGACATTAGTTTCGGGAGTATCCGTAGTGACTCAGGTTCTGTGCACTCTGTGCTGTGCCCCCATCTGTCAGCACACAATAATATTAGAGTGCCACGGGCTGTCTTCCCTACGCTGCATCTTTTACCCTCGTGACTGTTCATTCCCTTGGGCTAATCCTCTGTTGACCTCCTGTACTTTCATGACTTGCTGTGTCTGCCTTATTTTACTACAAATTAAACTCCTTGATGACTTACCTGCTTGCTGCTGACCGTAGAAGCGGTAAGCATAGCAGAGCACAATTTCCACACGTTCTTTTGCTCGCCATTCCACGCCTACCTCCTAGGACGGCAGTTTGGCTTATGAATTAGTATATAAATCCTTTCACGGGGTGATTGCTTCGTAGGCATGCCTGGTAATTCCAGGTAACAAAATACAGGCCGAAGGGGAGAGAAGGACATGAGAGTTTAACTGGAGGGCCCTCGCTGCCTGGCTCTCGAGGAGTTTTTGAATTTCTGGAATCACATATGTGCCTAGGGATCGTCCAAAGATCTTCCAGCAAGATTTCAGAGTGTTGCTCCCAGTGGAAGAACTGGCCATGGATCTTTCCATACAAGGTGGCACATTTGCCTTCCAAACAAATAGAAAAGCAGGTCAACGAAGAGGAGGTTGAAATCAGTGTAAGTAAAGATGACTGTCATCCGTCATCTGTCAAAAGGGACACGTCCTCATTGGAAGAGACTTGCCTAACACGCATGTTTCTGATTTTCTTCTATTTTATATTATTCATGGCTAAGGTGTATAATTTGCCCCAGAACTAAATGGATTGTAATCCCATCTAATAAATTAGTGTGTATAATTGAGTTTCCAGGCAAATCATAATTGCATTTACAAGAACAAATTTGAAACATTTGAATGGAGAATGCTTTTTTCCTATTTCATGCATACTTAGTATTTAAATTCTTTCTTTGAAAGATGCAACTGGCAGTTTTGGTTGTTTTTTTAAACACTATGTTTTTGGGGTGCCTGGGTGGCTCAGTGGGTTAGAGCCTCTGCCTTCGGCTCAGGACGTGATCCCAGGGTCCTGGGATCGAGCCCCACATTAGGCTCTCTGCTCAGCAGGGAGCCTGCTTCCTCCTCTCTCTCTCTGCCTGCCTCTCTGCCTACTTGCGATCTCTGTCTGTCAAATAAATAAATAAAATCTTTTTAAAAAAACACTATGTTTTTATTATTTTGTAGAAATGATATATGCACATTGAAAACTTAATATAAACACCGGGGAATTTTAAGACCAAACCGTGACTCCAAATTCTGCCATCCAGAAGAGCCATGCTTACCTGGGCAGAAAAGTTACCGTAGGAAACCTAAGACTGCTCTCTTTACAAATTCCTGATTAAAACGTTGGCCTTTGGCCAGCATGTGGGAACTTAGGTCTGGGGAGGGTTCGCATCATTCCCTAACCGACAAGAGGTGCTCCCTGGTCTTAAACTGTCAACTCAGCGATGTGGTTTATAATGGGCACCAGTTTCCTCCTAGGAATCTGGATTTTGGCGACGTGCTAGGCAGCACGTTCCTTTGTGCCCAGCCTCAGTAAAAACTGTGGACACAGAGTCTCTCCTGAACTTGTCTGGTGACAGCATCTCTCATGTGTTGTCACAAGTCCTGCAGGAGGCATCGAACACATCCTGTGTGATGGCCCCTGTGAGAGGACTCCCAGAAGCTCATTCCTGGTTTGCTCCAGACTTGCCCCCTTGCATGTTTCCCTGTTCCTGACTGTGCTGTAGCAAATCCGAGCCCACAATATGACTATATGCTGAGTCCTGTGAGTCCCTGTTGTGAATTATCAGACCTGAGGGTGGTCTTGGGGACCTTGTTACGTTACCATTAAGCAGACACCCTACCTGACATTTCTACGCATGCTGTCTTTTAATGATGCTTGATGCTTAATACTATTTGAGTATAGCAGAAGAAACAGAAACCCCCACATTTCAGGGAGAAAGAGATCATGAAAAATATTATGAAATCAAAAGCATTATTTTAAAAATTCTATATTTGCCTGATTGTTGATGGATGCCCTCAAGTTCAGTTCAGTGTAAGTTACTTAGATGTTCCCCACACCACTCCTATCTACCAATTTTTCTGACATTATTTCCTATAATTATTTCCTATAATTAGTTTTATTATATCGCATACTTTTCCTGGACCACAATTCCTACTTTTTTCCATTTTCATTTTATACTTACTGGGTGATAAAATGATTGAGTCTATAACGCTAATTTCTTTATACCTGGCTTCTAAATTTGAACCCATCTTGGGGCACCTGGCTGGCTTAATCAGTGTGGCGTGTGACTCTGGATCTTGGGACTGTGAGTTCAAGCCCCATGTTGGGTGTAGAGAGGACTTAAAATCTTTTTTAAAAATTCTGATCATATCTTACTTTGGTTTTAGAAAGAATCCATAGATACCGTTTTCTTTGAAACAACTCACAACAAACTTTGCCCCCTATTACACATGAAGTCCAAATTGAATTGTGCAGACTTCCCCTCACATAAGTATACGCATCATTTTCTTTGGGTACTGAGTATTGTAGTAATCCATTTATTCTTGCTGCCTGCCCATCTTTAGAATAAACAATGGCACTGTATTGTTTAGCAAGAAAGGCCCATGGGTGCCTTATAGTCCCTGAGTTTTTTCCGGTCTTTGAGACTGTTTCTGTCGCATATACTTTTGAATGACAGCTGATTTTTTATATATGTAAACATATATGATTATATATATAAACTATAGATAATATGATTTTATGTGTATAAACTATATATATATATTTTTTTTTATTTTACTTATTGTTATAGAGCTATTTCTGTATTGGCTCCAGACATTAATAAATTTTGTAAAGAGAAATTGGTTTGGAGGAAACCATATTTTCTCTATCGGAATACACCTGCTGTTTCTACCTGGATGTCTGAAAAGTTCTGTTTTCGTCCTTGAAGTTCAGTAGCACAAGCTATATTTCAGTGTTGCTTGTTTTTATCAGTATTCCTGGATAAGATTTCTCTCCTTTTGATTTACATATATATCATTTACACCTGTGTGTGTGTGTGTGTGTGTGTGTGTGTATGGGAAATACATAAAATATATACATTATGTGTGTGTGTATATATCAATCATCCAGATGATTTCCATATATTATGTATTTAAGAACCTATCTGCAGTGCGTTCCCTCTCTTTGTGGGTATTTCCAGAGTTACAGGCTCCCGGTGCTGCTCGTAGGAATGCAAGTGGACAGCGGCTGGCTTAGCCGTCTCCCTAGTTTACCCTGAGATATGGTGTGGTCTTCAGAAAGCCATCGGTGGTCATCGTGGCTCACACGCGTCCTTGTCTTGTGATTTGGGATAAATCATAATCTCCCCAAGCTTCTGTTTCATCATTTGTAAGACGGGAGTAATAATGGTTATGGGGGTTGAGGGGCGTCCATGAGATGAACCAGCAGACGACGCGCAGGAGGGATTCTCTGTGCGAGGCTGCCTTTGCTGTTTAGCTGGAGCAGGAAAACCCACTCAGGGCCCTGGCTTTCAGCAAAGGCTGGGACATTTGATGCATGATATGGTTCTGTTGAATTGAATTAAATACCGAGGGCAATGTTCTTTCCATACCTGAGGCCTCATATATATATGGTTTCTAACATAGGAAGATGACTTACGAACTTCCTGTTTTTCTGTTCTTCATTCCATGGTCGCGGCATGAGTTATTTCGTTGTATGGTCCTTGCATTTTATACCACACAAACAAAACAAAGATAATAGTGTCTTTTCACTAACGCGTCCGGGAACTATTAACCTACTCTTTGTTGTTAGGATTTGAATTTATGTCTGTCATTTGCCAGGCACGTTGAGATTAGCATGTTGCCCACATACGGCCCTAAGAAACACAGTTTAGTCTTTAATCAAAGAGATGGGGTGTAGGAGAGATTTATAAGAATCAAGTAATATGTAACAATCCACAAACTATGAAGTTTTCCACCTAATCCCACCCCCCTCCCCGAGTGTTTTCATTTACTTCATACTCTGCTTTATCCAACCCTTCTTTGGAAGCATGTTGACATCCACAAGATACCGAAGACTCTAGAAAAATGCAGGATCCTGGAAGGGCAGTGATTCTTATGAGTAATTTTATAGAGGCGTTGTAGGTACCTTAATTTTACAATGAATAGTTTGCCTCAACGGCTGGATATATTTTTATAAAGAAGTAGTGCAACATTTTGCATCTGCTCCAATTCACCATGGAGCTGATGGCCATCCTAGTCCTCATGATTTGGATTCCTCGCCCGTTTCCTACATGTTCCACATCCCTCTTGCCAGGTCCACCAATAATTAACTCGGAATATCACAAGACGTAGAAGGTGCTTACTGGTCAGAAGTGTCTTCACTGACACCGAATGACCTTTGTTCCCCAGGACTTAAACTGGCCATTCGTAGAGCAATCGACACATTTTCTTTAGATCTAGAGTATGAATACCCACACATCATTTTTCCTGACTTGTACTCATCTCGGTCCTAATCCTGTTCAACGAGAACATTCCCGGTAAGCTACGCGCGAAGGCATTGTGAGAGACCTGTGTACGGCAACCACACATTCTCCAGTTTATAGTCAGACCATTAATGGTTTTTCAGCCTAATCCAAGATACCGATCCAAGGTAACGGATAGACAGCCTCCAGATTTGCCTTCCACCGACATAAACAGCGGAACAGTTTGGCAGAAGCCTGCTGTAAGATTGTTGAACCGAGTCCCCGTCCTTGTAAGTGGATCCACAAAACTCCGACGTTTTCTTTCCCGTCGGTGCCCGCCGGGCCCTGTTCCCGCGTGCCGGTTTCCGTGCTGACTGGGCAGCAGCGCGCTGGAAACGTGTGGATGGTCACTGCAGAGGAAGCAGGCCAGCTTTCCGTCTGTGGATCTTCAGACATTTTGGTCAGAATCACAGAAGAATTTGGGAATGTTCGACAGTAAACGTGTAGCATGGGAAAAGAAAGGAGACAGCCATGACCCCAGTGCTGTGGAGCTCCCATTGTGGGCCGGCTCCGCATAACAGCATAACAGAGCTCGGTCCTTTGTGCACCGCCTCATGTAATATTCATAACGCTGTCTGTGCTCTTGCAGGCTCATGGGTCAGTCTCGAAAGCTCCGGTGCAAAGATGAACTTTTTTTCTTCCCACATTTGTTTCCATGGTTCTCGAAACAATCACACACGCACCCCCCCCCACACACACACACACACAAGTCCACATTTTCGAAGCCATCCCAAAAAGGAGGGCTGTTGAATAAACGTACACAACACCTCTCACATCCACGGGGACATCTGAACCGTCGCGCTTGTTACGACCCTTCTTGGGTTCATTGGGATCCAGTGTTTCCCATTTGGGTCGGCGGCTGTTTTTGTTTCTTTCTGCCCCATTTGCTCCGTCAGGAAATTATTATTTTTTTATAATTATTTTTATAAACATATAATGTGTGGTTACGTCAGTAAATTATTATTAAGGTGAGGAGACACGGTCTCTGCGTTCCAACGCTCAAGATTCAAGGGCGTGGCTTCGGCACACAGGTCGTTGGAGTAGCAGGGGCAGGCGGTCCCGCGCTTTGTTACCTGAATGGCGACTCCTACCCTGCGTTCACATGGGACGCTGGAAGGGAGCTGATTTGATTATCCCATGGCACAGACTCAGTCCCAGTGATTTCCTAGTGAGCGAGCGGTCAACACTTGCCAGGTTTAATGAAATTATTTCTACTTGGAAATTTCAGCCCGTGCGGGCCAAGTAATTCTGGTAACTAAGTCCTTGCCGCGCCCTGTCCCGTTGTACCTTCTGGTGGAGGAGGAGGACTGGCAAACAGCCGTCATTCGGCTGCAGCGGCCTTCACACCCTGCTTTGACTCCCAAGTTTGGGTTGGACCTACACGGACAGATCCAAAAGCAAGCAAAGGAGAACACATCTAGCCGCTCCCAGAAAAACGAGCTGTGCAGTCGACCAAGGGAGACGAGCTGTTGTGTTACCGAAGTGATGCTTTTGTGTTACCGAAGTTTTTAAAAAATTAACTGGCTACAGATGTGTGACTGAAGTGTCCGTACTGAAACCGTGACCTTCCTTGTAAGTTGTACCTGGGAAGTTCTTAGATCGAGACCCTCTTTTGACCGAGGGTGAATAATTTATTTGATGTCCGCGATTGCGGACGTTTAAACGTTGGGGTTGCACTTTTTCTAGGTAGCGTTTCCAGTTTTTCCACCTTGTGTTAGAGTGTGCGCCCTTCCCTTGTATTTAATGGTCACACGGAGTTGGCTCCTCAGGAACATTAAACTGACACTTTCAGAAGGACCCCGTGTCTATCAGGGAGCATCCGTGTCTGGCACGGGATGCACATGTTTCTCGCTCTGACGTAGATTTTCGTTTAATTCCGTTAAAATGCACATGGTGTAGCATTTACCATCATAACTCATATACAGACTTTTAATTTTTATTTCTTAAGATTTTGGTACTTTAGAGAGAGAGAGAGAGCACACAGGAACAGGGGGAGGGGCAGAGGCAGAGGCAGAGGATCGTCAAGCAGACTCCCCGCTGAGCTCAGAGTCGGACCCCGGGCTCCATCCCAGGACCCTGAGACCGGGACCTGAGCCGCAAGCAAGAGCTGGACGCTTACTGTCTGAGCCCTCCAGGCACCCCCATAGGCAGATTTGGTGCAGCATCATTTGGGGGAAGGAGGCAGGAGAAGCACAGTGGAACATTTTGCATTGGCGACGGGGTTAGCCGGGGCTCCCGACATAGGTCCTCGAGCTGAAGTTACCACGCTTGGGCTTTTCAAGGAGATTTCTGGTCACCATCAACATGCAAAATAGCGGCCTCTAATTAACCCTCTGCCTTGAAGTGAGTCAGAGACCTTCCTTTGTATCCTCCCTTTAATCAGGGAGTTGGGCGATGGGGAGGGTTTTTCCTTTCCTTTTAACCCCTTGTTAACATACGTCTCCCACTGCGTGAGACCCTCTCTGGCTGACGGTCCCCTGCCGGCCTCCCTGGGGATGACGTATCTGGCTGGAGGTCAGACTTCCAATGGTGAGGCGTCGCGGGCTGTGGCCGGCAGGCCTTACCAGGAGTCCCCAGATGGCAGAGAGCTGCAGTCCGCCGGCAGCAGGTGTTACCGGGCGTCACGCAGGTGTTCCCCAGGTGTGACCAGGCGCTCCCAGTCCCGAGTCCCAGGAAGTCATCGATGGGAGCAGCCGGCTGGCACGTAGCCCCGCAGTGCTCACTTTCTACCCCAGGTTTGAGCTCGCCTGTGCTACCATCTCAATTTCTTACATCCCCGATTCAGATTTGACATCTGATCGCAAACGATGTGCCCTCCTCGAGGATGGCCTGCTCCCTGTGTGGAGAAAGCACAGGCCTTCCCCGGAGCGCCGATGCCGCTGTTTGCACTGCTTGGGGGGTCTGAGCTGTCACGGCCAGCAGAGCCCGGCCTCACTGGGGTCCCGGTGAGCTATCAGGGCAGGAGGAGGGGTAGGCTGAAAGTTAGTGTGATCGTGATGCCTGATGGTCAGCCACCATCCATCAGCAACAGGAGGAGGGCCACCGTGGGAGGCCTCTGTCCCTGGTGGTGGGGCTCCTTTTAGGGACCCTCAGCAGCTGTCACGGGAATGGCAGAAAGAAGCCCTAACCCCCTGATTGCTTCTCATGTTTGAGCCGTCACCGAATGCTGTCCTGAACCATTTTTCCGAAGGAGAAAGCTACATTTGGTCACGGGTTCTTGCCACTCCTCGCGCTTTTTCCTTAGTGTGAGTCTCTCAAAAAATTGGGGAATCCTTGTCGTCCCGAGTGTGTGATTGATTCTGGGCAGCCCTGAAATGCCGTCGGCCAGATGCTCTCCAGAACCAGGCTGTGTCACACACGTAACCCTGACCCACATTGTCCCACGGCGTCCCTGACCGGTAATTCCATCGCGATACGAGGTCCCGGGTGCACAGTAGAAGCCGGATATTACTAAAACCGGTTCAGGGAATGGAGGCTTAGAGCAGCTTTTGACAAGACGGCAGCCGGCGTCACTACTGTGAGAACCGCCCCGTTTCCGGAGACGCACAGCAAAGGGCTCGTGATTACGGTTGACCACACGGAACAAGTGACTCGTAGAGAATGACAGTCCGCGTGTGCGTTCCGTAGTCCCAGAGGGGCCCTCGATGGTTCCGAGGTGCTTTACGAATACGACCAGCTGTGTGAGCTCTGAGCGCTCCCGTGCATGTCCCTGAGTATCTGTCCGGTGCGTACAAAGTTACCACCCGCAGGCTCGATTCCTTTCCGAGATTAGCCTAAAATATTACTTCTTTAGGGAGGAAAGAAAACAAATCATTTATTTTGTTAGACATTCCAAGGACATTTTCACCAAATAAGAATTCTCACCTTCCTTTCTGATGTCTTGGGAATCGGGTGTCCTGTGTCTTTAATAAGAGAACTTTCCTTAACGGGGCTCCCGGCTGGCTCCGTCGGGAGAACATGTGACTCTTGATCCTGGGGCTGTACATTCGGAGCTCCACGTTGGGTGTGGAGGTTGAGTAAAAAAAAAATAAAATCCTTAAAAAAGAGAATTTTTCCTCTTCTGTCTTCAGCCTCTGTTCCCCAAGAAGAACTACGAATGCTTGACGAGCTGTGAGTTCCTCAAGTACGTCCTGTCGGTGAAGCAGGGGGACTGCCCGGCCCCTGAGAAGGCCAGCGGGTTCGCCGCCGCCTGCGTGGAGAGCTGCGAAGCCGACAGGGAGTGCTCCGGGGTGAAGAAATGTTGTTCGAACGGGTGTGGACACACCTGCCAGGTGCCCAAGACCCTGTACAAAGGTAAGGGGCAGAGCCCACGTGAAGGGAACATCATTAACTCACGGGGGGCAAGCGCTGCATGCACGGGGAAAGGGCCGGAGTGGGGGTGTGTGTGCGTGGGGATGGGGGTCAGTCCAAGAAGGCACCATTGCAAGAGAAGAGGAATGATCAGAAAATACCCTTTGCACCACGCAGACCATCTGCCAGTGTTAGTGGACCCGCCCGATCAGCCCCGGGGAACTCCTTCCAGGGCAGAACAGGTCATTCTTATTCAGTGGGCCATGTAGGAAGCAAACTTCAGTCCAGTACTGGTCCTTTTGTCCACGAAGAGTAAGTCAGGTAAGCGGCCCTGGGGACACGGGAGCAAATCGACAGAAATCCCTGGGAAGTAGAAGCACCCTGGAAAACTCATGCAAAGGCGTGGGTGTCGTGGTTTTCCTGTGGGCTCCGTGCAAGGCCAGCAGGGTCACTGCGTGGACTCTCGATACTGCGGTTGGTTAGTGTCTTGCGAGCCCAGATGGAGGAATCGCTCTCTTTCCAAGATGGGGACTCCGTCTACCCAACCATTGAGCAGACGTTAGAGTTGACGTTCCAAGGCAGTTTCCAGAGCACTTAACTCCGGTGCTAAGCGACACTTGCCTCTGCCGGTAACGGCGACCCCGTTCTTTTAAGCCAAACTGCTTCTGTTGTGCTCTGGCCTGTTTTGGGTACGCTCAGAATATCCCAGGACACAGCATGTTGCTGCTTTTCGGCATCTCGTATGAAGAGTCCAATAGAATTCATCACTGGGCGCCGTTCACGGCAAGTACAAAGAGGGACTTTCTCCTCCTCTCTCTGACTCACAGCAAATATATATGATGTCCACATACAGGTCGGTTATTTTAAACCATGAAACCGCATGGGCGCAGCGAGGCCCGCGTTGAATCACGTGCTGGCTGGCGTCCGACGTCTGCTCTCACTGGCGCAATGCCTCCCGTCTCCCCAGAACGCACGTCCCTGCCCCTGCCCTCAGGCGCTCCCTTAGGAATTAGTCTCATCTCAAACCTGGGTAGTCCGTCCAGTTTTCCTGGTTTCTGCACAAGAGCTGGGGACACCTGGCTCAAGGATGATGTCTCCAGTTCAAAGGATCTGCCGCTTTCCCCTTCTTGCCTGGTGATGTTTCTTTAACGGATTTGAAGTTTCATTGTGTTCACGCCTCTCATTATAAACGACGTAAAATCACTTTTGCAAAACCGAGCCCCTTTGAAGTTTTCTAACGTCTATTATTAGGAAGCCCTTTCTGTTATTACAGATCATTTAGTATGTAAGTATTAGCATTTACCATAAAAATAGGATGCTTTTAGAAGGATTGTTGAAAAGGCATTGGAAAACCCTTAGTGTTTTCAAGTGCACTGTTGTAAAGAGGCAGTATAAATTAAAAGATGCTTTTTATTTAAAAGTGCTGAAGAGTCAGTATGAATTTCAGGTATGTCTGGTTCACCAGGAATAAGGGAGATATTCTACAAAGGGCCTGCATCAATAATTAATTATTAAGAGACTTGCAATATAAACCTACACTTAGCTAAATAATGTATTTTTTTTTTTAAGCCCTGAAGTCCCTGTTCTATAGAGTAGCTCTTAACTTGGGTTCTTTGCGGAGACAGGCCGTTCATGGAGAACTGACTAGAAGTAGAACAAACAGACCTGACATTGACCTGATGATGCCTTTTGGGTAGTGAGCCTTGCGTAGTAGCACTGGTGTTTTGAAAATGAATATATATAGGTCCGCGGTGATGTCTCCCCCTTGCCCTGTGGGGCAGTCCCTGAAGGAAGGCTGGTCTCCGTGTCCGGGCGGTGTCAGACAGTGCCCCTGGCTAGGCGTGCGTGAGTGAGCGCGGGGCCCGCCACAGCCTACGTGATGGTCACGGCCACGTCGCAGGTCACGAACCCCCGGCAGCGTCCCCTCATGGTCCTGCCCAGGACTCACACTGCGTGCTCACTCTCAGGAGAGGGCTGTGGCAGTGATGGCTCGTGTCTTTCAAGGAGAGGGTCCTTCTGGACCCAGGCCTTGGCCTTGCAGGGACAAACATGCTTCCCCAGCCGGCCGGTGTGCACACACGTCCCTCTGAGCACTCTGCGGAGGACCGGCCATCACTGTCCTCGCCCGCGCCTTCCCCTGTCACTGCCCTGAGCCACCACTGGGAGATCCGCTAGCCCTCCTCTCTCTGCTCCTGCGAGGCCTGTGCCACCTTTTTCCTTAGGAAGGAGCGCCCTGTCTCCGGTGGGGATGACTGGGTCCCACTCCCAGGCCATGAGGGCTGAGGCTGAGGTTACAAGCCGTTGCTCGGGTGATTTGGTTGTTGGGAGCAGGAATACGTGTGTCCCCGGCTCCCAGCTGGGCCCACTCTCCTCCTGCTTTCATTTTGAGCCTATCCAGCAGTCATATTGGACCCTAAATCATGGATTTGCTATAGTATAGGTCAATCAAAAGATGAATTCGTGTCGACTACTTTATCCTGATAAAATCACTCACGTGTCAGTGGTTACGTAGATCAGGTACGTCCTCACCAAGCTGGCCATGCACGCAACGCTCATTTGGGCCCAAATAAGGATCCCAACTTTTGCAATAAATTGGTATGTGCCCACCCCCATCCTGTTTTTTCTTGTATTGCCTATTGGGTTAGTTAAAATTTTTACAGAATACAGAAACACAAGCTTCGTGTTAGACCTCCTGTGTTTGTGTATGGAAGATGGCAGACGTACCCGATCTATGTCCTTGAGCTTTTTTTTAAAAAGTATTTATTTATTTGAGAGAGAGAGGAGGAGGGTGGCAGGAACGGGCCGAGGGAGTGGGAGAGAGAGCTCTAAGCAGACTCCACACTGAGCACAGGGCCCCACGCAGGGCTGGATCTCACGACCCTGAGATCATGACCTGAACTGACATCACACCCAACCAACTGGGCCACCCAGATGTCCCAAACTTAGCTTTTAAAAACTAGGCCTATTTAGAAAAGACGTTCCACGGAATGCATCCTGTTGGAGCATTTAATTTGGTTTATGCTGCAACAAGTGTCCGTACCTGATGCCCCTAAGTGAACCGTCCTCGGTGTCCGAGTTTAAAACAAACGAACGCAACACAGAGTTTTCACTTTGTTCGGACTTCAAGTAAAATCGTTAGCAGCTTCCTGCAAGACGTGTGAACGGCAGCCTGGGTAAAGGCCGCCCGAGCTGCCAGCTCCCGGCGACGCGGGGACTCAGCGTCGTTGCGGGAAGTTTAAGAGGCTGCTTCTCCACAGGTGTAGGACAACGCGTGTGTTCCCTTCGACGCTCCCCCGGCCTGCTGCAGGGCTGGTTTGCAGTCAACTCTCCTCCGTCCCGAAGACGACACGTTATTTTACGGCCCAGACTTCTGTTTCTCCTGACCCCGGCCAAGGCACTTGCTTAGATAGGGTAGGGCAGGAGAAAAGCTGCACCTGTTTTCCGCAGGTGAAGACCGAGATTCATCTGTGGCTCTCTCTCATCTTCCTTTCTCCCCTTCTCCCTATACTGTGCGTAGACCAAAACGAATCCCCTATCAGTTGGTCTCCAAATGAACTGGAAAATCTGATCATGTTGTAGACATAATATTTGTGTGAATAACATCGTATTTGAAATATTGAAACTTTAGGTCTCTAGACATGAACTCATCCCACTACTCAGAAATCTGTTTTTTGTTTTTTTTAAAGCATTTTGCCTACAGTGACCCAATACCTTATTGGGATAGGAACACAAATTCCAGAGAATTGATGGCCTCTAGCAGAGACAGTGACTGGTGCTTAATTATTGAGTCATTGGAACGCTGTGTCTTGCTACATTTGCATAGCACTTAGACTTAGGACAAACGTTTTTTTAAAATAGATTTTATTTATCTGTTTGACACAGAGAGAGAGATCACAAGTAGGCAGAGAGGCAGACAGAGAGAGAGAGGAGGAAGCAGGCTCCCCAAGGAGCAGAGAGCCCCATGTAGGGCCCGATCTCAGGACCCTGAGATCATGACCTGAACCGAAGGCAGAGGCTTAACCCACTGAGTCACCCAGGTGCCCCCTGACAAACATTTTTATGGGAATAATCAGATCTCATGATTTACAACTGCTGATTCTGATCATCGACTTTTCTATCACTGCATTTTTCCAGATTTCTAAAATCACCAACTTTCACCACAGTCCTTGTGATGGTGTAGACCCTGCACCCATATTGCCACGTATCACGGGATGTTATAGGATCCCATTTTTGACAGAACAGCGTGGATTTCAGATGACTCCTTTGTTCCAAAATAACTCCCAGAACAAAAAGTCTAGTCATTTCCATGAGAAAGAATGCACCCAGGAGCTGTGGGTTCTGCACATCTGGTTATGCAACTGGGGTGCTGGGTGAGCTCCCAGCTCTGTGTAGAAGGCCTGGCAGTGGGGGCTGGGGGTCCCGGGGGCTGGGGGGGGCCAAGCCCCATCTGCTCACAATTACAGCCGAGCGCTGGACTTACTTCCAATCAACGCAGCCAGCTGACCCTGATGCAAAGCAGATGGGCCATTTCTCAACATGCAAATCGTAAGACTGTTGCACATAATAACATGCAAATCGTAAGATTGTTGTACATAATAACTGAAGAGGTTGTTAAAGGAAGAAGTGCGAACTGACATCTCTGTGATGCTCATCGTGTTCCATTAAGGCTCTCGGTAGTTGAAGATGTTCAGGATTCAACCTTTGTGGTAGCAAGGGGTTCCGAGGCTCGCGCTCGCTCTGCTGCTGCTGAGTTCAGGGTACTTCAGCGGCACGAGCATTTCTGGGGGCTGGATTTACACAAGGGGATTCCACCCAGGAGAGCCAAGGAGAAGCGGGCACTGGAAATCTCAGAGAATGTGCTCTATGACTTTAGAGAACGGACCAGCCATCTTCTCTTTACTGTGCACAGAGAAACCCCGTGAATCACGAAGCATTCTCCGAGGCCATGCTCTCTCCAGATACGCCCTCGGTAGAAAGCTTGTCTAGGTCCCTCCTGGAAGGCAGACGCGACACAAAGCAATCATTTTGTTGAGATTGGTTTTTCTTCCCTTGGAGCAAACTTTGGTATCTTTTATCCTTTTTTTATTTTTTTAAAGATTTTATTTATTTATTTGACAGAGAAAGAGCGCGCATAAGTAGGCAGAGAGGCGGGAGAGGGAGAAGCAGGCTCTCCAGTGAGCAGGGAGCCGGATGTGAGACTCGATCCCAGGACCCTGGGATCATAACCTGAGCTGAAGGCAGCTGCTTAACCGACTGAGCCACCCAGGTGCCCCGGTACCTGTTTTGCTCCATCTAAGTCTTTAGAGAGCTACGTCTGGATGAAAACTCGTCAGCATACGTTGAGATTTCCATCCTATTAGGAATTGTCAGGAATTGGTCTTTCTTTAAAAAAAAACTAGGAAAATTCTGACGATGCAAATAAAACTATTGATTCCATCTTGTAAACTTACAAATGGAGTTTTATCGTATTATTATTTAGTATTTGCTTTTTAAAAATGTAAGAATAAGCGCGTACCTGTGCTAAGTGTTCTCCTGTCCCTAAGGCGAGTGCCCGCCCGCAGGGAGGGCGTGACCATTGGGGCAGAGATTGGGTCAGGGTTTCCGTACCCTCTTATTTCTGCAGGTACGTTCTCGAGTACGGAGTGGGACGGTGGGTTAGGCTGTAGTACTTCAGCAGACATTTCCTGAGCATGTGCTCTTGCAGCATGTGCTCTCCTGGGCCACTGTGAGGCCTGGGAAGGAAGGAGACCTGTTCCTTGAGGGCTGCGACCCTGCGCTTCCTGGGGAGGACCGATACCATCCAAGGAGCTTCTGCTGTAAGAGGCGGCTCGACGCACATTTGAGCAGTTACAGGCTAAGGTTCGAAGAGGGAGCAGGAGAATGCAAGGTTGATTTCCACTGTGGGAGGTTTGGGGTACGTAGCTCTGAGCAGTGGCCGTCAGTCTGAACCTGGACGTGGTCACGTGTCCGTAGTCAGAAAGTAGGGGGAAAGCCATTTCGGACTGAAAACAGCTAGCAGTAGCCAGAAGTACCTGGCGTTGGGTTTCTAGAAAAGGGGGTTTAAAAGCAGGTTGTGTGACACACACGTGCCATGTACCTGAGTGCAAGGATCTCCGGTGGTCGGTCATAAAGGTGGTCTGATGAGATACGCGGGACGTGACAAGTGTTCGTCCCACAGGAAACTGGGTGCACATCCGTAGTCAGAGACGGTGCGGGAGACCGTCTGTCCTCTAGTTCAGGAAAATCATCATCACAGAAGACCGTGAAGAGGGAGCTAGAGGAAAAGATGAGCCTGTGGGAACATGGGATGTGAGGCTGCCCGGAACCGCCGTCTGCAGGCCAGCAAAGAGATGCCAGGGGTCCAGGAGCAAGTCGAAAGGTCTCTTAGCTATCCACAAGCATGGAGCGGTCGTGAAGATTTCACCAGGGGAGGGGACATCCGCAGGACGGCCACTTCAGTCTGGATTTGCGTGGAGAAGTCCTTTTGGCAGTGCGGCCCGCGGCGTTGGTGGGCACTGGGGACAGACCTGAGAACCCCTTGCTTAGCAAAACTACTCCAGGGGTGAGAGTAAACAGGTCGTCATATAAGGCTGTACCCTGCGAAGAAAAGTTTATGACTCAAACTTAGAAGAACCCTCACGCCATGGCAGAAAGGGAGACCCATTCCACGCTAAGCAGGGTCATCAAAGACATTGGGATCGGAATCTTTCAAGGATGTGTAGAGCTGTGACAACTGCCTCTCCTCTCTACTTTTCGGAGTGGCTCTTCCTAATTCAAAATGTAGAAGGCAACAGGAAACTCGGAGAGAAACCCGAGACCAGGTCATGGCTCCTGGTGACTTCATTTTCCCAGACTCAGTTACTCGATGTCCCAAATGTAGACCATTAACCCTTCCCCCTCAGCACAGACTCACAGGGAAGGTTCCTTGAAGCACCAGCATTCTAGGAAAGGACCAAGTAGAGGCACGACCCATCAGCAAATCGAAACAGTGCAGCATGGCGGGGAGAGCATCTTCTAGAAAGAATTGTGTAGACCTCACTGACCTCTGAATCCTGAAGCTCCCCCACCTACATGTGTAAGGGCTTGAGAATCTCCCCCACACAAGACTTGGCGTGATGAAGACCCAGGCGGAAATCAGAGTTGACCCTCAGTGACATCGCTAACCGACGTCCGATCGTGTCTACATTTTGATTCTGCACATGGTTCAGCCTCCTTTCTGCTTACCTGGAAGGAATCGGGAAAGCAGTAAAGCGTGGTCAAAGGCCGTGTGCAAGTGAGTCGTCAGTGCGTCGGGCAGAGATGCCGCGCATCGTCAGGAGGAACGGGTATTAGCGGCGGCTGGCGTTGCGGGTTCTGATGGCCCTGGGCTTCATGGTACCATGGCCTCTACCTAATCCATCCGCTCTCCATCACACGCGTGTACAACTCTGTTTTAAACTTCCCTTTCCGTGATGGCCGTGATTTCGGATGCCGGTTCTTAGGGCCGTCTGTCGCCAGGCCACTGGCCTGCACCGTAGGGGGAGAAGATCAGTACGATGAACTACTTTCACATGAGACACCGTGAGGGACTTCTAAAGCAAGGCGGCACTTGTGCCCAAACCAAACAGGATAAATGTTATCATTTTCCAGATTTAAACCCTAAAATCTATAGGAGTCAGTCTCTCAATCAGTTGGGGAACGAAAAGATCCATGCTTTGGAAATCATTCTTGTGAGGTCTGACCGCAGGAGAGCATGTAGCCTTATGATTTTTTTCCCTTAAAAGGCAAACTTTCTGAGGCAGGAGAGGTGAGCAACCCGGGGGGGCCTGTTACGATGACGTTAGATGCTCCCCGTAGACACAGCGCGTGTCAAATGGGGACAGGGTCCTCAGAGCTTCCTGACTGTGTCCTCCTGTGAATTCCTAGTTAACCTCCAGTCACGTAACTGCCTAACATTGTTTATTCCAAAGAGCGCTTATAATAGAATTGCTCTCGAGATGATTGTGGAAAAAAATATTCTTGTTCCAAACCAGGACCCGATGTAGAGCCTCTTTAGAAACAGGGAAAGCTAAAAGCAAAGGAGCTGATGCGCTTGGAAGGTGGTGGGGGCTGACCTTGCCCTGGCAGGGACGAGCCACTTTTCTGGAGGGAAATTGGGGATCCGGGGTCCTGACATGAGATTGGCCTTTTCTAGAGCTTTTCTTCCTCCGCGTGACCTGCCCTGGCATCCCACGCTGATTGTTCTAATGGCCGTGCTTCTGTTTCAGGGGTCCCCCTGAAGCCCAGAAAAGAGTTGCGATTTACAGAACTACAGTCTGGACAGCTGGAGGTTAAGTGGTCCTCGAAATTCAACATTTCCATCGAGCCCGTGATCTACGTAGTGCAAAGGAGGTGGAATTATGGAATCCATCCCAGCGAAGACGACGCCACGCAGTGGGAGACGGTGGCCCAGGTAAGTGGGACCCCCGTCCTTGACGTCATGCCCACCGCACACCCACACACCCTTGACGGGCAGCCAGCGTTGCCTCCGCCGGAAGAGGCCGCCTGCCCAAATGACGCGGGCGTGGACGTCCTGGCCCGCGTGTCTGCAGAAGGCAGGATGCGCTCCGGAGGGAGACGCCGGCGCAGCTGGAACTTGACTCGTGGCTTCCTTTGCTTGAAAGACGTGTGCCGGGGAGATAGTTCTGTGAGGGGCCCCTCTGATTTCCTCCCAGAAGGGTATTTCCTTGAGATAAATGTAAAACCCACCCGAAGAAGAGAAATGCACCGGCCCTGGGGCACGTTCGTGTGACACCGGATCGCCTAAGCGATTCTGGTTGTCCTACACGGAGGCCTCTGTTCTGCACAAGGACGTGAGCAGCACAGAGTGAGACAAGTGTCGCGCAGGTCTGGGCAGACACGACCGGCCGCTCCTCGCCCAGTGGACTACGAGCTGCAAGAAACCCACAGGGTTTTAGAGAAAGAGCAGATTCTCCACGATACGCGGCCTCGTGCCCTCAGTGTGTGTCTCCACGTGTGTCTGCGGGCAGAGACCCTGACCGGGCGGGGGGCCGGGCTTCGTGCTGGCAGACTCCTGTTGGTCTTCTCAGGAAACACAAAATAAATTTCAGGACGCAGGTGTTGCAGGAGGACTTTGGTGCTTTACGAATAGTCGTGTCTCAGAGAGGAGACACATGAAAATGATTTACAGACTCCAAAGGAAATGAGCAATTCGAGGTACAAAAAACAAATTAGTGGCAAAAAAAAAAAAAAAAAAGAAACCTGGTCAAATAAATTTAGTGATTGTATTTCATTAGTATTCTGTTAAAAAAAAAAAAAAGTGTGCCTTCAAAAAACCTGAAGATGTCTGGCATACGGCCTAAGTCTCTGATTTACGTGGTGTGCTTCCTTAATGGTACAATCTCACTTGTAAGTTTTCCAGATTGTTTCAAGATTTATGACAGCCACTCACAATGAGATCAGCCCCTTTCTCCCTGCTGCTCTGCAGAGAGGAAGGGTCTTTAATTACGTTCATTATTTTCGCTGGCTCACGTCGTCCTTTGACGTCCCCTGCACCTTCTTTCCTACACGCCGTGGGGCTCGTGCTGACTTCAGGTTTTTAAACTCGAGGCCAGTAAGAGTGACTGTGGAAGCCGGTGAGACAGTCCTCTTGCATTCCACGAAAGGAGGCCCCACAGAGGAGGTCACAGCCTCCGCTTTCAGATACGAGAGCAGAGGTGACGGCCCCTTTCAAGAGGTTATCACGGAGTCGGGTTTGGGAGGGTTTCCATTCAGTCTCACTTGCCCGTGCCCATCCCCGGAGCACGGGCCGAGTCGGCCTCACGACTCCAGCAGGAGAGGCAGCCAACGAGGCACCTTCCCCGGTGTCCAGTATTTTCCTGTCGACATTGTCTCGGACGGAGAGATCTCCGCACTCGTCCCTTAGAGGACCACGACCAGGTCCTTGCACTCTTACCTACTTACTCAAACCAGGAGGAAAGGCTTGGGGTGCAACGTACTACCCCAAATGGTCAGCGTCCTTTAACGTGTGTGGGTCCTCCTCCTGACTTCCAGGACGGTCCTTAGCAAGCACGTTCAAGAGGCATTTTCTTTCTGTAACCAAAAGATGGTTTCCTCTTCTTGCCTACCATGCAATGAGTAGCTCACGTATGTATCCGCACAGAGGCGTAACTGAGACAAAACCCCTCGTGGGTTTAAAGCTATGTGAGGTCACCAGACCTAAGTAGCCCAGGCACATTCATAACGTGGGCTCCAGAGATCTTTAAGTCTTTGGGGTGAGCTTCCTAGCAGTGGAGTTAAACACCTGAAATGCCCTAGAAGTTCCCTCCCCCCCCCAGCTCTTCTCGTAAGGGAGCACAATGACCGCACTTACCCCAAAGGCACAGGGAGCTCAGGGCGACCTTGCGTGGGCTGAGACCGTGGTGTTCTTTTAAGGCCCACCCGACTGACCCGTCTGGATAAGATGGCTGACTGTGTTCTGCGATGTTTCTCTGCAGACCACCGACGAGCGGGTCCAGCTGACTGACATACGACCCGGACGGTGGTACCAGTTCCGAGTGGCAGCTGTCAACGTGCACGGGACCCGGGGCTTCACGGCCCCCAGCAAACACTTCCGCTCCTCCAAAGGTCAGTCTCGCCCCGCAGACCCCAGGCTCACCCTCCTGCCGGACACCCCTGGGTGCAGAGCTGTGCTGTCTGTATGGTTGGTCGGCAGGTGGTTCTTCTTGAAACGGTGGTTGCCCCGAGTGTGAATTAATCTGTTAAGCTTCTTAACATCCAGAGTTTAAACCCGGGGTCCCTGTGCCATTGCTGTAATATTGTTCCGTTCTTATCTCATTGCTGTTGGGAAAGCCTCTGCAGTCCGGCTAATACGAAAGCTGTGACCTGCCAGGTGAGTTTCGTGGGTGCGGTGGAAGGACGTCCCAGGACTCGGTACGGATCGTGTCTCCATGCGTGCTTTCTCTCCGGCTGTGCTTAGTGGGCTGTGCGTCCTCTCTGTGCACTGCGTCTGCCGTAGCATCCCGGGTCGCGGCGTGGGGCCAGCGAGCCCCTTCCCGGACTCCCCCGCCGTGCTCCTCCTCCGTGGAAAGTGGTTGAGGTGGATTTCAGACAAAACGCTTGTGATGTTAGTGAACGATGTAAGACGTGTCTCCTCCGTCCTGTGTCTTTCGTCACGGGAGGGTCGGAACTTTCTGCTCTCACTTGCCCTGTCTCTTGTCGCCTTTCTATGTCATTTTGCAACCCTTTGTCGATGACATCGCTGGCCTCGGAAGTGGAAAGCTTGCAACAGAAGCCATTTAATATTTGGATTCTATTATTACACCTCACGTTGTACACTTTTAACTCTTTTCTAAAAAGACCTTTTAGGAAAGGAAAGGTGCATTTTTTCCCCTCCACAGAGGCAAACACACGGAGCAAATCTGGAAGTGCCACCAGAGACGTCAATCCTTGTTTGAGATCATGTGTCCAGTTGGTCTGACAACTTAGACAGGCGAGGGACAGAAATCACAGCAGTGGGTTCAGAGGTGAAGCTCCGTCAGCGGCCCGAAAACTCTTTGCCTTGGTTTCAGGGTTCAGATGCGATGCAGGCATGTTGTGGTCAAATGGGTTCCCATCTGTTCGGTTGCCTGGTGCCGTGTTTTCAGGTCACGGATGCAGAAACGGATATCAGACAGAAGCCGCTGCTGGCCTTTGGAGACAGATGCGGAAGACTTTTAGGGGATCTGGGCAGAGCCCCGCTGACAGTTCCCAGGGTCGGTCATGCGGCTGCCAGCTGCCTCAGAGGCCTCCATTCTGAGCAAGTCACAAAGCCTTGCTGTCCCAGTGCCTCCAGTATATCTGCACACCTGAATGGTCCAGAACTAGAGCGGCACCCCTCAAGTTTAGAGGGGCTTCTGTTGAACGAGACAGCACCGTGCTGGGGAAGCCCAGCATTCGCCGTGACACTCTGTTTGATTTCCTCCCTTTCCAAACACGCCCAACACCGAGCCTTCCAGACTCTCATCCTTGAGGTTTTTGCAAACCCAAAATGTCTGCGCAGAATTCACAGGAGAGCTCTACGCTTTTGCCCGTGAAGAGACATCACGGAATTGTGGGAATGGAAGAGATCCAGTCAATGAGGACATTTCCTCCAGGATTTGTCGGAAGCAGCCTTGGCCGTTGACAAGATGGCACCACATTCTTCGTGACCTTACTCAGATCTCGTTATATGGAGAAATGGGCCTCATTAGGGAAACAGTGTTTGACAGCGTTACTGAAATAGAATGATCGTGCCATTACGTTTCCGCTGCACGTGGACGTGTGAACTACCGCCGTCCGCTCCTAGAACCCACCAGGAGCCTTCATGCCTTCCTGGGGGAACTTGAAAGTAGAAACAAAGTTCGTTTGAGTCATCTCCTTCTCATCACTCATGTGTCATTCCCTTTGTATTAAACGAACATTTGTTGAGTGCTTATGTGTGTCAGGCACTGGTCTAGGCACAGGGGATAAGGAATGAACAAAAGGACAAAAGTGTCTGCTTTTCTGGAACACACACATACACTTGGGCCAATCGGGGGTATGAGGAAACAGTCAGCAAGATTAATTAGTAAAATACTGTTGTATGGTAGGGGAGGTAGCGACAACTCATGATAAAAAGAAAGAATAGGACACAGGAGATGTCGCGGGGGTGTATTTTGTTGTTAGTTTTCGGGAGGCTGGACGGAGGTTTTGGTGAGAAAGCGATGCTGTGGAAAGGAGGGGGAAGAGTAAGCCTCATGAAAGAAGAGCCTTTCGGTTCCTGGAAGCAGTTGGTGCAAAGGTCCTGAGGCAGGAAGGAGCTTGCCGTGTTTGTTGAAGCATTGAGCAGCAGAACGGGGCAGGGGAGCTGGAGACGGAGCCTGAGAGGAAGGAAGGTGTTGGGTTTGTCGGGTCTTCATCGCCACTGCAGAGAGCACAGCTGTTCTGCTGTGGGAGGTACAAGGAACCGCCGAGAGATGCTGAGCAAAGAAGACGGTGTGACTGAGCGTTTAGTGGGGCCTCCCCAGCTGTTGTATGAACAGGAGAGAAGAGGCAAGACGACACGGAATCAGGGATGCGGCGGAGGCCCCTGCAGCGTTCCCGGTCGAAGGTGGTGGCCATTTGGATGAAGTCAGGTGTGAGCCATGCGGGGAACACACGTGGGGGAGGGTACAGCGGACAGCACCTGAGACGTCGCCCGTGGCTCGCAGGACACGCGGAGGATGCAGACGGGCTGTAGGGCTGCCTTGTCGCAAACTCCTGGAGGAGCCGTGCCGCCGACGATTGAGATGGAGATCTGGGGAGAAGAGAGAGCAGGAGGGCAAGACCCCGTGATGCAGAAGGGGCGCGATCCCCTCCAGGTCACTGTGACTGCTGTCTCGGGCTCCTCCTGCAGACGGCGTTTTCTCAGGAGCAGAGGCACTCAGCAGAGCGACGTGCGGAGAAGGTTGCAGCCGAGAAGCACGAGCGAACCAGCTCTGGAGGTGAAGGCACAAACACGACGTGCCTTCTAGCGTAACCTTTCCCCAGTCACGCACGAAGACGCTTACTGAGCGGGTGGGACCATTCTAGAAGGGGGTGACCTGGGCTGCCCAGCTCAGAAGATTCTGCAAGTCATTGCACTGTCCATTTCATGTGAGAGAGTTTTACGGAATGGAAGTTAAGTCCCAATAAAGTCGCTTCGACAGTTTCCCCCAGGAAGCTGATGAGCTTGAGTAAGTGGGGAACGACACGGTGCCGTCTCGCGAGTGGTCACCTACCCTTTACACAAATTGTGCAGGAAGTTTTCCACCGTCGAGCAGAATTGTGCTTGTCCCACCATGCCACGACGCATCTTGGCCAGACCCGTAGCAGAACCTCTTAGGAATTGTGCACCGGCATGTCCGGTTGGCAAGGCCACGAAAGTGGCCGTCTAGCACGCGCCTCTCACGGAGATGTGCGGGAGTCCGGACACGGGGCGTATTTGTAGAACCAAGAATAGAACTCTGTACCAGAGGCCGTCCTGTTTCCAAAAATGGCGCATTTTCATTTCATAAAAGCCCATTGATTCCTGCCGTACCCCAGACCTGAAACCATTCTGTGAGTCCTCTAGTGGCTTACAATGGCTTTGAGAAAGACCGATTGCTTCTCAGATAACAGCCTGTGCGACCGGTACGGGTGTTTGAGTTAGCTGGAGGGCCGGCCGTGGTGATTTCAGTCTGGGTCAGGGGAAAGGGGAAGAGAGTTTTTCCATCTACAGTAAACCCTTCTCAAAATAAAAGGAAAATCAAATAGAGAAATAAATGAAGATAGGCGTGACTATAAAATGGAGATAATCAGTCATTCCTGCTGGTAGCAGAAAGCCCAAAATACAGGTTGGGATCATCCCTGTATTTACTTATTTAAATTTTCTACTACTGTTCCCCCAGGACTTAAGAAGGAAAGTCAACGTTAAGAATTAAAATTAGGAGTAAGTCCAGGGGCGCCTGGGTGGCTCAGTGGGTTAAGCCGCTGCCTTTGGCTCAGGTCATGATCTCAGGGTCCTGGGATCGACTCCCGCATCGGGTTCTCTGCTCCGCGGGGAGCCTGCTTCCTCCTCTCTCTCTCTCTGCCTGCCTCTCTGCCTACTTGTGATCTCTCTGTGTCAAATGAATAAATAAAATCTTTAAAAAAAAAAAAAAAAGAATTAAAATTAGGAGTAAGTCCATATCCTAATGTCTCTTTCTGGTTTTCGTCTCTTTCTTTGGAAACCGGAAGAGGTAACACTTCCCAAAGGAGAATTACCGTCCCAGGCCACTGCTGGCTACCGAGCCGCCCGATCGTACGGTCTCCCCAAACTCTTTCCTGCTCTTGCACTGAACAAAGCGTAGGAGGCATGGGACCCACGCACGTTTCCTGCGGCGATGGGGCTCCTCCAGACGGCGCGCGAATGAAAGCTTTGGGTGGAGGTGGCTTATTTCGGAGGAAATCCGGGAAACCAGGTAGGTAGGAGGTGAAGGAAGACGGGACAGAAGGAAGAGGATGAAAAGCTGTGTTGTCCTCCTGGCTGTCACTGTGGGCGACCACAGCTCCTTCCCGTGGGGACGCGGGAGCACACGCAGGCTGTCTCCCAGCACATCAGTCCTGCAGGGGGACCGAGCCCGCTTGGGGCCAGGCGAAGGCGCAGGGAAGGGGCTGGCAGGCAGAAGTTGAGCTGTGCGTGTCCTGCAATAGGGCAGTGCAGATTTGGGACCCTGGGGGGTCGTCAGTGGGTTTAGTCCACAGCCGCAGCATTGCTGTTACAGACGGATCTAGGACAGTTTCAGTCGTGGTTCAAAATCAATATATGACCCTTACATGAAAGGAATGCCCACATGAGTGCATTCCGGTCCCCTTCCTGTGTCCCAAATCGGTGTTTCAGCTTTCCTTGATCATGTCGATACGAACCAGTGGAAGAATGTGTATGTATTGTGCAGTGTTGTGACTGTGACTATACATTGCTAAGTCTTCGTACCTGTGCCAAAACACTCCTTACAAGTCGGCCGAAGTGGGGACAAAGTGTGTCTGCCTTTCGGCGTGACTTCCGTACGTCAACGTACAGGGACAGAAAAAAGACTTCTAAATTTTCTACGTGGTACAAAGGAAAATAGGCTTTTTTTTTCGTAGCTAAAAGCCGCCAACATTTGTTTGGATGTTTGCGACCGGTCAGTATCCATTTAGCTTTCTGAAATCACAAACGTTAAAGGGAACCTAGAAGGAAGAATGTTAAAATCCACGTTGCGTTGTCATTGAGCTAATACACCATCTTTAGCAATGATACTTCCCTCCCGGTTCAAGGTTCCTTCTCCATCTCTCGGCTCCGTTTCCTCACGGGCACAGGATCCATTCACCAGGAAAAGCAGCAGACAGCACTGTTTTCCTAGTGCAAGAGTCCCGCACGGGCTGGTGTCGCATGCGTACGGCGCACAGGGTCGGTAAACCTAAAGCGACGTCCCTTGGGGTCATAAAGCTCCCTGCTGTGGCGCGGGGACCCTTGACGTCACTCCCCGTGGCTGTGTGAGCGCCCTTCCCACTGCGTTTGACTCCTGCAAACTGTCGCGTACCTGGAAACCCACCGCCCGCAGTGTAGCCTCCGCAGCATTTCATACGCTTATGAGCTGTGTGTCTGGATGCTACAGGGTGATTCCTGTTTTTTGAATGAGCGAAGGAAAATGATCCCAACTGCTGAGTCCAGACAGGAAAAGAAAAGCGAAGTAATCGAACCAGCCCTCTAATTTAGTTGTTGAATGTGTGAGTAGTTCTACCTCTGCTTTAAAAATGTATGTGTATGCGGTGATTCATTCGTCCTCTCTGTCTTGCCGTTTGCATACTGGTTCCATTGGCCACCAAACGTTCAGGAAAGAATGAAACCTCAACCTCCCCAGAGGAAACCCAAATATTCCGTCTTCCGTGGCTAGAAGCACCCCGTGTGATCGTTAATAAAAGGAACTATTTTTGTCCCACACGAACATTGGCTGTTCACGCTCAGTGATTGATAGAGCTCACACTGGCCATCGTAGACCAGTAGGAAAAGCTCGCACAGCCTTCCCAGGCCAGTTTCTTCGGAAGCGCGTTTCCTGTCTGCGTTCTGAGACGTGTGTCCACAGATACTTGGGGAAGTCACCCAGAGGGAGTGCAGAGCGGCAGAAAGGGTATTGACATGGGCGGGATGTGCTCTGCTTCAAGCTTGAGCCGGAGGGCTTGGACAGCGTTGGTCCACGCTCTAGAACATTCAACCCTCATGCTCAGTTTCCCCATCGGAAACATGGGAGCGAAACTCCAACATTTCTGCCACAAAGTAAAGCACACATTTATAGCATTCCGAGACGGTGCCTGTGTCAAGTTTCAGGAGCCATTGGTGTCCCTGCTTTTGGAAGACCGGCTCAGGGATAGGCACTGTATGGCCCATCATCCAAATCTGGCGCTGCTTGCTTTTACGGATAACGTGTTCTTGGCACACAGCTCCTTTGTAGACGTCTTTTCCCTGGCTGCTTCTGAGCTACTGTCGCAAAGTCAGGTGGTTGCCACGGAGACTGTATGGTCTGCAAATCTGGAAGCTGACTTGACTCAGCCCCCGACCAAAAGACATTGTCACTCTGCACTAGACCATTACGATGGACACTTTCCCCATGGAAGGGCTTTGTGTATTTTCCTTCTGTAGGCCCTCTGGCCTGTGGTCGTGATGAAGACCTAGAGCACGGGTGGATGTGTGCAGGCTTCTTTGTAAAATCTCAACTTTCTCTCCCCGCCCTCATTTTCAGTCTCCCGACTCTGCCGCCACCCTTGACTTGAATGACCTTGAGAAAGTCACTCTGCGTCTCTAACCTGAAGACCTTGCCCAGTTGCTTTAAAAAAGTGCCAAGTAAATAAATTGTAGAATCCCTTAGGGATTTATTAAAATGTAGCTTCTTCACATCTCTATATATTTTTTTTTTCCACAAGCAGACTTCCAAGTAGACATGTCAAAATTTGAATGCAATGAAGACATCATGCCCACTGATAGAAAGGGTTTCTTGTGATTCAGCTAAGGGACTGTATTTTGCTTTGTGATGCAGGGAGCCATCCCACAAGGCAGGGCATGGCTTGACTATGGGAATTTTCAGACTGACCATGAAATCCCTCCATATTAGAGAAATAGGGCAGGCAGCTGCTCTCCCGATGTCCACAGCCCATGAACGGACGAATGAATATTTGGTTTACGGACGACAGTCAGGCCAGTAACCAGGGTCTGCTGTTGTCTTTTGCTTCGTAACTTGAATTGCGATAGTTTGGGGGTGTCTGGGTTACAGGTGGAGTCTTACCGCAATGCCGAGGAAGGGCGATGGCCTGGGGTCTCTTATTTCAAGCCCGAAAGAGGCTCCCCTCGGATTTCGCCGTTCACTTTTCGGTCTTGCTAGGATTCACCCACTCTGGCTGGTGGGATTCCAACCTGGCAGTGGAATCTTATTCGCCTTACAAATGAATGCTGACGGTTTGGAAACGTTTTAGCCACTCTTCTACGCGTTCGGCGCCCGAACTACGTGGGCTGGGCCCTCTTCTCAGTGCTGGGACTACAGAAGTGAACAAAACGGATGAAACAAGAAGTCTTCCCATGGATCTTTCGTTATCGGGAGCGGAGTCAGACAGCAAGGACGCACATAATCAGTCCGTTGCCGGAAGGGCTGTGAGCACAAGGACGCAGAGGGGAGGGCCGAGAGGAGCTCCCACAACCCGTAGGACCGAAGGGACGTGCAGCGGAGCCAGGTCGAGCGGTGGCCGGGAGCCGCGGAGAAGGCGGTGCGGATGGATGGCGGGGCTGCTCCTCAGCCTCCTGTGTCCAAGCCGAGGAAGACCAGCGTCTTCCAGCTCGTGTAGAAGGGAGTCAGGTGCACGCCGCCTGCTTTCCAGCCATCGGGCACGATGCTTTCCCAGTACTGGCCTGCCGAGAGATCTCCTACTTCACAACGGTGCGAGTCTTTTACATCGAGAATAGCTTACATAAAACCTGTAAATACATATTTATATAACTACAGGAAATACACGCATGCAGGACTCCCTGTGTGTGCTCGTCCCGGTGCGCATCTTGGGCGCTCCCAGGAGGTTCCTGACCCGGACTGTGTCAGAACCACCCCCCCCCGGTGGAGAGCATCCCGAAACGTGCTCGGGATAACGCACTTCCCTGAGAGAGCAACTGTGAAACGTTCTTGTTTTTAGAACACGGAGCAGTCAGCCAAACCTCCGGTCCTTCCTTACCCATTGCAGAGAAAAGCAAGACATTTTTAATAATAATCCATGTTTTCATCATTCGCAGACCAGAAACGACCCTGACAGTAAGAACATGCGTATTTTTCCCTCGGCCGTCTTCGTTGCTATCAAGTTAGATACGACTTCCTTGCGCTTGTGACGCAGATGGTATTATAATTCCAATTATCGGTGATATCTCTCCGGGAGGGCGTTTTAAAAGGAGACCACCTGAATGTGCTTTGCAGTGAGCGGCATCTACGCGTGCTCCCTTGGTGGCGGAGCAGGAAGGAACGACCGTCTCGCTTTGGCGTATTTTGTCGCCTTCGTGTATGTACGTAAAATGCGGATTTGTAGAGTCCTTGTTCCAGACCCTCGTCTGTCTCTTGACGGCCGAGAAGGCTTCGGTTCGTGTGACAAGCCGGAAATGGTGACATGACAAAGATGGGTGTTCTCCATATGTCATCCAATTTGTCATGTAGATGTAGCAAAAACACTTTAATTTTGCTGATCTCCCTTTGGGGCTCTGGCGGAATCAAGGACCAAAAGCTCCAGGACCACTAAGATGAAAGCGGTTACTGGTGCGAGCTGCATTTCTGTCTTTGTCTCCCCAAAGTTTTCACAGATGGGTCTTCTTTGCTGACCTGTTTCATGTCAACCAGCCTAAATGGAATTTCACCATGTTTCAGAAATGATCTTATTTAGCTGAGAGCGTTGTGAACGGGGAGGGGCAGTGGAAGAGGGACCGGGACAGAGAACCTCACGCAGACTCCGTGCCGAGCGCAGAGCCCGGCGCGGGCTGGATCTCGTGACCGTGGGACCGTGGCCTGAGCCACAACCGAGAGTCAGACGCTTGACAGACTGAGCCACACAGGTGCCCTCAATGTTACCATGTCCTATCTAGATGCATCAATTCTGGTACAACAGAAATTCAGCCGGGTAATAGTTGTATGGAAATGCCTACAAGGAGGCTTCTGGATTACAGATGTGAACCAAAGAAGTGTGTCTTACTGTTTTGTGTCCGTGTTTTCAGGTGAGGCTTACGGAGGAGTTGTGTGTGTTTGCAGCTTTTCTCTGTGGAAAGGGCAGTGCTCACCTGTTGTTGGCCACGGCATCCTTAGCCATCTGAGGATGCGGGTTCTGCTGTCGTCTCGGTGTTTGAGTTGCTTTGTCTTTCTCCTGCATTTCAGACCCGTCTGCACCCCCCGCCCCGGCCAACCTCCGGCTTGCGAATTCCACCATAAACGGTGACAACACCGTGACCGTGGCCGTGGTTTGGGATCTCCCCGAGGAACCAGACATCCCCGTGCACCACTACAAGGTGTTTTGGAGCTGGACAGTCAGCAGCAAATCCCTTGTCCCCACGAAAAAGAAGCGGAGGAAGACCACAGAGGGGGTAAGTGGGCGTGAGAAGGAAGAGTGGCGTCTCCTGGTGCCGTGTCCTTGAACTCAGGGCCGCGGATCGGAGGGTGGTCTCTGCTGAGCTCAGGGAAGGCACGGGTGAAGGAAAGCTTCCTGTCCCTCTCGTCTGGGCCGAGGAAGTGCAGAGAATGGAGGGCCAGCCCAGAAGTGTGGCCTTGGACATTTTTGGTGAAAACAACCGAATTAAGCTCATTGAGCGCCTCCTATCCAGATGGCAGCTGCGACTCCATAGAGACAAGAAACAGAAGCCATTTGGTCTTGACTGTCCAGTCAAAGAAAATGATAGAACTCAGGACGTCCTTTACCTTTAGGTTTTCTTTGAGATCCTTATAAGTCGACGAGCAGAAGTCCGCGTCTTTCCTGTCCTGGCCGATTTTCTTCTGTAAGCTACGGCGCTCAGAAAACCCATGTTTGACAATATATTGCTCTCGTCGATTAAAAGAACTTGGAAGGGTTTATTTTCCCAGATGCCAAGAAGTAAAGTCTCCACTGAACCATTTTCAGAAATGAGATTTGTACGAGTGAACATTTGGCATGAATCAATAAGTGAAATTCTTAGTGCACGGAAGGGAGTTCCTTGGTTTCCTTTATTGCTGTTAGAAAACTTACACGAACAACTTCCCCCTTATGTAAGTTAGAAAACTTACATAAACTTGAATTTATAAAGCTGATTTCTATAAAAAATACATTTGAAAGTATTTTTTAAAAAAGATAACAAGACTTTTTTTTTTTTTTCCCCAGCAGTGAAGATTCCAGTTTCTATGCCATTTAGAATTATAAAACATGTGTCCAAAACTTGGCATCCTCAATATCTAGCTGATGCCTATTTTGGTTTTATTTTTAAGAAACTTTCTGACAGTTCTGTCCTTTATTTTGAAGGACTTCTCAGTAAGAGGTCGTTGGCAGTGCATGCTTATCTCATAGCACAACTTAGGGGAACTCACGTTGTGGGATCACAGGGGTTCGAAGCACAATGTGACCTGTGCAGGGGTTAAGGTGTCCACGTACATATGCACACACGTGTGCACACGGGCACACACACAGACACCATCAGTCAGCAAACAGCTTCATAGGTTACTAGGAAACTTTGCCATTTATTTCTATTCTATATCAATTAGATAAATAAAATGTGAACAGCAAAGTTGAAATCATTAATAGGCCAGAGTAGCCAAAACTGTAGGTCACTGTCGTATCAGTGACTTTCATTTTTGGATCCAATGAAGGCACGCTCCGGGTCCAATGGAACCCTAAATTCTCAGTGTTAACATCTATCCAGTTAACGTTTGGATTGGAAGTGCGGAAAATCCAAAAGAACACAAGGAATTATGACATTTTCTTTTTGGGGATTTGTGGATTCCCTTTACCGGAGATACCATTGCAATATCCTTGGTGAATAAGGAGAAAGGGGGATTTTTTTCAAGGTGATGTTCCTTCAAAAGTGCATTTTTTTTTTACCCTGGAGATGTTCAGGGAGAGAGGAGCGCATCCCGACAGGAAACCCTCTTTAGAAGAAAGTGACAATCAGTAGTTTATGCAGATGCACTGTGGGTTGGAGAGGGAGACCGTCCCCCACGAGGCCCCGAGGGGGCTTTTCTCATTGGCGGGATCAGGGGCAGAGCCCAGGCCCCACGGAGTTCCGACCAGTCTCCCCTCGAACGCCCCAGCCGTGGCGCGAAGCCGTCTGTCATTTTCGGCGGGCGATACGCGCACGGTCCTGGCCAGCCCACGGACAGCCTGTTCTCTCGCTGAAAAGAGATGTCACAAGACCCGAAGTCACGGTCAGGATGCTACAAGTCGACTGCGGGATTTAAACACAGGAGTTACTGACGTGACTCCGTGTCTGACGGTCTCCGGCTGCACCGTCCGGCCGCAAGCGCCCTACGCGCAGAACACGGGAGCCTCTCCGCCGGGTCGTGCGGGCTGCGGGTCCTGCCTCGGAGGACCCTTCCTGTCCCTCCTAAATGTCACTTTACATCATAATTATGAATGTCCTTACACACAGACACTTGGATGAGGGCTTCATCCTAACAACAATGATGACCAATAAGTCTTCAAGCATTTTCTTAGGATGATTTTTCTCACTTTTGATATCCCCTCAGAGAAGATTTAAAAGAAAAACTAAAGAAACAAGGAATGTCGACTCATAATTTTCCCAGGTGTGTGCCAACATGAGCTCGGTCAGCGTGTCACAAACCTGTGTCTTTGGGGGGTGGTGTCTAGGGAGGGAGGCAACAGAATTGTTCATTCCTAAGGTATCGGAGAGGATCCAGGAATCCGAGAAGGAACCATATCCCGAAAAAGAGGTTCGGCCCTTCTGTGCAATGTGTTTGGATGCCGAGTAAAACCGCATTTTCAGACGCTCAGGAGGGAGGGACGGTGCAACCTTAGGGAGCGAGGTCTCCGGCGGGTGCCGATGGCCGCGCTTCTCGAGGGGCCGCCGGTCCCTGGGACGGAGAGGCCGGGCAGGGCAGGCTCGTAACGGGCTTCGCGCCTCTTGTCTCCTCCGCAGTCCCGGAATTCCGTGCTCCTGGACCGACTGCAGCCGGACTGCGGCTACACCGTGGAGCTTCAGGCCATCGCGTACTGGGGGCAGACGCGCCTGAAGGGGGCCAAGGCCTCCCTGCACTTCACGCCCGCCCGCGCCGCCGGCCACAGTAAGTGCCGCGAGCTTGTCGCCGTCGGGCGAGCACGGGAGCTGGGACTCCCCCGGAGGGGGGGTTAGAGAGAGAGAGGGAGAGAGAGAGGGACAGAGAGGCTTCCTGAGTCTGGAATGTTGCAGGCAGCAAAGCCACAGTGCCGAGCTAGGTGACCGCTGGGGTGACCGTGTCAGACAGGGTCACCCTGGAAGCTTCTCTTTCGGTTATGTACTGAATATGCAATGTATTGGTGTCATAATGGAAATCTAACAAGAAAACGCAGGTCTCCTAATAAACGTGACAGGCAGCACGACACACCATTTCCGCGGCTCTTCCCCGGCGCACCCCATCCCTTCTGGAGAGGCCGCTGCGTATCCCAGGGACTGTGTTATTCCCCTGCACAGTTTCCTGGTTTCCGCTTTTCCTAAACTGGCATGTCGGCCCCACACGGTGCAAAGAAAAAGGAGAGCCCCACGTGGCACGCGTATCGGAGCCAGAAAATAAGTGAGTTTCCTGTGTCCGGCTTTGCTCACGAGAGGGGACAGATTAGGGCCGCAGCGCAGAAGCGCCCGGCAAGGATTCCGAGAACAGGGCACATGAGGGGAGCGTGCGATGTCGGTCCCCCGGGAGCAGAGCCCGGTGCTGTCCGGGCGGCAGAGCGGGCGGGAAGCTTGTCTGAATCTCGGAAAGACGAGCCCGGCTCTGCGGAGTGAGACGCAGTCATCGCCTGCGATCCTCTTCCCCGGCCTGCGAAACATCGGATCGAACCAGCAGCTGTTTGATAGGAGGCTTTCAAAAAAGTTCTAGACACAGAGCTTCCTCGCTGCTTGAGAAACCAGCTCTTTGGAGATTAAATGTGTTTGAAACCGTCTACGGTTTCTCTGTATGGCTCGGGGCATAACACAACTTTTACCTGGAACTTCTCATAGAAACTTTTCTATGTGTTTAGCAACTGAGGCTGGTATTTTCCAGTCCTGTCATCTCTCGGCTCCAGCGCTTGGCTACGCATTGCATGACTGTGTCTGGTGATGGGGAGGCCGACGAGCTAGACTCTTACGTGAGGAACACAGCTGCGCTAGAGAGTGTGTACCGTGCACAGACCAGGAGGGCACGTCTAGTGTATCATGCATTCCTGTACATGTGCTTGTGCTTGCACACACACCCACACCCCACACATGCACACACATACACACGCACACACACAGAGACACATGCATATGCATGGACACACATGTGCACGCCCATCACTGCAACACTAGATGCATTCCGAGCTTTGCCTCATGCTGACTTTGGAAGATAACCGTGCCCACAGGATCTCGGGAGCCTCCATCCGTTGCACACGGAGCCGTGGGGACCCGTGGACGCAGAAGCCACGAAGGTGGTGGTGGGAAAGGAGAGCCGGGAAGAGCAGGGAGGGCGCCGTGGGCCCCCGAGGCGCGGACATCAGCCCGTATGAGTGTGGAGTGCGTGTGAGCGCCGAGACCAGAAAGAGCACCGAGCGTGCAGACAGGTCACAGTCCTTCCGTGGGGGAGAAGGAAGGAACGGGAAGTGGGAGGCGGGGCTGTCTCTGAGTCACATCCGTGAGTCGCATGGACTCGGCCACCATCTGTGTACTGCTGACTCCCCGTGTCTGCTGACCGGACCACAGCCTGAGTGCCTAAGCCCCGTACTCAGCTCTTAGCTCGGCACCTGCACTTGGGGAGTGGACAGACGGGTGCACAGACAGCCCACCTGCTCCTCTCCTGGGCTCGCCTGCGGTTAACAGGTGCTCAGAATAACAGGTGCTCAGATGGCACACACCTGTTCCTCTCCAGGGCTCTCCTGCAGTTAACAGGTGCTCAGAATAACAGGTGCTCAGCACACCTGCTCCTCTCCTGGGCTCTCCTGCAGTTAACAGGTGCTCAGAATAACAGGTGCTCAGCACACCTGTTCCTCTCCAGGGCTCTCCTGCAGTTAACAGGTGCTCAGACTAATAGGTGCTCAGCACACCTGCTCCTCTCCTGGGCTCTCCTGCAGTTAACAGGTGCTCAGAATAACAGGTGCTCAGCACACCTGCTCCTCTCCCGGGTTATCTGCAGTTAACAGGTACTCAGACTAATAGGTGCTCAGATGGCACACACCTGTTCCTCTCCAGGGCTCTCCTGCAGTTAACAGGTGCTCAGAATAACAGGTGCTCAGCACACCTGCTCTTCTCCCGGGTTCTCTGCAGTTAACAGGTGCTCAGACTAACAGGTGCTCAGAGAGCACACCTGCATGTCTCCCGGGCTCTCCTGCTACAGATGGCTTCACCCTTCACCCTTCTGTTCACACCAGAGCCCAAGACACCTTCTTCAGGATTCTCTTTCCTTTTTCTCCAGAAATTCCATTCTTTAAAAAGCCGTTCTGTCTCTAATGTCAGATTGTCCGTGGGATCTGTGAAATTCTTTGCCATGTTTAGGCCATTCCCACCTCTTCCTTAGAATTAAAATACTGTCCTGATTTGTATTTGTCTCCGCTCTTTCTTAACCACCCGCTTTGTAGATGGCGGCCAACTCGTGCTTTAGAAATGCGCGCCGTGTAACGGGTCTCTCCCCCTTCTGCCTTCTGTCGCCTCTTTGTCTTCTCCCCAGAGTTCCCTCTTTACTGCTTCCCCCTGTCCCTCCCCAGCTTCCTCCTCAGACCCAAATCCTTCAGACCTTTTGTTCGTCCTGGTGGGGACTTCATCCGTCGTGTAAAGTAAGTTTGCCGTTTAGTGTCCTGGTTGTTCCGGTAAACAACAGTCCTTCCCCGTGAGAAACCGGCGTGGGCCTGCAGACTGCCGCGACTCGTGTGCGCTCCCACAGCCGAGAACAAGGAGGGAAAGACTCGGAGCTCCGCGTCCCCTCGTAGAGGGCTCTTCGGGGTGCCCCTCGCCGGGCTTGCGCCTGGAGGGAGCTGCGTGGGGGGCTCTCGGGCCCCGCAGAGGCGCATCTGGGCTTCCCCACTCTGCCTGCTGCAGCCCCCACAAGCTGGCCGGGTCAGTGAGATGCTCTTCGACTAGCTTTGTCTCCCACTCTCTCCAGGATGGTCGTAGACCTGTCTCCTGCACGCCTTCAGCCATATGGCACAGAGTCCGCTTCCTCGGTCTCGGAAAGACACGTGGTTCCCCGTAAGCAGGAGCACATCATGTCTCTGTTCCCCGTCCTCTGTAGTGAGAGGCAGAAACTTCCTTCCCTGTGCATACGGCAGACTCCACCATGGGTCGAAGCCCACCGCTTTCTGACTCGGCAAACAACATCCACCGAACCAAGCTCTCACGTAGGTCACGGAGCACAGATGTGTCCGTGGCTGTTCCCCACGTGCACACACACCGAGCAGTGTCGCTCCGTAAGCAGGAATCCCTCTGTGACCCGCAGCCAGAGTCAGCCTTCAGGGGACAGGCTGACTCCGAGCGCTAATGTCACTTTCTAGTCACCTTGTAAAATTCGATAATGTTTCCCCTGGTCAGTGAAGAGTTACCACAGTGAACCCCCTCAGAGGCCACTTTATTCCGAGGATTAGCTGATGCCTCTCCTGTGGCTTCAGAAAGGTGACACGAATCGTTCAGATGACCTGGCCTGACGCATGTCGTTTGGTCTCAGGGTGTCCTGTGGAAGAGAGAGGCTTCGCCAAGGACTGTGAGGAACATAGCTGAATGTTTGTCGCGATGTCACATGCTCGTGTTGAAATGCAATCTCATGAAGGTTAGCATAGGACTGTTCTTCCTTTTAAAAATATTTATTGATTGGACAGAGAAAGAGAGAATGAAGCAGAGGGAGCTGCAGAGGCAGACGGAGAAGCAGGCTCCCCGCTGACCGGGGAGACTGATGTGGGACTCGATCCCAGGACCCTGATCATGACCTGAGCTGAAGGCAAACGATTTGGACTGAGCCACCCAGTTGCCCCTAGCGTATGACTTCTATAAGAACACTGTGAATTTCATCGCAGACCAACGAGAAATAAAGAGTAATTACAACTTTAGGGTATAAGCTAGGGGAATGACATCTTATAGGAAAGAGAGTAGTAAATGCCAGCATGTCAATTACTTTCCGAGGGACCTTTTCCCAGGTCTGCGGGCCACTAGGTGTTTCAGTGACAAAAATCTCCACGGAAGCAGAAGCGGACTGCTCACGTCGTATCAGAAAAGGGCCCCTCGAAGGAGGAAGGAATTAAGACTCGTGGCTGGAAATGCAGCTTGCTTTTTGGAGGCAGGAGGACCTTTTCCACAGTCAACAGATTGCACAGGCTTTTCCAGCTGCGTGAGGCAACTGGGGTTTTCTTCTAGTTTTTCATAACAAAAATGGAGCCGAGAGGAAATACACTGAGGCTCTTGATCTGTAAAATTAATCAGAATTTTGACATTTGGAAAAATAGCGGACTCGTTCCGTTGTCTCACTTTTGGGACTGATAGAGTATCCGTCAGACCTCTGATCTTTTCACAACACGTAAACATGATTTTAGTGCATTTGGATTTGATACTGACAGAGCAGGACTGGCGCTCAGAACCAGGGCCACGCTCCTAGCATGGAGCCCCTGTCTCTGTCCTTTCTGAGTGGCGTGGGGCTCGGCAACCCTACGCGTCTGTGCCTCTCAGTAAAGCAACCACATTTCCATCTTGAGATACAGAAAACTGCATCCTTACGTGTAGGTAATGGAAAACAAAACTGTGTGTAGGACATAATAAAGTACAAAGGCAAAATTCACGTAGAGATTAGCCACAGTATCTACACATTTGCTTATTCTCTGGCAAATTCCCAAAGTCACAGATTATTAAAGGGGTTTCAGAAACCGTAAGTTCATTTGTGAATATCGTTAAGTCCTTAGTTACTAGTTAACAGATACTTTTGCTGTGACCAGCAGGATTCTTGACGAACGTGGTGATCAGGAAAGGCATGAGTTTTGCCCGAGAGCCCTGTAGGTTCTCTGTCTGGGCCCAGCCCGTGTGTGCTCCAAGCTCTCTGCGCTGCTGGTTCTCACTGTGGGGTGACCCAGCGCCTCTCACGAGGGAGCCGGTGAGGCTGTGGTTTGTATTAAGCAGAATGAGTTTGGTCCTCAGCGGGTGCGGAAGCTCTTCTCCCGGACCTGGCTGGGCATCTCCTCACCAGGCTCATCCTGACGTACACCCTTTTATAATCAACTGGGAGGTAATGTAGTGAGGAAATGTTTCAGAGTTCGGTGAGCCACTCTAGCAAAGGAATCGAACCCACGGAGTTGGTGGTTGGAACCTGCACTCGATAGCAGGTAGTGAGAGTCACAGGTGACAACCTAGAATGGTGACGAGTGTCCGAAGTGTGGCACAGTCCTATAGGACCGAGCCCTTATTCGGGAAGAGCTGGTGCCGTCTACACCTAGATGGTGTAGACGGTGTCAGAGGGGGACACCTCCTGATGTGGACGGTGTCTGTAGGCAATCGGATGTTGTCTTAGGGCACACGGTGTCAGAGGGGGACACCCCTCCCCACACGGGGATGGTGTCCATAGGGATCCGATGTCATGTGCAGGTAGATGGTGTAGATGGTGTCAGAGGGGAACACCCCCCACCGACATGGACGGTGTCTGTACGGGATCTGATGCCATCTTAGGGTACACGGTGTCAGACCTGAGCTGAACTGTAGGACACCCCGCGGGGGTCTGAGCCTGGCCAGTGATGTGATAAACCCCCAGTATACACACTGGATTTGGGTGCAGAAGACTAGAGCCTCACAAATGTTCTTGGGAATGCAAACATTTATTTCAGCTGTCTAAAGCACAACGTGGTACGTTAGAACCTGAGTAGCGTAAGTGTCCCTTCCCTTTGAATCGTTGTGTAGGTAATCCTGTGCGTGTGCTGATATGAGGAGTGGTGGGCGGTCAGTGCAGGTTCCCCGCACCTTCCCCGGGTTCCTGTCTTCCCTCACGGGCCTGTCGGGAAAGGTTCCTATCGGTGGACATTACATGCCGCTCGGTGTGGTCTCCTCCCCGGGGCTCCTGGGACTCAGAAAGCAGAAAGTTTGGTGGAATTTCTAACCATGGCCCTTCCCAAACTAGGCATTGGGTAAAGGAGAGTTGTGAGGTCAGTGGGAAGTTCTGAGATCCTTATTACAAAACCCTGTAGCTAATGGCCTGGCTCCGTGAACGGAAGTGGCCCATGATGCATGGAGAGCGGGAACCTGACGGAAGACGGCGCTGGGGTTACAGCTCCCTGTCGCCGTGGCCGCACCTGCGTGGAACTGGACACTGTTCTTAGTGTTTTTGAACCCCATGGTTTTCATTTTGAATATGTGCAGGCTGACGTCACTTTCTCGGGGGTCTGCGCACGGTGGCCCGCAGGCCATATCCGGCCCACCGCCTGGTTTTGTAAATAAGATGGTAGCGGCCCACGGCCACACCCCTTGTTTGCAGATCGTCTGTGACTGCTTTTGAGCCATCGGGAGAGCTGAGGCCTGGGGTGGGACCGCACAGGCCCCGAAGCCAGAACGTTCGCCGTCCGGCCCTCAGCTCACAGCTGGTTGACCCTGCTCCGTTTCGTAGGACGACGGTAAGAATAGAGATAGTCACGCAGAGCAGACAGGTGGGGACGACGGACCGACAGAGTGTCGTACCCCACACGGACAAGGAGAGCCAGCCAGTGCATTCTGAGCGAACGGGGTCTGGAACCTAGTGACGAAGGAGCCTGACATACTGTAGGGATTAGGAACGGCATAAACGGGAAAACTGTGACTGCATCAAAACAGGAAAACGAAAAGAACGGTAAAAGCAGAGCCGGTTGCGCCATGAAACGGTGACGGGGAAGAAGTGGCCTGGCCTAGGCTGGTAGAAATCCCACTTTGAATCACCTCATTCGGGGGAGTGTTTCCTGGTGTCTTGTTTGATTAGAGACTTTCTCTGGGTGCCACTGCATGTGGGACATCCGAGCTTGGGGTCATTCTGAATCACGTTTACATCGTCGTTGCTCTGCAATAAGTACACGGTAAATGCAGTGTTACACTGACGGTGGGGAAAGTCATGTTAGGAAATAGCGGTGAATATGCGTACGGACCCAATCTCGTCTTTCCTAAAGCATTCTACTGCAGCCGTCCGAGCCTCTTCTTGTAACTCGTTTCCACAAACACCCTTTGGCTGCTTTTCCAAGGCATAGGCACCAGCTGCTTGTGAGATGCAAACACCACCTTCTCTCCTCCCTGTGCTCCCGCCTGACTATGCCCTGCCCTGTGCGCGAGCCTTTGGGAACACCCTCTACTGCGTGTGGGATCACTCGCACGTGTGTCCACTCCCGAAGCACAAGCTTTGTATCTGCAGTCTCTGGCTCACTGCCAGACACTTGGGAAGTGGTCACTAAGTACTGACAAGAAACGAGGAGCCAATGGATGAACGGATGAATGCACCCTTCAGCTCCACTCCCCGTCTGAGGTGTCATTGCATTGCATTTGCTGACCCTTAGTATTTCATGTAAAAAGTCGATTGAACATGTAGGGCCTGTCTGGGCATTGATATATAATGCTGGTATGTCCAGGAAGAGCTCTCTGTATTGTTCTCAGGCCACGTGGTTTTTTTTTCTTTTTTTTTTATTAACATAGAACGTATTACTTGTTTCAGGGGTAGAGGTCTGGAATCATCAGGCTTACACACTTCACAGCACTCACCATAGCACATACCCTCCCCAGTGTCCATCACCCAGCCACCCTCTCCCTCACCCCAGCCCCCAGCAGCCCTCAGTTTTTTCCTGAGATTAAGAGTCTCTTATGGTTTGTTTCTGTGTCTGGTTTTGTCTTGTTTCCTTTTTTCCTCCTTCCCCTATGATCCTCTGTCTTATTTCTCAAATTCCTCATATCGGTGAGATCATAGCATAATTTCTTTCTCTGACTGACTCATTTTGCTTAGCACAATACCCTCTAGTTCCATCCACGTCATTGCAAACGGCAAGATTTCATTTCTTTGGATGGCTGCATAGTATTCCATTGCATATATATCCCACATTTTCTTATCCATTCGTCTGTTGATGGGCATCTAGGCTCTTTCTACAGTTTGGCTATTGAGACCACATGGTATTTTCATAGTATTTCACTTATTTTCTTTACAACTACAAAAAATACATAAAAGGAGAAATACCACTCACATCTCCTTTTTAAGTCAGAGCAGCTGTCCCACCGGCGACTGTGTACTGATAACAGATTACTTTTGACCAGGAAATCACAGTGTTCTACTCTGTTGCAGAAGAGCAACTTGGGAAAACGGGAAAGAGCGTGACACACGTGCAGCCGCCTTTCCAACGACGACGGCCCGCGCGGCTCCTGGAAATCGGAGCCCCCTTCTATCAAGACAACCAACTTCAGGTGAAGGTCTACTGGAAAAAGACTGAAGGTACGCAAATGCTCTCTGACAACTTGTTATCTGTGTAAGGGGCCCCGTGACACCAGGGGGCTAGTGAAAGAGTCAGGGTTGAACCATGGTGTGAATAGTTTTTGTTTTTTGTTTTTTTAAGATTTACTTATTTTACAGAGAGAACATGAGGCAGGGGAGGGCAGAGAGAGAGAGAGAATCTCAAGCAGATTCCATGCTGAGGACAGAGCCCGGTGTGGGGGTGGATCTCATGACCTTGAGATCATGACCTGAGCTGAAACCAAGAGGCAAATGCTTCACTGACTGAGCCACCCAGGCGCCCTGCCATGGGGGTGACATTAAGGGAAACAGAACCCAAACAGAATATTTAGATCCTTATTTATTTATTTATTTATTTTAAATTCCTGCTGTTGTGAAGTCTGAGTGGGCTGCTGCTTCTCGCCCAGGAACCCATACCGTGTTTAGAAATCAGCACCGTTGGTCAGCTGGTTGCATTTTCTCATCTCAGGGATGTTAGCCTGGCTTCACTGCTTTCCCAGAAGGCCAGTCCTGTCTCCAAGACACTCAAAACACTCATTATTCTGCTCTATAAAGTTTTGTTCTAAATGAGTTTGTTGTTTAAAAAAAGACACACAACCCAAATAATTTGGGAAATAGAGAAAGAAGTCACTTATTTCAGTATGGTCTCCTAGAAACAGTATTTTGGCAGATGTCTTTTCAAAATTTTCCTACACTTCTGTTCTTCCTTCAGTTGTTTTATACACACACACACACAGGTCCATATATGTATGTAAAAAGTACACATTTTCATATAATGTAGGAGCATTCTGCACTATCCTGTATTTCTGTTCCCTGTTTAACTCACTTCTGTGTACGGACACACCACAATATCCTAACACACCATCATCCCACTACAGCAAAACTTCCGGGTGTCTTCAGAATTTCCATTTTACAATTAATACTGCAAGCCAGATTTACCCTTGGAATTAATTCTGTTTTGAGTTTGTATTTGAATAGCTGTCTTTAGGATAAATTCATTTTCTTTGGTTTTCTTCATTCGTAAGATTTTTGTGTGTATTATCGAACTAGTATTTTTGGAATTATTTGATGTACATTTACATGTCTACCACTTGTATGCCTTTGGAAACACAGGAAAGACAGATCGTTTCAAGAGTTCACTTTTAACATTTCTTCCGAAGAACACTGTTACACAGAATGTTGGTGTTGGAGGGCCACCTGGGTGGCTCAGTTGGTTGAGCGTCTGACTCTTGATCTCAGCTCAGGTCTTGGTCTTAGGGTTGTGAATTCAAGCCCCACATTGGCATCCATGCTGATCAGGGAACCTACATGAGCAAAAAAAAAAACAAAAAACGGAATATTGGTGCTGGAGTTCTTTTTGTTCCAGAATTTTTTCTAAGCTGCTGACATCCATTCTGTAGCCAAAATAATATTACAATTAATATTAATGTCTTATTACTCTCCTACGTTAATTAAAACTACATTCCATTTATTCAGTATTATTTATTAAAAGTTATTCATTCATGTATATCCCTATTTGTAAACATAATAAGTTTTAGGATAATTATTAAATTACAAAATTTATTTGATCTATTATGTTTACTGACTTTAGATTAGAACTGTGTCAGTCGTAAAACATTAATATTGAAACTATAAATATATAATGAAATACAAATGTACGCATTGAGAATACTTCTTAAGCATACAAGAGCATGAAAACATGAACGTATAATGAAATACAACCATAAGCATTGAGAATACTTTTTAACCATACAAGAGCAACCATTGCTGTTGTGACTTGTCAACTTGAAGATCTGTCTTGCTGATATTTGAAATGTTTATCACTCGGAACCATACCGTGCACGTTGGGCTTCTCGGGTGCATGAGATCCAGGGAGCGAGAAACGACCTCATTCTGTTGGGGAAGCCGTACTTCATGCAGGGCTGGTCTGCCCTTGCTCCGTGTGGAGTTGCACCGATGGCTCTTTTTAGCCAGGGCTGGGGATTTGGTTTGCCCCAGTGGGGGGCTCTGCAGCACAGGGCTGCCGTGAACACAGGTCTTTGATGCACGTTCTCCCGGACGAGGGGGACCCTGGGTGACAGGAGCATGCAGAGCTTTGGAAGACATGACACTTTCTCACAGAGGTTGCAGCTTCCATTCCCACTCTCAGGGCACGATCGTCCCCAGTGGACCCCCCTCTCTCTCCCTCGTGGAGTTTCCATCTTTTTGAGTTGAGCAGTTCTGGGACCTGTGTCTCGATGGCTCCGTTCTGTCTGATTGCGTTTTTAAGCTCTTCAGCCGCGCTGTTTGTCCTGCAAGAGGCCTTTACCTGTTGAGTATAGGTGTCACCTGCCGGTTCCCTGGTTTCAGCGTTTTCTCCTTGTGTGACCATCCATCCTTCCTTCCTCAGTGCTTCTGTGTTGTAGAGGGGACCCATTCATCATTTTGTTTCTCTGGGTGACAGACCCTGGTTGAGGATCTTTGCTTACACAGGGTCACACAGATCCTCCCCTCACGTCCCGGAACTTGGACCGCTTCCCCCTTCTCTCTGGGGCTGTCTTCCGCCTGGAACTGCGTTTACGTGTGGAGCTCACTGCTCCTTTACGTGTCCGTCCCTCCTGAGCTGCGGCAGAGCTCAGGAGAGCTGACAGAGCAGCCTTTGCTTAACTGTGGGCTGCTGCCCCGGCCCTACATCACACGTATGGGCGTCTTATCTTTTCAACTTTCTCTGGAGTCATTTGGCGTTTCCCCCTCTGCAACTTTCTGGCATTGCCACGTTGTCTTAACTACTGTAAATCTGTAAATATTTTTAATCATAGTTCTTCAGTTTTTACTTCATTATCAAGTTGTCTTGACTGTTTTTGGTCCTTTGTGCTTTTATATCAGTGTTTATATTAATTTGTCAGTGCCCACAGAAACCTTGTGAGATCTCTGTTGAGATTACAGTCAACATATGGTCACGACTGAGAATTCACATCTCAAAAATCCCGACACTTGACGTATCACTTTATTCCGTTTTTTAAAGTTTTCTCTCAACAGTGATTTATAATGTGTAATGCAGAGGCTATAAGAGTTCTATTAGGATTATTCTAAGGTGTTTGTGTTTATTGTGATCCCACTCCGTACATGCGTACTTTTCCTCAGTTTTGTTTCCTAACTGTGGCTGTCCTATAGATAAAGACATCCTCTTTCAATGTCTTGATGGTGAATCGGACTCTCTTGTTCTATTCCCTTGCTCACTGCATTTCCTGTGATGATTCTTTCCCATTTTTCCATAAAAGCTACCATGTAGCATGTGCATAAGGAGAATGTGGTATTTTCCTTCCCAGACCTGGACCTTTCCTTCTGTCCCTTGCTGTAACGCCGGCTGTGATGATCAGTGCGGGACGCCGTAGGGGTGATCCCTGCAGGGGTGACGTTTGTTTTTTATTTTTGACTCCTCATTTGTGTTGGTTCAAAGCGGAGATGAAGCAGAAGTGCTGCTTTCTTTTCTTCCTCTTGGTTACTTGGTTGAAGATTTACTAGTCCTTCTGATTACATGGAAACAGGTTAATGGTATTGATGGCTGAGGAAAGTCAGTTTTCTAAATATCTGTTAGGAATATGTAAAACACTGCATGCTTGTAAACTACTATTTGAGCCACAATAACATGGAGTTTAAGAACACGGTCTTTACACTGAGATATATTTTGTGTAAAAGCCCAGGCGAACCACTCACCAACATATGGTGTCGGGCAAATCACTCACCACTCAGCACATCAGTTTCTCATCTGTAAAGAGGGAGTAACGGTGCCCATCTCACGGGGGTGGTGAGTGATGTCATGGGACCTGTGTGCGTGTGTGCATGAACACAACGTGTGCAAGTGGACATAACAGATTTTATCTCCGTATGCAAGTATCTGCTGCTTTTACCTTCCCCAGCTTTATGGACTAGAATTGCTCTAGAACATGGTGCATATTTGAGGTGCCCAGCGTGACAACTGGATGTACGTATCTACCACGATTGGATTTGCACAGTAAGGTCATTGAGCACATTAACCCCAGGCGTGATGTCTGATTGTAAGATTTCAGTAGACATACTTCACCAGATGAACAAAATCCCCTACTGCTTTTTCTTTTTTTAAGATTTTATTTATTTCAGAGAGAGAGTATGTGTGAGTCAGGGAGGGGCAGAGGGAGAAGCAGACTCCCAGCTGAACATGGAGCCCAGCGCGGGGCTCAGTCCCAGGACCCTGGGATCATGACGTGAGCTGAAGGCAGACGCTGAACCGACTGCGCCCCCGGGTGCCCCACCCCATTGCTGTTATCTGCAGTGTTTTTCTCACGGATTCGTGTGCAGTTTTATCACATATTCTTCTTGAAAGTAATGAGAAGGTCAAGGACGTTTTCTTCTTTATTGTATTAACATGATGATCTAAAGGGAAAGTGATAGACGGTGTCGTAGGTTTGTTGTGGGAATTAAATGACAGTACACATACCGAGTGCTTGGGGACACTGCCCAGCACAAAGTAATCACCCCAGAAATGTCAGGGTTCTTACGGGGTTTCCTGTAGGTGGAGCCCTGAAGGCTGGCCCACGGGCCGAGGGGAAACAGGACGCTAGGAAGCAGGGTGAGCGCCTCTGAGCTAGGCACTTCTTGGGGCTTTAGGACCAGCTGTGCTTTCCTCCTTTGCAGACAAGGAGGTATGATGCTTTCACAAACCGTCTGGTGATTGATTTGCAACCCAAATGCGAGGAGTTCTAAGCATTCCTAAGCATTCCGCTTGGCCGATGAAGTGGGATTAACCACCACTGCCCTCTGTCTGCGGCAGGAAATGGTTAATACTCCCATACCGCTCAGGACTTCGTTCTGTGGTCGGCACGTGGGTTGAACTGGAACGCCGGGGCGGCGTCTGCCCGGGGAGGTATAACTGTTACTGGGATCGTTTTCTTAATTTCTCTGCTATGGTGGTATTAATGGATAGAAATGTAACAGATTTCAGGATATTCGTTTCATATCCTGTGATTTTACTGAATTGATCAGTTCTATTAGTTTTGGGGGGAAACTTTAGGTTTATCTATATATAGTATCCCGTCATCTGCAAACAGTGAAAGTTTTACTTCTTTCTTACCAATGTGGGTGCATTTCATTTCTTTTTCTTGTCTGATTGCTGTGGCTTTGACTTCCACTATCATGTTGAATAAAAGTGATGAGAGTGGACATCCTTGTCTTATTTCTGACCTTAGGAGCAAAGCTCTCAGTTTTTCACCACCGAGTGTAGTGTTAGCTGTGTGTTTTTCATAGATGGTCTATATTATGTTCAGGTATGTTCTCTCTAAACCTACTTTGTTGGGGGTTTTTATTGTAAACAGATGTTGTACTTTATCAGCTGCTTTTTTTACATCTCTTGAAATGATCATATGGTTTCTGTCCTTTCTCTTGTTGATGTATCACATCACACAATATGACTGACCTGCAAATACTGAACCACCCTTGCGTCCCAGGAGTAAATCCTATACGATGATGGAGAATGACTTTGTTAATCATTCTTGTTGGATTTGATTTGTTGAAGATTTTTGCATGTGTCTTCATCAGGAATAGTGGACTGTAATTCTTTTTTTTTTTTTTTTGGCAGTTTCTTTATCTGGTTTTGGTATCAGGGCAGTGCTGGCATTATACAATGAATTTGGAAGGTTTCCTCCTATCTTTTGGAATAGTTTCAGAAGAATAGGTATTAACTCCTCTTCTTTAAATGTTTAGTAGAATTTGCCTGTGAAGCTGTCTGGTCCTGGACTTGTGTTCGTTGGGACTTTTTTTGTTAATACTAGTACTGATAACCAGTCTGTTCATATTTTCTCTTCCTTCCTGATTCAGTTTTGGGAGGTATATGTTTTGAGGAATTTATCCATTTCTTTTAGGTTGTCTAATTTGTTGGCATTTAATTTTCCATAATATTCTCTGATAATCCTCTGTAGCTGTGGATTTGGTTCCTATGACTCCTGTTTCGTATCTGACTTTGTTTGAGCTCCCCAACCCACCCCCCCACCTCTGTCTCTCTCCTGACTCTGGCTAAAGGTGTATCAGTTCTGTTGCTACTTACAGAGAACCAGCTTCTGGTTTCATTGATCTGTTGTATTGTATTTTTGGTTTCTCGTTCACTTATTTCTGCTCTGATCTTTATTACTTCATTCTTAAAACAGTTTGGGTTTTGTTTGTT